>NC_047532.1:38867256-39197969 GCF_012275295.1 Melopsittacus undulatus | reverse complement strand
CTTCAAGCTATCGGCAGTAGACAAGACTTACAAAAGTTTTTACAGTGGATTTTTAGAAGGATGGAAAATCATGTCCTGCTGTGGTCAGTTGCTGGGCAGGCAAGTACCTAATCAGATGGATGAATCTACTTTTACTATCTCTATTAACTTTCCAACTCCCCCATTACACATTAAAAAAGAAGTAGTTCTAGTGCCAGTTTTTTTTTATTCTAACAGAAAATAATTATTGTGTGAGAAAACTAAATCTTCCATGTTGAGACCCTGAAAAGTTGCAAAGCTGATCACTTGCGAACTACAACCTCTGCATGTGAGGCGATTTGTTCTTAGACTAAAGAAGTTCAGAGTGCAACCTCTAACATTACCATTGCTGGGAAGGATTAGAAGTATTAAGGCCAATTAAACAATACTTCTTCGCAATGTGAAAATAACACCCCCAGGACTGCCAGTGATACTGGGTTTTAAATGTAAACAATCTGTAGCATAGATTTTCTAAAGAGAACGATGCAAGAAGCAGCTTCTGAAAAGTCTTTTTGGTAACACAAAGTCTTCTTTAACGTGAATCTCCAGATACAGCACACCTCTTCTTAATACTTTTAATTGTTACTTTTCTCTTCCAAACACAAGGTCCCTTCTACTTTTCTTAAAGATATACTTGTCCTTTTGAAAAAAGGTGGAGAAATCTTAAAGACATGAAAGACAGTTTGGCAACTAAATAACTCCCCCACCTGCACAGCCTTCACTCTGCCCCTCCTACTCACTCATCCACATTGTGCTCAGTTAGAAATTTATTCCCAGTAAAATTTAAAGCAAGTACAGAAGAACTAGCATTGAAAATAGGCAGGAGAATTTTAGTATCCAGATTGTAGGAACAGATTTTCCCACAATGTGAACAATAAAGTCATGGAGCTTCCTCAGATAAATCCTCATTTGAGTGATGCTCACTTTACAGCAGTCTAAAACATGCCCGAGTCATGTATCAGCAAGATTTCCCCCAAACCTTTGAACAGATGATCATGTTTACAGCTCAAATAGAAGCAAACTCAAATCTTTCAAGGTGGAATTTGATTACTGTCTACTGATTACATAGGGAAAGACACAGATATCATCAGTTAGGCTATAAGCAGGAAGCAACAGACCTCATCTTGGCAGATTTTTGTTGTTTTGTTTGGGTTTTGGGGTTCTTTTTTTAACACCTCCATGATGCCAGTGGGGAAGGGAAAGTAAATAAATAAGTAAATATATAAATAAATACATAAATCAGTTGCATGTACACTTCATCTCCTAAATCTGATGCTTCTTAACCATGAGGATTAGAAACACAGCCCCAGCACTGATGTATGTACTGTCTTGTAAAGACAAAATAATCTTGTTCTGCAATGTGCTGTTGAACACAGCAGCTTACACACTGCCCATCTTCTTCTAAAAGTCAATGCCATTGCAGCTTTAAAAATCCTCTGCAAAGACCTGAATTTTCCTGCTTGCCTCCTCTTGATGAGTAAAGGATTAGTCCAGTAATAGAGAATAAGTGATTTTGTATCCAGGATTCAGGAAGGCTAAGGAGAATGAGCTGTAAAGCAGCTCAACCCTACTAAATTAAGTACCCCAGAGCTGTTTCTCAAGACCACGTTTAAGGACAGATATCCCTGCTTCCTAAGTTGGGATCCAGCCCTTCAGCATGGCTGAAAAGCAGTGAAGCAAGCAGGAAGGGGACAGAATTGCAGGGCCAACACCTTAAAGGTTTCTCCACCCTTCAGGAACAGAAGCTAAAAATTGTCAACACATCAAAAGTCTTTTCAAGATATTTTAACCAGCATAGATTTGTGCCATTATAATACTGAAAATTTTTTGAGCACAGTATTTTTAAATCTAAAGCATAGGACTACAGAATGGTTAGGGTTGGAAAGGACCTTAAGATCATTGAGTTCCAACCCTCCTGCCATGAGCAGGGACCTCACACACACTAAACCATGTCACCCAAGGCTTTGTCCAACCTGGCCTTGAACACTGCCAGGGATGGAGCATTCACAACTTCCCTGAGCAACCTGTTCCAGTGTTTCACCATCCGCACAGGAAAAATCTTCTTTCTTATATCTTACCTGAACTTTCCCTGTTTAAATTTAAACCCATTACCCCTTGTCATAATGAAGAGTCCCTCTCCAGCATCCTTGCAGGCCCCCCTTCAGATACTGGAAGGCTGCTGAGGTCTCCATACAGCCTTCTCTTCTCCACGCGGAACAGCCCCAACTTTCTCAGCCTGTCTTCATTCAGGAAGTGCTTCAATCCCCTGATCATCCTCATGACCCTCCTCTGGACTTGTTCCAACAGTTCCATGTCCTTTTTATGTTGAGGACACCAGAACTGCACACAATACTCCAAGTGTGGTCTCATGAGAGCAGAGTAGAGGGGTAGGATCACCTTCTTTGATCTTCTGGTCATGCTCCTTTTGATGCAGGCCAAGATATGGTTGGCTTTCTGGGCTGTAAGCACACACTGAAGCCGGCTCACGTTCAGTTGCTCATCAACCAACACTCCCCAAGTCCTCCACAGGAGTGCTCCGAATCACTTCTCCACCCAGCCTGTACCTGTGCCTGGGATTGCCTCAACCCACATGTAGGACTTTGCACAGAGGTTGGTTGAACTTCATGAGGCTGGCATTGGCCCATCTCTCAAGTGTGTCAAGGTCCCTCTGGATGCCATCCCTCACCCTTAGTGAAGCCATTCTGGCTGTCACCAACCGCCTCCCTGTTTTTCATGAGCCCAGCATGGTTTCCAGGAGAATCTGCTCCATGATCCTGCCAGGCACAGACTGACTGGTCTATAGTTCCCTGGGTCAACCATTTTCCTCTTTTTGAAAATGGGGGTTATATTTCCCTTTTTTCCAGTCATTGGGAACTTCACCTGACTGCCATAATTTTTCAACTATGATGGACAGTGGCTTAGCAACTTCATCCATCAGCTCCTTCAGGATCCACAGATGGATTTCATCAGGTCCCATGGACTTGTGCACATCCAGGTTCTTAAGATGACCTCGAACCTGATCCTCTTCTACATTCTCACAATACCTGCATCTGCTTTCTAAGTGGCTAGAGCGCTTGCCAGTGAAGACTGAGGCAAAGAAGTTACTGAGAACCACAGCCTTCTCAAATTCGAGGGTAGCCTGTTCTCCTGCTTCCTTTCAGAGAAGGATATTCTATGAGGGCTACGAAAAGGGGAAAAAATGTTTTGACATATACTACTCAAGTGTGAAAGTAACCTTTAGCTTTAATGGTTTATTCAGGAACTATCCTGAAGTTTTTAATTAGCTAATGCTTCACTAAGATCTGTTGTCCCCCAAAGAACATAACAGTTCCATAAAATGGCTCTGTTTTAATTTCTCTAGTTTTAATGTAGCGCGCAATCTCCTATCCTACACCCCAACTGTAATTAGCATGGCTAATTACTGAATCGTAGTTGCAGTTGCTATAATAAGTACATTTAGTATATTATTAAGTACATTACTGGTATTACAGAATTTATTATGAAGACACAGTAAGGAAAGCAGGTTGCCAAAGCCATTTCTACTCAAGGGACTAGTGGAGAAAGGTGGGGGGATGGGAAAGTTGCTCATATGGAAATAGCAGATTTCTTCAATGAATTAGATGATTTACAGAGTCCCAAGTGTTTATGAAATTGTTACATAAAAATGTACTCATGGGAGGGGTAAAAAAAAAAACAAAAAACAAAAAACAAACCATAAAAAAGGGAAAGAACACAATAAACCTCCTCAAACAACTAGTAGAACACAAATTTAAAACAACTGTCCTGAAAGTGAAGAAAAATCTTTAAAACACATCAAGACTATTATTTCCTGACAGAGCCTATAAAGTCCAAAACCTATTAAAAATGGTTTTCACATCTTTTGAGATTTGATAATAAATTCCAAGGATATGAAATTCATTTTTAATAGGCTTTGGATATTAATAGTAATATTTCCTTATAGTAAGGATATAGATATAGATGCTGAATTTACAGATTGCGAACAATTTTAAAATGAGTCAACCAGGACCAACTCTCCTCACCCAGATCTGTGCAAGGGATGAATTAAGGGAACTCTCTAAATTTATCTTTCATTGATAAATATTAATTGGTGTCAAAGGTCACATGTAGAGTGGAATACTAACCCCTCTTTCAGCTATATCATACAAACTACCCCAGAGAGAAACAAGTGTATCAATCTAGCTATGCTTTGATAAACGAAAGTAAAAACAAAATTAGAAACACAGTAGGTAGTGCTACAGTATCTTGGGCCTCCTATCATCATATTCATGAATTACAGATACTCAGTTGAACACCTCTGAACTTGTTTTTTCTTGAAACATTAAGCAACTTTAAGACATTACCATGGTAAGAACAGGAATTTAATATCAAAGTGTTTCAGTAAATACAAGTAACCAAATAATGCCAACACAGATTCAGCTTCAAGTCATCAGTATTGAAAGGGAAGTCTTCTAGTGAAGGAAAACCTCCAGAATAATTTGCAAGAAAAAAGAAAACAGAAAAACAACTAAACCCCAATAAAACAAAAGCAGAACAAAACCAAACCAGAAAACAAAATATACCACACAAAAAAGACGAAGAAAGACCCACAAATCTGCTGCAGCAGCCTCTCCTCCAGTCTCACCAACAGGAAGAAAGTCCTGGCTGACCTGAACACCTTCAGTTGCCGAAAACCAACTCCTGCTTCGTGGTAAACCTAACGCTATTTGCCCCAAAGCCACAAGAAAAACAGCAACAGCAGCTTCACAACACCACATCACCATTTCCTTAGGGGAGTATTTAGCAGTGGCAAAAGCAGGCACTTCTGGCCAGTGTGATGAAAAAACCTTGCAAACCTATGAAATAAGATTTCTATTGAGCAAGGAATATGAAAAGTAACTCATTCAGGAGCAAACTAAGTGCCTGCACTTCACTACATGAGCATGGGTATGTCTTTCCAAGGGTATTTTTAAATACTACTTGCATGGCTAATTGGATGTATTCAAAAGCATCCTGCTCTGTTCACATACCTGCCCACTCTGCCCTCCGCAGTCACAGAGATGTGGATCACAGTCTATTCCACAAATTAGCATTTTAATTTATTTTAAATGAAGCATGGTAAAGAGAAAGATGAGCAAAGTCAAGAAACTACTAACAAGCTTGGCCAACTTTTGAGTACCCCATTCTCCAATGATTGCTTGCTACTCCATGATGCATGGTTGTCCTGTGCTCTAACTTGGAGGTAACAAGTAAGACATTTAGAACAGTTAGGGTTGGAAAGGACCTTAAGATCATCTAGTTCCAACACCCCTGCCATGGGCAGGGACACCTCACAATAAACCGTATCACCCAAGGCTTCATCGAATCTGGCCTTGAACACTGCCAGGGATAGAGCATTCACTACCTCCCTGGGCTACCCATTCCAGTACCTCACCACCCTCACAGTAAAGAATTTCTTCCTTATATCAAGTCTAAACCTCCCCTGTTTAAGTTTTAACCCATTACCTCTTGTCCTGTCACTACAGTCCCTAAAAAATAGTCCCTCACCAGCATCCATATAGGCCCCCTTCAGATACTGGAAGGCTGCTATGAGGTCTCCACACAGCTTTTTCTTCTCCATGCTGAACAGCCCCAACTTTCTCAGCCTGTTTTCATACGGGAGGTGCTCCAGTTCCCTGATCATCCTCATGGCCCTCCACTGGACTTGTTCCAACATTTCCATGTCCTTTTTATGTTGAGGACACCAGAACTGAACACAATACTCCAAGTGAGGTCTCACGAGAGCAGAGTAGAGGGGCAGGATCACCTCCTTCCACCTGCTGGTCACGTTCCTTTTGATGTAGCCCAGGGTACGGTTGGCTTTCTGGTCCATGAGGGCATACTGCCCGCTCATGTTCATTTACTCATTGACCAACACTCCCAAGTCCTTCTCCATAGGGCTGCTCTGAATCTCTTTTCTGCTCAACCTGTAGCTGTGCCTGGGATTGCCCCGACCCAGGTGTAGGACCTTGCACTTGGCATGGTTAAACTTCATGAGGTTGGCATCAGCCCACCTCACAAGTGTGTCAAGGTCGCTCTGGATGGCATTCCTTCCCTCTAGCATATCAACAGAACCACACAGCTTGGTGTCATCGGCAAACTTGCTGAGGGCACACTCAATTCCATTGTCCATGTCACTGACAAAAATGTTGAACAAGACCGGTTCCAACATTGATCCCTGAAGGACACCACTCATTACTGGTCTCCAACCAGACATTGAGCCGTTAACTACAACTCTTTGCATGTGGCCACCCAATTTCAACAGAAAGTGCTCACATCAAGCTTGCCTCTCCAATAACTTGGTGGGAAAAATAAAATAGCATTTTAGTTCAGCACTACCACACTGAATAGAGTATCTGTTTTTATCAACAATTCACACAGAAATATTCCAGACCAGTAGCAGTTACCTGTACATTGCTTTAATCTCATCAAGAGTAAATCCATTTCTTAGTCCTATGGAGATCTGTATCAGAAATTTGGTCTGGTTCAGCTTTCTTTGTCTGCACCCCAGAACAGCAGAACCAAATAGCAGCACATATCTTATGAGTAAATCTTGCCCTTATCTCCAGCTGGAAAGAGAAGACCTGGCTCACATTGTGCACTACATTCATTATAGTCCCTTTCTGTTTATTATTGTAAAATATTTTTAATAGGAGTGAGGGAGAGTGAGGAAGATTATTACCACATTGTATTGACTCTGTAACAGATTCTTATGCAAGCAGCCTTTTTCAAGAACCAGGTGAAGCTATGCTTCATTAGAGAATCCTTCGGGTATAATGCATGGCTAAAACTATGAAATGGGACTGCAAGTTGTGACATTTTTAGGGTTAAGATGCTGATCTTATTAAACACTGATTTTTTCAAAGTGTCAGGCATGCAAGATTTACTAAGTTTCTCATCTAGTATGCCAATTAATAATTCTAATTGATGAGCCATCATTAAGCTCATTATCAAAATTGAGATAAAAGTTGATGTGAAAACATTAAAGATTATATAGAGCTTTTGAAATTATTAAAGAAAAAATTCTATCAAATGCAAATATTTAAAAGTTTATCATTGAAGAAACAAAATGTGACTGAAGAACTGAAACATATAAAATGTGAGACATCAAATGCACAAATTCTTAATCTCTTTAAACTATTAGAAGTATCTAATACATCCCAAAAATCTGTTACTCCTCACACATGCTCTGGAGCATTTCTAATGCAAGTTACAATTGTGCCATAGATTTTTAATGAGAAAGTTCATCCCTCCACTCAATCTATTTGGAGGATTCCCATCAATTCACAGCAATCTAGTGACCGTTTAAGTTCTAGCATGAAACATTCACACCTAAATGCAAACTACATTTTTTTTTGCTACTACTACAATCATGTCAGTGCCAGTTACTCCTGACATCTGGATTGTACTAGCACAGCTACTGAACCTGAAAATTGTGTTGATATCTGGGATCCTACGTTACCTTATGCCTTCACTGGAAAAGACCAGACCTGCTTGTTGCCAAGCAAGCATATTAAATCTTGCAGTAACCCAGCCCCAGGACGGGATAACCACAGATGTGCCATTTCTATAACCTTTCCACATACCCAGCAAAGTGCAGCACTGGGGACAGCCTTTTTGACCTGACATGAATCTATGATCTTTCAGATGTGTTTTCCATTATTCTTGAATGCATGCTGCCTTTGTCTGGAAGACTAAACAGTCCTGCAACTCTGTTGCTTTTTAGCTGTGGCACATTGGCAGCTTTTAAAGACAGACACTTATTGCGCCACGTACTCCTCTAAGACCGCTTGCTGATTCAGCAGAACATCACTATCTGGGAGCTTTAGAATTGAACACCACCTTTTATATGGGCCAAATCATGAAAGTGAGCCCTCCAAAAGTAAATCACAAAGCTATAAACGACAAACACACACACAAAACCCCTGTAACAGTCCATAGCTGTAGTTCCCCTTCATGTCTTCTACCAAAAAGTGTTTCATGTATTGGTCTATTTTATCCATTTGTATGAAAACAGCACAATGTCCTATCCAGCATGAAGCATGTCCTAACTTGTTATTACACACAGCGATAGAATAGTCTACAACAATTTTTCCACATCTGGATACACAGCTGCTTTCTCAGCTCTCATTACATTAAACTGAATCATTGGCCCTCCATCATTCAGGTATCAGTCTGCAGGAAGGGATACAGCACAAGGCTGCCATGCTGCATAAAGAAGCCTTGCACAGGAGTGTGCAATGTGTTCAGCCATCTGCAGGAATCCATGCTCTGCACTTTCTATATGTGTCAGTTCCTTTCCTTTCTGTTGCACTCAACTGGTAAGAAATCAGAAAATGCCTTGAGACAACTTGCTTGCAGAAATATTCAGTACTAATTTTGTCTTTGATGACTATATTTTAAGAGTCCATACTCCTTCTCATAGCATCTGAAATTTTATTTTATCCTTAGCCTGGAACAGGAAGGTTTTTGTCTCTACAAACCTTTGCTTGTTATGCATTTTCCTGATGCTGCAGCCAGGCCAGCATCAGTCATGCCATCTGCCACAATGCCAGAGTAGCAACACCTTTACATTCAGACTGTGCTCTCTTCTCTGTTAAAGGTGTGAGTTTCTGATAACAGCAATCTCTTGACTAAAGCTCAAAATACCAACCCTGACTTCCTTCCTCAGTGTTTCAGATAGTGATGAAGACAAACTGAATAAAACATGTTATTCTGCAGTTGCTGCTTTTGGCATCTGCATGAAAACTCTACAGAGTTATTTTTGTAAGAACTAAGTAATACACCATTTCCCTCCCGTCTTTATGAGCTTCTTCTGAAATTGGATTCTATACTGACAGGACAGCCAAATTAAGATTTTCCTAAATAGTCCACACATTGTATGATTTTATAATACAGAATCATAAAACCCAATACAGAATCATGTTTTCACCAAAACACTTTTCCTACCAAGCCTCAAAGTATTTACAAGCCCCAGAATGTGATTGCAGAAACACACCGAAGTACACAGAATGCACTGGTTTTCAGTTACTTTGAGTTTAATAACAAGGTATTTTTTGATAAATTATCCATGATGAAAAGTGTTTTTTCTCATTTAAATAGTCAAAAGGTGAAGAGATACAGAAGTACAGAGAGTTTAGTACTTAATTCAAAATTGCTTTCCTGGTTAGTCACTGTGTGTGAAGAGAATCAGTTTCTCAACTCTCACAGCTCTACAGACCAATTGAACTACTGACATAACAATAATGGCATATATATATTAATAGCTCTTTTCAGAAAACGAAATTGATACTGATAAAAAATACTGAGGTAGCTTGTTTTAGCTAGTGTTTTGTTGACAGGCCTCTTTTTACTATTGCAGCTGAGAAGGTTTTCTCATGAGCCAGACTCTTAAGTGCCACATTAAAGAAGAGAGAAGGACATTTCAGGAGTTGGCACCAGTTTGCATAGACAAAACTATAGGTTCACAAAGACTGAACATACTTTGCATGGATATTTGCTGATACTGCCTGCTACAATTGTCAGGAACTACTGAAAGCCTTTATGACAATGCATGTTGGGCATTTCTCAGTATCTTCTTCTATTTCAAAGCTCTTAATAATAGATCAGCAGCAAACTATAGAAATAGCAACGTTTTCATACAGTGTGACAGCTTTTATTTAATTTATGGCTACTTATGCCTTCCTAGCATATCACAGGCTAGGATTTTTTCTTTCTTTCTCCATTATTGTTTGAATGGTTAATCTTAGTACCACAAACTGTGAAATCTGCAGAGCACAATTCACATCTTGTTCTGGCATTTCTTCCAAATATCCTCCAGATTCAGGAAGAGCCTGTCTTCCAAAGGCTGAGCCACCATAAAGGACAGGTTCTGATCACAGAGCTGCCTCAGCTGATCTTTCTGAAGCTAACTGCCATAGATCAGCCACTCTGTATTGTCTCATGAGGAAATTTACACCTGTGCACTGCATTTCCAGCCCACAGGTGCCTTTCCATCCCCCTGCTGCTCACCTGCCTCCAGAAAGCTCACATCAGCACAAATAAGAAAGCATAGGGAAAAAAAAATAATAAAACCCAGCCTTATGCTGACCCTTCTGATACAGTATGTAAGTTCTTCTCATTTTTCCAGTTTCTTTTTTTTCCTGAGCAGCCAAGTAAAATCCATTCCTATCAGCATAAGAAAGCCTCACTTTTTATGATTTTTTAAAATAAAACACACTCTAACCAGCTGACAGTGTAAATTTCAGAGTGACAGTAAACACTGCTAGCCTTTAAAACCCACTATTCTTGAAAGTCATCCATTTGTTTTGTGGAAGCAAATGAAAGCAGATTTACTAGCTGTGTAATTCCACACAGTTTTCACATCCACTGTGGGTTTTATAAGTTCCTTTAGGTATGAAACTCAGACGTGAGTTTTCTCAGAGACTACCTATGTCAAAGGGAATTTCTCCAATTACTTAAATAGGCAGTGGATTAGGCTCCACATGAGGCACAAATTAACAGCAGTGCTGCACTTGAACCTGGTCTTGTGCTGGTGTCAATACTTCATAGGCAGCTCTTAGGCATAGCTCTTCAGCAAGAAGCACAGCTGCTAAAGAGGGCAAAAATCAAAGAGCAATTTCCCCCACAATATAACCTGTGAGGGGAAAAAAAAAAAAAAAAAAAAAAAAAAAAAAAATAAATCATGGAAAAGATCAGCTTTCCATGAATTCATTCAGTCTGCATTGCAACATACAGAGGAAAATCTGACTGAGAATATAAGCTCTTTACCAATTCACCTTTGAATATTTGCTGCCCTAAAATAGATTACTGCTGTTTTATGGGGAAATATGGATATGTCTGGTTGGAAGGACTATATATTAAAAAGGTAATTTAATTAATTTAGTGATATAAAATATCTTTTTTTAACTTCAGGAATGATACTGTCTTAGATTTAAAAAATAATTTAAGATGCCAGTCTATTTTAACAATAAATGTTATAGCCAGCATCTGAGAAGCTGCTCATCCCACCACACTGTCAAGCTCCAATCTGGCAGAGGTCTATAAATGTACTTGTGTGCACTATGAGTAATTTCACTGATTCAAGGGGTGGCTCAGACAATATTGCTAAACAGATGCACAGATTTGGGGGCCTTAAAATACATGTTCCTCTGGTAGCTCAGAGACAGTCTGAGCTTGTTCATATTTCAAAATTTGAGTGTTCTTAGCTGGCTTAAAAACTGCTAACATCAGTGAAAAGCATGAGGAAAACATGTACATGAGCCCCAGTTGGGCAAGGGATATAAGGGCACAGACCTGGAATAAAAACATTACCTGAGGAGTCAGCCACATGGGACCATCATGTCCCTTTCCACTGCACAAAGAGCTCTATCACAGTCCTCCCCTTGCTAAGACCATCAGGATACATCTAGAGGAGTTCATAAAGATGCTCAGAGGGCTGGAGAACCTCTCCTATGGAGACAGATTGAGAGCTGGGCTTGTTCAGCCTGGAGGAGGCTCAGGGAAAACCATAGAGCAACCTCCCAGAACCCTAAAGGGGCTGTAAAGAAATCTGAAGAGGTGCTTTTTACAAGGTTAGGTAGGAACAGAACAAGAATGAATGGCTTTAAACTGACAAAGGGAACAATTCAATCAGATATTAGGAAGATCTTTCCTGTAAGGGTAGTGAGGCACTGGTACAAGTTGTCTGGAGAAGCTGTGGCTGCCCCATCCCTGGAAACATTCAAGGCCAGGTTGGATGGGGCTTTGAGCATCCTGGTCTACTGGAAAGTGTCCCTGCCCATAGTAGGGGGGTTGAACTAGATGAGGTTTAAGGTCTCATGCAACCAAAACCATTCTATGATCCTATGACTTGGTAAAAATAAAAAAATAACCAAGATTCTCCCTCCTCACAGGCTTTGTTATCCTGAAGAGACCAGTTCAATGCTCCCATCACAGTGTCTTCATCAGGTCTTGCAGCCTCCTAAACGCCTCCTTGGGTCAGAGCCCCTGAAACCTTTCACTGAAGACAGAACAAATACTTAGTGGTAAAATGTTTGCAACAAGAACATTTCCACCAAGAGGATTACAAGAAGTCATTTGTTTTCCACAGACCATCGCTACTTGACATGCATTAGGAATGATGATGTTTACTAAAATGCTATTTCTATGACACTAGTTGTTTAGCTCCTTTTCCCATGCCTGCCTGCACATGTAGTTAACCTCACCTAGTGATAACAACTGCTTTTAAAGAAATAACTTTCTGTATTATTTTGTATAATGCATCATTTGCAGTCATGAGGGAGATCATAATCCTGGAATTGTTGAAATTACTTTAGTTTTTTTTCTGAAAAATTTAAGGTTCAAGCTATTTGCAAAAGGAACCAAACAGAAATAGTGACTGATTAATGCAAGCCTTTGAGGTAAGTAAACAGAACAAATTACGTATCTCCTCACGCCTGTGGATTCAGATTTTTACTTCATTTGCTTCACTAAGTAGTTTCCTCTGTAATAAACAGCAAATAACCAAGTTCACTTACAGGGAGAATTTCAATATATATGTTTGCTGGAGAGTGTAATCACATCAGAGTCTGAACTACATGAAAGCAAATATTTCTATGGGTCACAGACCATTCTGCAGCTGTGTTACTTCACATAAATCCAGTTTATGAAATACCTCACATGGAGCTAGAGCAGCAAGACTTTGACGAAGGCTGCAAACACACATTATCCATAACCCTGAGGGGTTTTTATACAAAACCTACAGAGATACGTGAAGTTCTGATAAGCTGAGGAATTCCTTCATGATCAGCAGAACCACTTACCTTTCTCTTTTTGATTGTGCATGGTTATAGTAACCATGAATTTGGTGTTGGACTTGTTAAAAAGCATTAGGAAAAATCTAAAGGGATCATCTTTATTTTTGTATTAGACATTCAAGTAATCAGTTACTTTTTAGAGTCCATAAAAAGCTGAAAAGAAGTTGCACTGAAATATAACTAAGAGCTAAATAAAATGCCATCAATCTTCTACATGGTTCACTAAAATGAACCTCCTGATTATACAGTTAAAACTTTAAAGTATCACATGCCTTTCTAATGTAACATGTTTTGGCATTTAAATTTCAATTTTTACCTCCTCATAAATGGTGAATTTTTTTTACCTTGGAAAAGTATGGTTAAAACCTGAAGTGTGAGCACTGCAGATTTGGAAGGGAGCACTGCATTCTGAAGGAGGTGAGAGAATGAACATAGTTCATTAAATAATGTGAGTAGTATTGAGGGTTTACACAAATCAAACAGTATGTTAGGTAACTGTAATGTTGCTTTGTGGTAAACCACCTGTCAGGAAGCACTTCCAGTTGAAGCTACGGTGCCTCCAGATGATTTCTAATTAGTAAACTTCACTGGCATGGAATAAACATATTAAAAAAGTATCTGGGGTTTGGTTTTTGTTTTGTTTTGTTTGTGTTTTTATTTGTTTTGTTGGTTTTTGTTTTTTTTTTTTCATGTAGCCTCTTTCACCCTTCTCCTAGCACTGTGAAAAAGAAAACTTTTACAGTGAGTACTAAGAGAAGCCTACCACACTCATCTAAGGAAAATGATAGTCCTTCATTCAAACAGGTGAAGAAAAGCTGAACTCTGGAAAAGACAATGCCTAAAAAGATTTGTCACCAAATCATAGAATATAAAACTTAACTTCAAATGTTTAAAACAGTGCACACCTCTGACACTAATATGAAAGGGCATCATGCCGATAAACATCATTAAAGTTTTCTGGGGGTTGTTTTTAAAGATACCAAACATTTTTAAATGATGGATGCTCTAATAATAATCAAAACCTCCACACCCTCAAAAAAAACCCCAAGGTACTGTAAAATGCAAAAATGGGTAACTGAGGGTAGTCCTACCTGCCTCATTCACAGGACAACCTACATGACCACAGTGCCACATCCATGAACCTGGAGAAGGCAGAAGCCATACTCTGGCACACACACCATCCCCTTTCAAGAAAAAAGGAACTGTAAGGAAGCCTGTATTTAAAACGTACAAGTGTAACTCCTGACATACAATTTTAGAGCTTCAGCCTCCTAGCAGTTTTCTTCCTTTATTCCATACCTGATTGCAAAAAGAAAACCAAATTAAGGTTACAGCACTGGCCCCCTCTACCTGCCCCATGCTGCTTACTGCTGATTTGCCAGGCTGCTGCCAAGGAGCTGCCAGCACTCTCAACAACTAATTTCACAGCAGCAGGATCTTCATAGCTCTTCATTAGCTAATTAACCAAAGAAACATGGATTATATGCCGCCAATTTTGAATAGGATTGTTGTTTTCTGAAGTAATTACAGGAGACTGGAGCACCCTGGTACTTTGAAAATTAATAAATCTTTCCTCAAAATCTATACATGCTATGCAACAACAACACAAAGAAACAAAACACAAACCCCAAAAATACACACACACTCCTAAGCAAAAAAAAAAAAAAAAACAAAACAAAACAAACAAAAAAGGCAAAAGGAATTAAGCAAATGGGATAACAAGGTCCAATATATCAAACCAAAGAAAAATACCTGAAAAAGACTGTTGCCAAAAGGCCATAGAATGCACATTCGAACAAGTGCTTTTCAACAAGGAATCTTCAGGTTGGATTAACTTGAAAGCTTTTGGTTTTATAAAAAAAAAAAAAGAAAAAGAAAATAAAAATCTACAGATACAACATTCTCTACCTCAGAGCTCAGAGGAGAGATTTAAAACACTGGATAGAGTTTATTTTTTTTTTTTTTAGTAACTGAAAACACCCCTAGAAATACAAAGATATTTGGATAAAATAGAATCCTGTATGACCATTCATCCATGTTTTAAGTCATCTAAGCCTGTCTGCTGTGCTGTTGAAGCATATCTAACACTTCTTTTGGATTCTTCAGTACTTCCATATTAAAAATAAAATAATAATAATAAAAAAAAAGGATTAACAACCAGCGTCTAGGAGAACAGCTGTTCTAATGAAACTTTCAGACACAATAAAACTGGAAAGCAGAAGTCTTTCCATAAACTTGAATATGTCAAGTTCACCTCTTTTTCATTGTTAAAGAATGGTAGCATGAGCTTTAGTTTTCATAGAGTTTAATCAGTGTGGTAAGAAAAATCATTTTGATCAAACTTACCCATTTTATCTAAATATCACTTAACAGAATAACGATCAGATGCCATCAGATTATTTACTGGCTTATTCAAGTAATACTGCTCATAATTACAAAAAGCCCAAGTTCCTCGAGTCTGTGTAATCTACCTTACCTTTAAGCACAGAGGCAGCTAGTCAGCAGTAGGTAACTAGCTGAGGCATAACAAAAGCTCTCCGAATTTTTCTTCATCCCTGGAAAGCAATCAAGACGTGTGTATGCTATGAGTTTTTCCAGAATGATTGGTTAAGTTCATTAACTTAAGCTGCACAGAGAGTATCTTTCAGTCAATTAATCTCAAAGCATGGGGATAGTACTTGTGAATCATCTTGCCACTTCTCATTGCTTGGTTAGCTATAATTTTGTGCTCCACTACTGCTCACTGTTCAGAGAAGTTAAAAAAATTATGAATGGCAGCATCTCTCATTACGACTACTTTGGCATTCTTGCAACAACCTAAAATAGGGTCTTTCTAATTAAAGCTCAAGAAAGTAAAGTTTTTTCTAGTAATAATAGATGCTGTGTGCTCTGGCAAATAGCTAGATCTGTTCTAAGTTTGAACCTACATTTCTCAGAAAACAGGCTATTAAATTATTTTAATAGGTCAGCATGTAAGTTCTTACATCCCCAGATACTTTACTTGGAGAATTTGACTCAATTTTGAATTGGTACCTCGCTCACTCCCCAGAAAAAGCAAGCATCTGTGCTATACATAAAATGCAACATAACAGCAAGTAGAAGCAGAACTCTGTTTCTGTATGTATGAGAGCTGTAATACTGAACCAAAGGAAAAACAGTGTCACTGGTTCTAATTCCATAAGAAACAGCAAAAGCTGTCATAGAGGTCAGCTGAACTACCATGCTGGAATTGTGCCAGTCACCTTCCTCATTCCAGCACCTTTCTTCAGTCAAGAGGCAAACTTTTTCTAGGTACACAGGTGACAGGGTGGAAAAGGCAACCACTATTTAGTATAGCATCTAAAGAATATACATCAAGAAGTATGAAACATCCACTTGAACAGACCTACTTATATTTCAAGAAATTAAATACTAAAATGGAAGTTCCCTGCAAGTCCCACCCTCACTCTCATTTTTTATGCTTTAAAGTTAGAATCACATGAAGTAGAAAGTTTGGGATATTTGCCTTTTTTTCAAGTTAGGTGCTGATCTCTTTAGTCAAAAGTTTCATTTCAGAACACAAGAACTGCCAGCAAAGGGTCTGTCCACAGCACCTCTACATCAACCTACAACAAGTACCTTCACAAACTAAATTGATCTGAAATAAAATACTCCTTTTTGTCTATTTTCATGTTGATTATGACTGATAACATCATTATAATTCTTGTTTTGTGAGATAGCTGTAGATTTGCTTGTGGCCCTTTCTTTAAAAAATCCAAAATTAAAGCTTTAACCACACAAAATTACTTACATCATGCCCAAATTTCAGGTGTAATAATGTATTTCAGCTATTTGAATAGGTTCAAAGAATCTGCATTTGCGCAACTCTTCAAGGAAATGCAGTGGCCTGGAGTTTCTGGAACAAGCAAGTTGTGCTCACTGTCTTTATACATAGTCTCACTCCCTACAAAGTATCACAGGCCAAATATGTAAGAGTAGAAATACAAATATTATAAAAGTGGAATAGTAGAAATAACGATGACAGTTGTTAATCTCTTCAAGAAAGCTTTTAAATGGGCTTTTAAAATAAATCATTCCACCTACTACATAAGCCAGCACAAGCTTGGCTCTAAGAAGCAACTGATCACCAATTTTAATCATTTTCAGCCTGTGTAATTTTCACAGAAAATTATTTACAAGCTCTACAAATTAATCAATCCAAACAGCAGCTTTCAATATTTCCTTGCTCACAGGCAATACCTCTATTTTACCTAGAAAGATGAGAAGAGGTAGGTATGCATAAACTGCTGCCATCCATTGCAGAGCAATGATTCGCATGCCTAAGTGTGACAGCACCTGTAAACATCCTGGTCCTGGGGCACTGCTCATTTAGTGGTACTATCAAGACCAGGGCACTTTCCCAGGCACAGCCTTGGTGCCCCAGGCACCTTCAGGAAGCTCATCCACAAGTTATGATGGCATTGTGGTGCCAGGATACTGAGATAAACCCAACAGGAGAGAGACAGAGCCACAGCTGAAGCACAGCTCTCAGCAACACAGATCTGCATATGACCACAGCAGTAGTTCCTAGACACAGCTAAGGTTTCCTCACTGCAGGAGACAACTTTGATCCTCAGCAGCACATTAGGTAAATCTCAGGATCCCTGAAAATATTTTTGCAGATTCCCTGCCACAGAGTCAAGTAAGAAGAGGAATGAGCCAAACATAGCACGACAATGACAGCTGGATATAGAGGTTATAGTTTAAAAACTTCTATCAGTACCTCTCAAGGTCTATTTAGTTAAGAATGGAAACAGATGTAGAGCTCAGTTCCTCACCTGGCACAAACATCTACTGAAGCCAGTGATTTGTAGAAACTGTTTCTGCCCTGCTTTTCCACACATACTTTTCTTGTGGAGCTGCTAGGATCCAGACTGTAATTTTGCCTGACACCCAGCTTCAGGCCACGCATGAGGAAGTTATCCGCTTCAGAGAAGACAGCAATAAACAGAAGGGACAGCTTTTTTTTTTTTTTTGACGACAGCATTTCATTTGCCAAAGTTAAACAGGAAAACACTGCTATGATGTCACAAGATGATGAGAAAATGGTATTTGAAATTATTCAACATGTTGTGCCAGGAACTCTTGGCTAAGAGGGACAATAGATCCCAATGTAAAGACTAAAACCTCCACATGATAGCACTGAGTTCGTCTCAGTCAGTATTTAAGAAAATCTGTTGATATTTTGGGTTATGATCCCCTCCCCAGAAATTTGTGGTGTTCCAGGTAAGTGAACTTTAAGATACAAGGCTCAAACCAAAACCAAACATTTGCCAGATTTAGAAAATGCTTGCAATCCCTTCTTCACATAATTCTATCAATGGCCGGAGACATTGCCATCAGTGTTCATTTTAAAGGTCTCGGTCAGGTCTATCACAAAGGGACACTGTGAGAAGCATCTTTCCAAGGGACTCAGGGAGCATGTCACTACAGACAGGAGCACAAGAGGTTCTTGGTGCCAGAGACACAGGCCCAGACCAGGCAGCAAAACTACACAGAATGGAGGTGAAGACATCAGCTACTAAGCAGCAACAGCTCCCTCCACCTGCTGGAAACAAAGGCCATGAGATAACTCTGGATTTTCTGGAAACCCAGTGATGTCACACATAATGTAAAGAGCTTTGCATTATACAGTTCTGATTTACCTTGTTGCATCTGCCACATGAGCTATTGCTTTAAGGGGTAAGGCTGGGACATGAGGTGGGAAGCAAGACAAGAGCCTAGGAGAGAAGAGTGTCTCTTGCAGACAGCTCAAATTATGGCAAAAATCTCCCAAGTTCTGGTAAGCCCATTATGCCTTTATACTTTGTACTTCCAATTCTTAGTGGATAGGGGAAAAAAATAAAAATTAAAAAAAAAAAATCAACCTCTGCAGCATTACCACAAGCTCAAATACCTTAAGCTTTTAATCTATACACAGGAATCAGGACAAGACACAGAACACATTTGGTACATACGCTGCATTACAAAAAGCCAGCAGAGATTGAGAAACAGGGGTAAAGTAATAAAAAAAAAATAAAAATCTAAGAGGCACAAGAGATACCACTATCAGAAGCTACCATAATTCTTCTTTAAGATGACATCTTGAGCAGAGCAGCACCCATGTAACTAATGGGAAGTGAGGGGGATGTACCTTGTTCCTTATTTAACATCTCAAATTCTTGAAAGTGACCCATGTAAATAACACAAGCTGAAACATCCTACCTCAGAAATACATCTTGCTAAGTTTTTGAAACACAGATAGCACAATGATAGGACACTTTTAAGTCAGAGAGTGATAAAGTGATATGAATAAGAAAAATCAGAAAAATATCCATGGTCCTTTTCCATTCAGTTGCCAACTTTGTGCAGAGTGAGACAATGTGCAATATCCACTGCCTAGCAGGAGAGGCAAAGGAGAAAGGAAGGCTGTGTCTAAAGCACAGAATTTGGTATCAGATGAAAAATCTTCCTGAAGCCCTGATGAAGCTAGAAGACAAAATTTCAGGAGAAAAACAAACTCGCTCCTCAAGTGATTTAAAAACAAAGAAAACAAAACCCCCCAAACTTTTCCCATAACCACAAGCTAGCCTCCTGTTTTCTCCATATGAATGAGAAAGAATGAGAAACCAGAACAAGACTTCCACCACAACACTGAAACATAGGGGAGTAGTACTATACATTTTTAAAAGCTCAGACTCAAATTAAGGTGCATTGCTCTCCTGAAAATAAAGTTATTCCTTAAACTTTCATTTCTGTTACAAACCTGCATACATTAAATAAAACACACTATTTCATAACAGTTATCAATTATCTATTTAATTTCTACTCAAGCCAAAAATACAATCTTTACAGCAGGATTGGCATGTATGCGTTTTTTCTATAATATCCAACACACAGGCCTTAAATAGAAGGCTGCTGTTTCCAAAGTGACAATAAAATCTGGATTTAGGTCAGAACTGTCAGAAAACCGATACACCATATTTAAGTGTCAGATTTGGAAAAGAACTGTAAGCAATATCAAATACCTTGCAAGCATCTAAACAAATTCTTTAGCCTTTTACTTGTCATGATATTCGATCTATGCATAGACTTTTCACCACAGCCAGCAAGTCAAAAGTATATTTTGAAACATATATTAAAAGGTTATTTGGGAAATAAAAAAAAAAGGAATATAGGAACATATTTGAGTACTGAAAATATGAAGAATTACCAACAATGATGCAACAACTACTTTCTAGCGCATAATCCCTCCCATGCTTGCTTTGTCAGTAAACACCATTTGTCTCTGACCTAGTTCTCAACTTCTATGCTTTGTATAGTCTTTTTGTCTGGGATGTCATTAATTTTCTACTGTATGACTCTTTCACCATATCCAATGGTCATGATTCACGGAAGTTATATAGCCCACTTGTCTGGCCAGGCTTTTGTTTTCTTATGACTCTAATGCAAACCATGTATACATGGTACAAAAAAATACAAACAAAAGTAAAAAAAAAGAAAACAACAACTGCAAAGTCCAAACCACTCTGCTTTCACCATTTAGTTAATTTGCTCAGAATAAAACCAATTCATTACAAGCAACATATTTTAACATTTGCTTTTAGGTAGTTACTTCTTCTACAAAGATTTTCTAGCACAACATTTGTTAATAAAACATTTCTGTAAAAAAAAATTAAATGACCAAAAAAAAAAAACCACAGTAATTATTTCTAGCTTGTGAGATTTTTACTGTAACACAATTCACCTTACATGAGTGCGAAGAAGAGGAATTTTTTCAAGTTATCATCTGTAAAACCCTGTGCACTACAGGATAGCCTCTTAAAGTGTTTTGTTCAGTTTTTTTTTTTGTAGCCTTCACAGTACCCTTTGAAAACTTACCTTTCAATATGCCCTGCTAGTCTCCAAGCAGCGTAAATAGGTTCACATACCAAGTTGTCCTTAGTGTCTCTTGCCAAGCTCATGTCCAGTTTAGGCTTCAGATTTCAGTCTGCCTTACTCCTACCTACCAGATTAAGGATTCAATTTGATTTAATTCAATTAACTCCTTTTGCTTATTTCTATGGAGTAAGAAACAGCCACATATTCCACTGGAATAAGGAAGAAAAGAGCACCAGTGGCTGAGAACAAACCAGCAAATACTGTGTCTTCTTGGAAAAATACTCTGTATTCTGTGGCTATGTACTTACAATCAACAAGCTCCCTGTGAATACCAATAAAACAGTCTACACCTCCTTAAAGTGCATGAGACGGTCTTACAGTTTTCCTACTGTTCATGTTTATAAGCCTGTCTTCAGATTTGCACTTATTTTCCTGCCTCTGAAAAATATAGCCTAGACTTAAATACACTTAGTAAGCCATCCCAGTGCTTGAAGCATATAATTCTTTCACATATGTCCCTGGGGTCCTTCAGCTACTGTTTTCACTGATCAGTTCATGCAACTGTCTGCACTCTTTGGCAGCAGCCAGCAATGCACAAGCTACAGCTAGTGGCATTCAGGTGTATTTTCCTGAAACTGCATCTTGCTCCTTATGGCCCACCTACAGCACTGCTTAAAGCACGTAACTTCTAGCGAAACAGGACATATCCAGCAGGAGCTGAAAAATCTGTGGGGTTTGATGCCGTCCATGAGCATTAAAGATAAAATATTATATATACTTTGGTGACCTGCACCAAATTAAGGAAGTCAGCATTTAAATGTCAAGCCGCAAAATAACAGACACAAAGAGGTTTCAGAAACAATTCAAGAGGAAAGGAAAGCTATGGATTTCTATGTTTCTTGTCAAGATGGATCACTTCCACATATTCACACACTGTTTCTCTGGCCCAAAACTCAATCAAATATTTTGTGATATCTTCATTCTGTGGCAGATCTATTTTTCATACAACACACATCTGAGATGATACAAGACTGACAGTCTATAGTTTGCATCATCTCACAGCACTGAAAATTTTTCCTGACTTTTGCAATGATGTGATTTATATATGAGATTCAGTCTTAACTACAGAGAACATGTTACAAATTATACACATTCCTAGCCCACTCTGTCTTTATTCTGCAAGGGAAGGTCAACTTATTCATTTATGTCAAGGAGAGCAAAGTCACAATGAAAAAAGACAAACTTGTGTGTACACACAGTCTTAATCTCATTTGTAACCATATATACACTTAAACTACTTTTTATTAATTTCTACTTTCATACTTTTCAGGGCATAACAGGAGAAATACTGAATAACATCTATAATGTCATGTCCTCTGTAATGCCAGAAAGAATACACTATTTCAAGATACATTAAGCAGCTTGCTACTGAGACATACTACCACATTAGCAAAACCAGGATACTAGAATTACACTGAACAACAGTGGAAGAATTACTACATTCACACTGGAAAAAAAAAAACAGGATCTGGAAAAGTTCTCCATAGAGTGATTGTTTAGGTCATTTAAAAATAACTATCATCTCTCGAAGCCCTGAAATACACCATTATAGCTTTAGTGAGTGATACACAACTCAGAATTTGGCTGTCCAGAAGTAGCAGCTATGCAATAGGGAAGACAACCTCGGACATGATCTGAAGAAGCTTGGAGAACTTCCCAACTCACTTTGGTGAGTGATGGGTAAAGTTTATATAGGAATGAGCTCTACAGGGCTTAGGCTCAAGCAGAACCTTACAGAGACAAAGGCAGAAGGTGCTTCCTCCTGCCATTTATTTACCCAAAACATAGTTAGTCCTATAACCACGCTGACCTTTCCCTCCTCTGTGCCAACCATTCTCTAACTACCACCAAAGCCATTAAGCCTCTTCAAAACTCAGTATTCCTCCCCAGCTGGCAAAAGCACAGATTATTTCATACTATTACTCATTATTCACTAAACCTCTACAGCAGCTCTGCTATATATTGCAGAATGAAATTTAAAATAAGATTATTAACTCCCACACCAAGTTTAATTGATTGCAGGTCAGATGCAGCAGAACTGCTGCATCATCATATTTAACAACATAGCAGAAACTGAGATATCACGGAAAGGTTTAAAACTTTTTTCAAAGACAAAGTGAACAAAAAATCCCAGTTTTAAACTAAAATTTTCACTTTCAGAGATTTGGTAACAATGGCTAAAAAAAAAAAATAAATAAAAAATTGTTCTGAAAAGCATTTCTCTTAGATTGCTCCAACCTGGATATCTCACTTAAAAAGACATTACCTAAACCTTGACCATCTGATACATGACATCTGAATGCATTATTATTTTAAAAAGCATAAAAAGGAGTGTCTGTGCCATGTTTTTAATGGCATCTCAACAAGGACAACTGTGGCATTACCCTGCAGAGGAATCACCTATTTAAATGAAACAAGATGCACCAGGAATTGAAGATGAAGGGGCAGTTTCTTTCCTCAGCCACAAATTCAGAAAGAACTTCACCAAAATAAAATGCAATCAGAAAGTTGTAACTCTGAAGAGGCTGCTTGTAAATAGTTATGCACAACTGAATTAGTATACCTATTTCAGTATGAAATGAAGTTTATGCTCATTGCACAGCAAGTTGTTTACTGTTTCACTTTGGTTTTGAATGATAAAGCTTAGATCAAATCATATGGTAAATTCTTGCACTTAAAACACAGTTTCACCACTACTTAGTACTGGACTTCCCACCACCCCAACAATAAACACTGAATTTTCTTAACAGCTGCATACCACAAGAGCTCAAACCATCTTCTCGCAACATAAACATTTCACTGATCAAAATGCAAACACCCTTAGCTTAGAACTGCATGTGTTCTAGCTTTGCTCAACCCCAAACTCACCAAAGCCAATACAAGTTTTCTCACAAACTTCCTTGGCCTTTGGAAGAGGCTTTTACTTCTTCACCACACAAGGTAAGACCCTATTTCTGTATCCTTGATGTGCATTTGAATTTCTTCTTAAAATTCATGAGATTATTATTTCTGAAGGGCTACTTTGTTAAGACTGTATTACAAAGCCACCTGTTGTGGCAAAAATAAAAAGAGAAATCCTGCTTAACAGGTTTCATTTTATTATATCCAAATTATAAACTAAGATGGCTTATGAATATTTCCTTTTGAATTAAAATAACAGTTTCTCATGTGAAATGGAGTTTATGATAATTCAAAGATTATCTAAACAGTTTGATGTCTTTGTCCTTAGATAAAGAGTCTGCATATCACGTCAGTGATAACTGTCCTTTGACTTATTCAGGAACAAATCACCTCCCCCCACTGTTTTATTGTTCCTTTCCCTTCCGATTTTCATATCAGATGGAACACAGGTATTTAATCAGAAAAAAAAGCAAGCAAACAATCTTTACCACAATACTTGTACATTTTAACTCACAGCTTTGATCTGCTGCCAGTTCTGAAACTCCATGCAATGAGCAAAAGCACTTTCCTCTGTCAATCTGTCTATGGGCATTTGGGACAAGCCATGTGTGCACTCCTATACAGCACATTCTCATCAAAATTAGACCAAGTTTCATGTTTTTACCATAAGGGTGTTGAGGCACTGTCACAGGTTGCCCAAAGAAGCTGTGGCTGCCCATTCCTTGCAGTGTTCAAGGGATGGTTGGACAGGGGTTTGAGCTGTCTGGTGGAAAGTGTCCCTGCTCATGGCAGGAGAGCTGGAATTAGATGATCATTAAGGTCCCTTCCAACCGAAACCATTGTGATTCTGTGATTTTAAAGTGAGAGCTCAGATGCAAAAGCCTAAGAGTACAAACACTATTCAAACACAGTAGGATTGGCATTGGTTTTGGCTATTTTCATTGATGCAATACCACCAAAACTGTTGCCCTTCTCAGCAACTCAGCTTAAGGAAATAATTTATATTTTCTCCAGTAACTTTGGGCAAGATCTCCATCTGTATGAGGCAGTCTCTTGCTTTATACATTCAGTAACTGTATTTTCATTACAAGTTTTCCAAGAATGCTCAACAAAAAAAAAATAAAACACATTAAGAACTTTAATTTCCCACATTCTTCCTGGATCAAAAAGGAGTCACTGCTGATCAAAATGAAAGGATCAGACACACCCTTTGTGCAAGAACAAAACTGCTTTTCTTCTCACACAAGTTTCATTTGAGGCATTTGCCTCTTAATCTCAGATAGCTCAGAGACAACAATTCATTCCTTAACCTCTGTAGGGATCATGCTGCTTCTTTCATTAAACAACTCTTTCTTTGCATTCAACTGTTTTCTACTGCACTAACATCATAGCTAGACAACTCATGTCACATCTCCGTTCCATAAAATACCAGTCTACGTAATTTCCAAGCTGTATTCTGTTTATGAAAGTGCTTTGCAGCCCTGATGGAAAACACAATGCTACCCCTGTCACTCACCTTTCTTTCCTCAGCTAAACTGTTTCTCAGCAGCCAAATGATGTTTCCTCTCTGTTGGTTTTGGCCATGTTACTCTCCATATGTAAAGCCCTCATATATATCTGAATAATCCTCTCAATGCACTCTTAATTACCTAATTAGCAGTACTCAAAGTCCTATGAATACCACATGGTCTCCAGTTACACAATGGTAACAAAGGTCAAAATAAGATAATTGAAGAAAAAGGGACTGCAATGACAGAACAAGGAGTAATAGGTTTCAATTTAAACAAAGGAAGTTCAGTTTAGATGTAAGAAAGAAGTTCTTTCCTGTGAGGGTGCTGAGACACTGGAATACATTGTCCAGAAAAGTGGTAAATAGAACCATAGAATAGTTAGGGTTGGAAAGGACCTCAAGATCATGTAGTTCCAACCCCCCTGCCATGGGCAGGGACACTTCACACTAAACCGTATCACCCAAGGCTTCATCCAATTTGGCCCTCAACACTGCAAGGGACGGAGCATTCACAGCCTCCCTGGGCAACCCATTCCAGTGCCTCACCACCCTAACAGGAAAGAGTTTCCTCTTTATATCCAAGCTAAACTTCTGTTTAAGTTTTAACCCGTTACCTCTTGTCCTATCACTACAATCCCTAATGAAGAGTCCCTCACCACCATCCCTGTAGCCCCTCTTCAGATACTGGAAAGCTGCTATGAGGTCTCCACGCAGCCTTCTCTTCTCCAGGCTCAACAGCCCCAACTTTCTCAGCCTGTCTTCATATGGGAGGTGCTCCAGTCCCCTGATCATCGTCATGGCCCTCCTCTGGACTTGTTCCAACAGTTCCATGTCCTTTTTATGTTGAGGACACCAGAACTGCACACAATACTCCAGGTGAGGTCTCACGAAAGCAGAGCAGAGGGGCAGGATCACCTCCTTCGACCTGCTGGTCATGCTTCTTTTGATGCAGCCCAGAGTACGGTTGGCTTTCTGGGCTGCAAGCGCACACTGCCTGCTCATGTTCATTTTTTCATCAACCAACAGCCCCAAGTCCTTCTCCACAGGAGTGCTCTGAATCACTTCTCCACCCAACCTGTAGCTATGGCTGAGATTGCCCCAACCCACATGTAGAACTTTCACGTAAATTGGTTAAACTTCATGAGGTCGGCATCAGCCCACCTCAAAAGTGTGTCAAGGTCCATCTGGATGGCATTCTTTCCCTCCAGTGTATCAACCAAACCACACAGCTTGATGTCATCAGCAAACTTGCTGAGGGTGCATTCAATCCCACTGTCCATGTCATTGACAAAGATGTTAAACAAGACCAGTCCCAACACTGATCCCTGAGGGACACCACTCATTACTGCTTTCCAGCTGGACATTGAACCGTTGACCACAGCTATTTTCATGTCCCCATCCAGCCAGCTCTTTATCCACTGAGTGGTCCATCTATCAAATTGATGTCTGTCCAATTCAGAGACAAGGATGCTGTGTGGGACAGTGTCAAACTCTCTGCACAAGTCCAGGTAGATTACATCAACTGCTCCACCCCTGTCCATCATTTCGGTAGCCCTGTCATAGAAGGCCACCAAATTGGTCAGGCGGGATTTCCCCTTAGTGAAGCCATGCTGGCTGTCACCAAGCACCTTGTTGTTTTTCATGTGCCCTAGCATGCCTTCCAAGAGAATCTGCTCCCAGATTTTGCCAGGCACAGAGGTGAGACTGTCGTCCATTTTGCCCTTCTTGAAAATGGGGGTTATATTTCCCTTTTTCCAGTCATCAGGAACTTCACCTGACTGCCATGATTTTTCAAATATGATGGCCAGTGGCTTTGCAACTTCATTAGCCAGCTCCTTCAGGACCTGCGGATGGATTTCATCAGGTCCCATGGATTTGTGTATGTTCATCTTTTTAAGATGGTCTCGAACCAGATCCTCTTGTACAGTCGTCCCAAGGTTTTCGTTCTCACAGTCCCTGAGTCTGCCTTCTGAGACTTGGGTGTTGTGGTTAGAGCCTTTGCCAGTGAAGACCAAGGCAAAGAAGTCATACCTTCTCCAAATCTGGGGTAGCCAGTTCTGATAGCTCCCGGAGGGGCCTGTGTTGCCCCTAGTCTGTCTTTTATTCACTACATAGCTATAGAATCCCTTCCTGTTATTTTTAACATCCCTAGCCAAGTTTAATTCTAACTGAGCCTTAGCTTTCCTAACCTGGTCCCTAGCTTCCCAGACAACATCCCTATATTCCACCCAGGCCACCTGTCCTTGCTTCCACCTTTTATAAGCCTCTTTTTCCTTTGAATTTTCCTCAGCAGCTCTTTATCCATCCAAGGAGGTCTCCTGGCCCTCCTGCTGCATTTCCTTCTAGCTGGGATGCAACACTCCTGAGCTTTTAACACCACTCCTAAGCTTGTAATGCTCCATCTCTGACAGTGCTCAAGGCCAGGTTGGACAGAGCCTTGGGCAACATGGTCTGTAGTGAGGTGTCCCTGCCCAGAACAAAAAGAGTGGAACTAGATTATCTTAAGGTCCTTTCTAACCCTAACTATTCTATGATTCCAAAACAAATAGCAGGACTATTACTTTGATTTGTCATTCAACTCACATAGATGGCTTAGATTTGCCTATATAAATTACAATAAAGACTGAGAAGGCCACATTTCTCCCTCCTCCTCCTCCCCCCCTCCCCCCAGTGTTCAAAATTATACCTTTTCCTCTAGGTTCTCTCAGGCAGCTGAAAATATAGCAAAATAACATCTTGCAAGTAAATTGAAAAACTACGAGGAGCAACATGTGGAGATTTGAGTAACAAACAATGAGCACCTCTGCAGGAAAATTAATTTAAAGTTACTCACACAGACTCTTAAGTCTTTGAAAACTATAAATCTGAAAAATCATTTGCTTTTCAATTAAGCTTTTATTTGTTTTTTATCTCTCTGAAATGACAAGTCCCCTCTGACCAAGTTTTCCAATATTGAGCAATTAGGAGAAATACATAACACAGGATTGCAAAACATTTCACGTAAGAAAATTTCAGAGAAGCCAGTCCTACAGTCCTCATGAATCTCATCAGAGCCAAGCAATTCCTTTTTCAAAGTTAAAAGTACAGATGTATCAAATGAAAATGCTTTGAGACAGTGTCTGTGTTATGACTAATATTCTGAGGAAGACTCACATCACCTAACTCTCAGTTCTTATATAATCACTGTGAAAAGAGTTCCTTTCAGAGGATTTTTTAGAACATCTGAATTAGATGCCTGATCTGAACTGCACTCTCATCTCCCCTTTCTCCACCACTTCTGGAGCCTGCCTCATCTCTTCTGTAGGAGACACACTACAACATATCAAAGGACCAGAATGAGTGAAAATGATGATACTGTCTGCAGAGTAATTTATTTCTATGAACAAGTTTTGGACCGTCACAGTCAGTTCCTTTCTGAATACTCACACAAGCTAGAAGATCATGACTCCTTGCAGCAGCAGGTCTGAGATTTCTCTACTGCTGCACACTGGTGGGAAAGCTTGTTGTACAGGACATAACACACAAGTTAACTTTGCTGGGCTCAAATGGAGCTCCTGCTGTTCAAGTACTCCATCACTGATTTTTCTAGAAGTTATTTACTACTTCCTCTCATCCCACTGACACCACAACTTGTAAGGAGCTAGGCTGGATGCCTGATTTCAAATTGTGGCAGCCCAAATATTTTCCCTTCATACCATGCCAGCGACAGGAGAGTGCTCATAATGTGAGGAACAGCTGCAATTAATAGTCTGTTACTCTGTGTGCACTCACAAAACACTGCACTAATTCCAGTGAGAGGAATCAAGGGCTCAAGCTCTCTACTGTTAAGATTTTTCAAAGCTGTTTTGTGGTAATCATACACAGTAGAAACAGCCATTATAATTCACAGATGTGGTATTCACAGTATTCTGGTTGATCAGCTGTTTTTCCAAAAATGAGCTTGAATGAAATCAAAGTTAATGTGAAGGTTCTCAGTTTTTCCCCTAGGCAAAACTCCCACTGAGCTCAGCAAGAACTGAATCATACTCATGAAAGGTTTAACTTCACTGGTTTTATTTGAAAGCAGGAATCCAATTCTATGATTTAGCTGTGTGCACATACACAAAAAAACACACACTCCACTTGACCTGGTAGCAAGTTATTCACTCAGGAATACAAAGTTGTCTCTAAAAAAAGCTTCAAGGAGTGGAGAGGAATAGATATTTCACCTAATTCACCTCTCTAACAGTGGTAAGAGTAAATGGGAATGATATGTGCAAAAGTTTCAGTAAGCCATCAACAAAGACATCTTTCCCTATAGTAAATTTTGCACTGCAGAGCCTTTTAGAAATCTCACTTTATCACAAGTGAGGACCATTTGTTAAACAGGGAAGCAGGTCAAATATTTGGGATTTCCCTGCTTCCTCCATATTCCCTAGTCAAAAAAATGACTACAGAATTTTAAGAGACAACGGTTATTACTGGGATCTTCATCAGGTTTGCACAGTTTGCAGAAGTGTCACACCTTCATCATGCTCTGGAAATCCCTGTTAAGTTAGTTTTTAAGAGCGGACTGGATCTATAATGAAGTTGAAGAGCTGTGGGCTAGTCCTTGGCTTAGAGGCATAAAACACAGAAGGGAATAGGGGGAATACTTTCTCCAACTAATTGCCTGTAAGAAGGGGGAGTAAAAAAAAAAGGCAGCAACATCCCCCCAACTTCAATGCAAATAAACAAGAACTGTGAAAATGTGTAGGTATATAAGCTTTTCTTTATTTCTGTTAAAACACCATGTATGCTTACACAGCAGTATCCTGAAAAGTTTAGATTTCACCTGATTTTTAGCTAACATAAAAAAAAATCTTCATGTTGTCTCATCTGAATGGTGTTAAAACTTTGTACTTCTAAGATTTGTATAAATTAGAGGAGATATCATTTGCTTATTTGGATCATTGCTTATTTCTCTAGGGTGCAAAGCTCTTACATAGCTCCTGACAGCCCTGCAGAAAGATTCCCCAGTAGACCAGGGAAGTTGGAATGCTGTGTAGTATATATTGCCATAGGTCCTCAAAAGGGCACAACACAGGTTCACCTTTTATTTGCAACAGAGCTCATCAAACAGGATGAGGTAGAAGTAACTGTTTTAGACAAAAGAATTACATATATGTTACATCCAGAGTAAGTACACTTAGCAGAATGAATTGCTACTCCAAACACAGGGACTGCCTGAGCAAGTGATTCATTGTACTCTATTAGTGATTTGACATATACCCTCAAGTCATTATATATGCTTCAAGTTATTTATCCGAAGAGTTATTTATTTGCCTCAGAATACTGCAGCGACACTGTTGCAATAAAAATACATTCATTTTCCAGGGCCTGGTCTAAGCAGAAGCAGCACAGTAACCTCACTTTCCTCTCCTAATCTTTGACAAGCTAACTTAAAATAAATATGCAAACAATTTAATACATATACATTCTTCTATCAAATGCTTGACCTGACATCCCTGTGATGTTCACACTGCTAATTATAATAGAATACAGTTTATCAGAGGATATGATACTCTTAAGAGTTTGTTTATATGCACAACTTTGTGCAGACTGTTGTGCATACTTCATCAGCAACCCAAGATGCCTATGATCCTTCCATGCTCAGCATGCTATACATTTTGACTATCAGAACTCAGTACTGCATCTGGTTTGTATTTACAGCCAAAGAATGAACTGGTTTGAAAAAGCATCTGAAAGGATAATACTTCAACCTGATGACTTTGTAGTTGGGCTTTGTTTTCCTGGAAGGAATCCGTTAACATATCATGTTTGAGAAACCCAACAGACACTGAATTTATTAGCCTTCAGGTAAATAAAATATATGCTAGTTGCTATGTTCCATCTATCTAGTAATCAGTCATTTCACAAGAAATACACAATAAAATTTGGCCAGTTCCTCAAGACATAACATCTGAGGAGATAAATTACAGACTTAATTTAGACAAATCTTTCATGGCAATTTTTTTTCTTCCCATTACATTATCTTTCCTGTTCCATGAAGTTTTTATTAACTCCTGTGGAAAACGAGACCTGGATTTTTCAAATCATAATATGGATATAAAATTCAAAAAAGTGACTTTAGAGTATGAAATGATGGATTAATCTGAGACATTGACCAGTAATAGCTCCAAGTTGTTCTGTTTGTAATTATATTGCCAACCCTGCCTATTTCCGACACGGTGTTCAGGACTTTGGGAGTAAAGGATTACTATTAAATACTGCATTTGATGTACAAGTACCACAGACAATGGAACTGGATTTATATGTTGTGTTGTTGGGTTTTTGTTTCATTGGGGGAGGAGGAGAGAAGTGGTGGTGTTTCTCAAGCATTCATTGGCTCTTTTACAGTGTCTTCCATTCCGTAGATTCAGATACTCATATTTTAAAAGTAGGTTCAAACGCTGTAACACAGAAAAATCTATATTTCAATATATGCAGTCTGTGAGCTTGCCATAAAAGATAAGCAACAGATGTAGGTCCAGATGAAGTGTGTCTATTGTGAAGCTTAAGGGGCAATTTGGTACAAAAATAACTGAAGTCAATATGCAGAAGGCAAATCTGTCAGCAAATTTCAATGCTTGACTGAAGCACAGATAAATTAAAAAAAAAAAGTGAGCTACATGTGCTCTACCGATTTAAATGAATTAGTACTACAATAGAATTCATCTACTTAAGCCAAAGTATTCACTTTTTGAATTTGAACCACAGATCTCTTAATAAAGCTTTCATTTATTGAGCTGCTGAACCTGACTTACCAGCAAGAGCACTGTTGCCAGAACCAGCCCCTGCAGAACCTCCTTCCACAGATTTCAGTAGACACACAAGAAATATGTCCTCATAGCTGGGACTCAAAATGGGGGGTCCAAATAATTTTTAACCCAGAAAACTTTACAATATCACCTTGAAATTTCATAAAGATTCTGAAAGGCCATATTTATCCTAAGCTTTAATCAATAATGTCTTTCTACAATCTTTGATTAAAAGCCTCCTGCCTTCCTCCATCCTAGCTACTACTATCTCAAGTTCTAAATAACCTAAGAAGTTAAAAGCAACCAGAAGGCAAATATGGAAAGCTAGCTACAGGTTTGAATAGTTGCCCATCCAGACCAAACGATTTTTTTTTAATCATCTTTATTGCTAATCTTATCATTCTTTATACTATTGTCTGAACTGAAATTTTCAAAGACATAAAAATCCAAGTGACTGATCCTTTACTACATTAACAGAATTAATCAAAAAACATCCTGATGAATAGTCCTTACCCAAAATTTGTCACAGCACCATCTTATTACTTCCTAGTTGCCCTGCTTTCAGTTACAACAGTTTGTTTGTTTGTTTGTTTGTTTTTTCTCCTTCCCAGTAGCTGTTACAGTTCTGTGTTTTGGCTTTAGTCTGAGAACAATGCTGATAACACACAAATGTTTTAGTTGTTGCTAAGTAATGCCTACTCTGATCAAGGACTTTTTCAGTCTCTCATACTCTGCCAGTGAAGAGGGGCACAAGAAGCCAGGAGGAAGCAGAGACGGGACACCTGACCCAAACTAGCCAAAGGGGTATTCCATACCACAGCACATCATTCCCAGTATAGAAATTAGGGGGAGTTAAGCAGAAGGGCAGATCACTGTTCTGGTCAGACTGGGTATCAGTCAGCAAGTGGTGAGTGGTATTGTTTGGCCTCTCAGAATCTTCATGAAATTGCAAGGCAATATTGCAAACACACCATTTGTGCTTACTGTTTGGTTTGGTTTTTTCTTTTCCTTTCATCTTTTAGTTTTATATTCTCTCCCCTTGTTACTCACCTTAGTAGTGGTAGTAGTAGTAGTTTTATATTATACTTTAGTTACTAGACTGTTCTTATCTCAACCCATGGGGTTTACATTCTTTTGATTCTCCTCCCCATCCTGACTGGAAGGAGGAGAAAGCAGAGGGGTGAACAAAGGGCTGCATTGTACTGAGTTATCAGCTGGGCTTAAGCTAGTAAATATGAAAGCTTTACCTACATGTCTCCCTGCTGCTTGAGGCAATTCCAAACAAGGTCATACACATTTTACAGAATTCTAGTTAGCTTTGTTCTTGTGAGTGGTGAACTTGTTTCAGTTCCATTATATACATGTTAATTGTTATCTTAAAGAATAATGAAATTGCAAAAGTAATGGTTATTTGACATCTATTTAAAACAACCTTTAATTATTTTTAGGCCAGAGTGAGGATTAAAATAATTTTGTTTTTTAAATTATTTTTAATTATCATTCCTATGTTACATTTATATTTAATTACTTATATTATCTGTACAGCATTGTTTTCCATGTAACCACCCTTGTAACGTGCCTGCAGTTCTAAGAGTGGCAGGGCAAAGATTTTTGTTGTTTCTGCAATGCTACCTTTCACTTTGTAATATAGATATTACATATGTGTGTATGTGTATATATTATATATAAAGCTCAAAAGCCAATATAATGAAGCGTTGTCTCTCACATTTTTCTATCACTGGGCCACCTTTACTCCCAGTAGCTAAAGTTTCAACATTTACAGCAGGAGCACATAGAGCACATTTCCAGAAGGTCACCAAAACACAGTTCTAGCTCTTTAGGAGCTCAGCTACATTTCTGCACTGCAATACACAGGGCACAGCCAAGTCTGCATCCAGACAGGCTAGAAAAAGAAAAAAAGCTGATAACACCAAAAATCTACATACAGTACACACGTGACACCAACTGCAAACCAGCAACAACTGGCAAAAAAATGTACAGAAGAAATTTTCCCTCTTAGACCTAGGTGAAACACAACAGTTCAGTAGCCTCAAAGTTCATTTCCTAAGTTCTGGGGGAAAAAAAGCCTAAAGATGTTGAAAACCTCATAAGTTTAAGAGTCAGCTTCATATGAGCCCCTTCAACCCCACACATCTACAAGGGCCATTCACTGGGCATCATGGTAGAAAAATGCAACCATTTTCCAGTGCCATAATTACTCCCTTCTGCCACAAGTCAACTTCTGCACATCTTTTTACTGGTAAATATCAAGACATCCCTATGACAGCTACATGAGGAAAAATTATTTACCATCAATTTTTGTTCACCCCAAAGAAGTCACAGAATTCAACCATTAGAAAACTAACAAGATTGCAGTATTCAAAAAAACATAGCGCCTAGAAATAAACTATTGTAAGTTCTCCAGGATTTTACTGGATCCTGGAAGAGAGTATGAAAGGCAGTAATCCCAGAGTCTCAATATTTGATACTTCTTTCAATAGCTGTGGTGATAACACAGTAAAAGCATGTATTTTAAGTGAAGAAAATTATACCTGAAACAACAGCTGAAGATTCAGAGTCAGCCCTTAGAATTAGCTCTTTTTTCTATAATTAGGCAAGCCCTAGGAAACCCTCAAAGTATAACTGCATTTGTGTGAACCAGTCTGGGTGAACCTGACCTGATTTAAGCACAAAAAAAAATAAAATCCCACAACCAAACACATGCACAAAAAAAAAAACAAACCCAAACAGATATAGAACTGGATTTATGCTCTTGGAAGTAACTCTTCTTTCTACTGTAATTACTTCAAAGCCTTTGGTCTCAATACATCCAATAAAACATGGTTTTCACATTCACTATTCATGAAAGTAACATAATACAAAAATTAATATTGTGCTTCTTGATCTTACATTTATATTTATCTTTAAAAGGCTGGACAATTATCACTTACCTACTGACTGTGTACAAATGAAAAGGCTTGGTTACATGACTGAGTCAGCCTAACAATTGTGAATACAAACACTACCACTCTTGAGCAACTCACCATGAAATAAGGTGGATTGGTTGGCTGAAGTCACTGAATTTCTGACTTCAAGGAGTTACATAGCAGCTAACACATCACACCTTCCCAACTGCAAATAAAGATCTAGAATTTTTAATTAGTGACAATAATAATAAAGACCCTCTGGTATTACTAATCTTGCATCAGATGACGACCCTGAAACAGAAGTTAACCTTCCATAATTCACAGAAGTTCTTTTCATCAGGAAGGTGTGACAACATGAAGTTTCCCCTCCTCTTTTTCCAGCTCTCAATTACAGAAGCCAAGAAGTAACTCTAAAATATGTTTTAAAAAAAGAAAGTTATAAGGGCAGTATATTAAAACTAATTTAGATTTTGAAACAACCAGCCTTATCCCACTTCAATAAGAACAATGAAAAAAGAAGGAGGAGTTAATTTTGACCGAGTTAATTAGAAGCTCCCTCCAAATTTACTTAAATGCTTTTGATAAGAAAAGAAGAAGGGATACGGGACAGTTTCTGTAAACATCTAGTTATTGTTCTCTGCTTTATCTTGGCTCATAAAACAATACCAGGATGACCATTCAAATACAGATGACAAAACACTGGTGAATAAAAGCTGCAGAGGGAATATTCCTCCAACTTCTAGAATGATTTGGGGGGCTAGTGTGGGGAGGGTGAGAAGAGAAAGGAGTTGATGGATTTTTTCCCTAATAGAATGCAAGTGTCAGATAACATAAGCCAGAAAGTGCCTAGCTCTTTATGAAGCAAAGAAAACTTCGTCATTTTGTCCTCTTCCTACTTGATTAATATAGGCTACAAGTGTCAAAGCCACCTTGATGGCATGGAGCCTCCAGCATATCTTACTTTCCTAACACAGATAATAAAAGTTTACCCTCCAGCTCAATTATCAGAATCTCAGACTTAAAACTCTGCTGAAGGCAGAAACAGGTAGCATTGTAAAATATGCATTTGTACACAAGAACCTCATCCACAGGCTGCAGAGAGGAAAGTCAGCAGAAATCTCTCATACTAACAGCTGTAGAATTTCAAAGTACCATTAACAGATTTTTAGCATGCCTGCCACTGTCTGCCTATGGCGCAAGGAGATAGGCTGAGATTGTACATAAAAACCAAAAAGCAACAAAACCAGAACAACCACCCCCCCCCAAACCAAAAAAACAAAACAAAAAAACAACAGAAAAAAACCCCACCAAAACCACACACTTCCCATAACCCATTTCTCCTAGAGAATTACTGCAATGAAGAAAAATTGTATAGACACCTTCCTGCTAGCTCCTAGATGCAGGAGCCACAATTCCAAAGCAACACCCCATCAGAGGACTTTAAAAGTGACGAAAAATAATTAGGCTGACTCTTAATAGAAAGAAAATATATTAAAAAATAAGCAATAATTGAGTTTTTCAAAATTAAAGCAAGATCAAAACAAGCAAGAAATGAAGTTATATGCTTTTTATTTTTTTAAAGCTGTATCCCCTACTGAGCCATCTTTGCAGGAAAACGTCTTCATTTTACATTCCAATTAGTGCATTAATCTTTTGATTATTTATTCATATTTAAAAGTCTCCTTGGTTTATTTTGTAATTTGGAACTGCATAGGAATGGAGGAGTGTGAACCTGCATATTCACAGGCAGTGAAAAAGAAAATGACACCTGTATTTCTCTTCAGACAGGATCAACCATCTTCTAAAGTTAAGATTGTTTAGTAACCATTTATATAGTGAAAAAATAATTGTTTAAACATTCGTTATTAGCAGAAATGAGGAAAGCCCTGCACTTGTTGTCTTGCTTAATGTTGCCTTCTCCCTTGCAAGTGATTCTTTCAAAACACAATCTCAGCTCAAGATCCATAGACTGCATAGAGATGTTAGACAATACACAACCAAGATATGTTAGAAGCTGCATTAACTTGTGCTAGCTGGAAAGTTAATTTTAGAAAGTCACCTTCACTTCTATGCTGAGAGCCAGTGGAAGAAGACAAAAAACAATGTTAAGTGGCACAGTGCATCCAGCTACTCACACTAACAAGACTCTTCCCAGATAACAAGATAATAAAGGTGTTAGCTGGAAATGTCTCTGGAGACCACCCAGCACAGTACCCTGGTAGAAACAAGACTATGACCAAGACAGGAGACACTCATGACAGGATTCATTCTGCCAAGGTTTAGAGCTTCCCCAGACAAAACATTGTCTGCTCTCAGCCTCACAGGTCACATCCCCAAGGCCTGTCAGGACCACCTTGAGTGCCTTTGACTACAACAGCAATTTGAGAAATTGATCCAGAAGTCCCAAAGAAGACACAGCTTCAGTCAGTCTGGGAGTTAAGTTTAGGTTAGGATTCTGCTTTTCAATACAGAAGGCAATAACCAAGGTGTGACATTTTTTGTAATGGCAAGACTGATTTGGAACAGATGAGGACAGAAATAAATTGAAGTGACTATGTAACACAACCAGACATTCTTAACATTTGACATAAGCTATCTCAGTAGCCAGCTGCATTTTTAAGATCAGACTACAGTAATTTTAAGGATGTCTTATTTTGTCTCCCTGCAGTTACTCTACATTCTTGGCACCTAAAATATCCTTTCCACTTACTCAGTATGAAGAGATATTCTTGATTCCTACAGAGAACATGGATCTTCAGTTTCTATTTCTATAATTAGTAAAAAGCATAAGTATTCAAATTTATTTCAATTCTTGTCTGAAATAAACAAAAGTAAACAATTTCCTCCAAGACTTTCAGCATTTTAAGCATCTAAACCAAACAAGCAGGAGAAAATCCATTATAACCCAACTTGAAACAGGCAATCCTTATGACTGTAGCTGAACAAGCTGATAATTTACAATAACTCCCTCCTCCTCCCATCTCAATAGTATCTGAAAACAGGTGGAAATGCAGCCAAACAAACATTAACTGAATAATTTTGCCATGATCTTACAGTGCCAAATGCCAAGTGAGAAACCACACAATAAAGTTTGAGCCTGCTTTGAATGAGTTTCTTGATAAAACAGCCTAAGTCAATTCTGACTGAATGCACACTTGGACAGGGGTCCCACCAGCAGGAATATTTGCAGTTTCCTCCTCGAGAAAGATTTTTGTAAATCTACATTTATCATATTAGCAGAAAGCATTTGCATATGGCTTCAAACAAGCACTGGAGATTTTTTGCAGCATTTTCCCAGAGGGGTGATTAAAAGTAAGCCTCTAGTGCTTAGAAATCTCAATGCAAGTCAAGCAACTTTTCTGTAAAAAATGGTATTCTGGTTTCTTTCAGTACTTAGCACCTGAAGTGGCCTGTCATCTGTAAAGTATGATGATAAAACACTATGATCACATAGGTCTTCATAACACAACTTTCAAAGAACTCTTCAGCCTACTTTGATCAAAATTCTTACAAGGCACTAGGTCTACAAGAAGCTCACGAACATCAATCTTCATTACGGTTATTTATCAACACTGAAGCTGTTAGGGTATACACCTATGAAGTTGCACTTCTAATCCAAGTATTAAATATCCAAAGCCTTTGCACTGTTCTCAAAAAGGGTTTTCATAAAACCAAGAAGACAAAAGACACTATATGGGGCTTCTAAACCGATTTCTAAGGAAAGCTTGAGATATGAACATACACAGAAAAACAGTTGCTGAAAAAGCACACATAACTCACATGTAATTTTAGTGAATAAATACAAGAAAAAGAATAATACTTAATGCTTGGGAGACTAAGAACAGACAGAATATGATTTAACGTAACTATAGCTAATTGTTGCAGCTAACACAGATTAGACTTTGCTTCTCTGCCTTCACAGTTCTGTTCTCAAACACTGAAGAAGAGCTAGGGTTTCTAGACACACACAAAAAAAACCAAACAAACCCACAACAGAAAAAAAAAACAACTTTCAAAAAGGCACAGTCATTTTAATTTAACTATGATACAGCCAGACGACATGAAAGTATGCACAGCACATCTAGCTGAGAGAAAACCACAAGGAATACAGTGAATTACAATGAGACGATTACAAAACCCTTGCTGTTCTTCAGAGGGTGTACCAGTAAGGACTGATATGAAATCTGAGCAAAAAGAAAGCATTATAAGGTGTCTGCATTGAAGGTTATTATTTTCTGATTCTAGTGGCCATTACAGAACTATTTATGTCAAACGTCATTCTGCAATTCATCTTCTGAAGCATCAAGAAAATAAGGCAAGCAGAAGTTTGTTTCTACATAGCAACACATAAGTCAGAAAAGATAAAAATAACACTCACACATCACTTCTCTTAATTCAGAAGATATTTCAGACTATTTTTCTCTCTCACTGACCAGATCGGTTTTAGCAAAGCTGCACATACATAAAACAAGCGCAGAAAGGTTTTTTTTTTTTTTTAAAAAATTGCTTATCTGCTCCACACTTCAGGTTGTATTTTACATACACATAGTAATTTTAGTAGTATGACAGCAAGATAAATACCCCTAATTTAATTCTCTCCTTACCCTCTTTACTTGCTACTACAAATCTCCCTACCCTCTTTATACCCTCATTGCAGCTTAGTCTGACAGGCTTCTCTCCTCAGCTCACTCTGATTTAATACAGCTGCAGTATCTCTCCCCTCCATCTCTCTCAAAATATTTTCTCATTTCTTAACAAACCCCAACTTTCTTATCTACTTCTACTAGTTATTTAATTCTAATTGCATCATCTATGACATTTATTTTGGGTACACATTGTAGTAAATACTATAAAAAGAAAATTGTGCCACAGCAAGAGGAAAGGAGCATAATAGCTTTCCATGCTACTGAGATGAAGCCAGTACAGGAGAAGGTTTATCTACAAGTATTATGCATTAACAAAAGGAAATATTTTTACTGTCTGTATTCACCAGCCTGTACTGAGAAGATCTGTTTTCTGATAATGAAAAAAAGTATATCTTACAGTCCAGATTTGCTTAGTTAGGGCAAGTTACACCTTAATAGATTAACAGATTTCCCTCATTGTGCTTTCATTCTAGATCTCAGTACATAATACACTACTAAGATACATTATTAGGGGACAAAAAATAACAGGCTCTGCACAAGCATCTCCCAAAATCACCTCATTGTCAAGATCCCATTGACTTGCACATGTGCCACATTTCTCTAGGTTATTAGAATATATTTCAGAGATAGAAAATCATAGCCGTATTACTGAAATAAGAGACAGAAGCAATTTCACAGCAACAGTAAGGTTCATTTGTTATTTTACCTGAATAGCAAAGTAATTTAGAAAGCAGCAGAAGGAAGAAGGGAAAGTAGTACAAGAGATGTTGAAAATAGGGTAAAATATACATGGGAGTATGTCAAGCTACCTGGTAACTAAGTCATGCCTGATGACAGACTACGTTCACATAGGAAGAGAACTAAAATTGTATACCAGACAGAAACAGCTACAGTGATAAATACAGACATGTTATTAGATACTATTATTTGACTTCAAACATACCATTCACTCATGTTGCCAGGGCAAATACATACTGTCCATTTCAGCTGTTTTGATTTTCCAAAGGATTGAAAGATTAAAAGCATTAATGTTTATACTAAGTTTCCTTTAACCTACAAAAGTTTAACATAGTTAACTACAACCTATGGCTATTTTTCAGGAACACTAGGCAATTTAACACATTTAACTTTTTACTGTGATTTTAGACCTTTTCAAATCCAGTTGTGGCCAAGTTTCTTGTCACCAGTGTTTTGGATACTGCATCCTCATTTATAAAACTAGATATTTTTTTGCATTTCTCTAAATGCAGAGAAGCCTATTTGGTCAAAAGGTGCCAAAGACAGGAAGAAAAATTATGCACAATTGCCTGATCATGTTTTAAGCAAAGAAAAAAAAAAAAACAATCATAGGAAAAGGACCCACATACAAACAAGCTCATGCAGACATGAAAAGACACAGCTCTTCCGTGAATAATGACAGGTATGACAGAACAAAGTGAACTCTAGGGTTTTAGGCTCAAAATCTTTCAGGGTTTGAATTCCTGCTAGATGTAGGTCTAACCTATACTTAAAGTAAGCTGACAAAGCTTAGGCACCATGATCTGCTTTTGTCTACCCGGTACTTCTCCAGAAAGCAATGAACTTACTCTTTTTAAGCCAAGCTCACAGGGGCAAGACCAGACTTTCAGAAATCTATTCCTAGCTTCCCACCAATAATACGCCATTTTTCCCACAAGGATGATGTTTTAACTTCATGACCTTTTTTTCCCAAGTCGGTATAGGCTGCCATAAAAAAGCTTGCTCTTTTAATAAAGACATTACAAAGGAGTAGAAAGGAAATAAACTAAATGCAGAAAGTTAAAAAAAAGTAAAACCTGAAGATTTAGAGGTTATTAGGACTATTTTTTTCAAAGTTGATTTAAAACCTTTTAAATAATTGCCATTACAACGCACAGGGAACAGTCCATCACCACTCACAAAACAGTGTCCCTGCTGCTTTCAGTCACACTTCTCAAGCATTATATTTTCACCCACGAAATCAAGAGAAAAAAAAAAAAGTCAGTTCATATGGAAGAAACACAAACATATTCCACTCCTCACTACATGGGACACTAAACACCATCAAACAATTTCAGAAGGCTGTATCATTCTTCCAAAAATTTAAATTTCTATAATTAGCTATTTTGAGGGAAAATATAAGTTAATTTTAAATAGAGCACTAAAGACCTTATTTGATTCATTGTAAGATGCAACTGCAGGTTGTGGTTTCTAAAATGCATTTCAGGGCTACAGTTGTGAGCTTTCTGGACTGCTGAAGGAACTCAAGACTGCTGTCACTGTAAATGCAGTTACACAGAAGTAAAGCTTCTGTGCAGATTTGGATGAAAAATATGCAGACTCTAGAGGGAGTTCTAAGTTTGTCATATTTTCCTTTTTTATCAGTTCAGAACAAAATTGACAACAACAAGAAAAAAGGCATACTCATGCATGATGTTTCTTCTGGTTGTCTGCATCTTCCCTTTCCCCTCTGTTATTGGGAAAAGCAGGAACTGCCTGGCACAAAGATCTGCCATCTGTTGATACTGACATGTACCACAGTTTTATTTCTTAATCATATAGGAGCTTTTAACTTAGTTGTTCTTGGGTGACTGGTGCACCTTCAATCTGAATACTTCACACAGTTCACACACAGTTCAGTCATCTCACGATTTAATGAGAATGAACTACAGCCAGCCAGTCTTTGAATACTGAACACAACAAAGAATTTCTAAAGATATCTGCACCAACATAAATTAGCTCCTCATTACTGTACTAAGCCTGCCCATGCATTCCTGCTGCAAGTTCACAGAGTGTGTGAATTATGCTGGGATTTGGCAAAAATGCCCCCAAGTTGCATGAAGTGCTACTATAGAGGAGCCAAAAATGCAGCTGTAGTACGCACATCACCTGTATTCACAAAGTATTTTGAAATAAATGTACTTTCTTTCTGGCTCTGAATGAACTTTTATAGTTCACAAATACAGCAAGCTAACCACAGGATATCAAGAAGCCAAAAGGACAATATATGTTTCCAATATTTCTTTATATTGAAGGTAAGCTTAAGCAATCTAATACTGCAGTATTTTTTGCTTTGAGGCACAGTACCATGCCAAGTCATCCTAGCTGAAGACATTTATAACAACTAGAATAAATGCTTGCAACCCTTTATTACTGTCTCTTCCTGTTAATCTAACATCTACTTTCACTTTTGTTATCAATTAGTGTTTCAAAGACAGATTAAAATTTTCCACCTTTTGGTAAGATGACAATTTATAGGGAGAAACAAACAAAAAAGAAAACCCAACAAAACCCACAGACAGACACATTCCCCAGGAAAGTCTTCCACCAGTCCAAAACTTCATTAACACACACACACACAAAAAAAATACAAATTTAATTTCAAATTTTTCTCAAGAGGATGTAGTCACACACTAGACATAACAAGAAACCATCCATAAGAAAACTCAGATGACTTCTAACCACCCTGTGTTGACTTCTATCTTCTATTTTGCCATATGTTCCCAGGGAAGAAAGAAATACAGTGAAGACCACTCAGAGGTTTCATTTTAATTCAAGGTATAAAAAGTCAAAACCTAGACACTGGCATAATAAGAGAAAGAGAAAAGTACAGTGATTTCTGAAGGAAAGGAAAAAACATGTGCCAAGCCAAACAATTTTTAAAGCGCTCTTTCCTCCTGTTTCCCAGACTTGACCCTTCATTCAATACTTCAAAACCGATATTGTCAGCTACAACTATGCTGAACTTAGGAGACCTTTTCAGGCACCAGAAATGCTCGGCTTGTCAGCAGTTGCCTGCTGAACACACTGTAAGTGTGGGGATCTTCCTTTCTATTTTTCTGCTCCACTTTGTGAAGCAGTGGATAATCAGAAAGAGACCTGCAATACAAGCTCCAGAATAATTTCTGGGGTAATTTTCCCCTGAAGTAATAATGTATCAGGCAACAGAGAAGTCTGGAGGAAGAACTCCAGCTGTTCTGTCTTTTGCTCTTTGCATGTTTTCAGATCATCTCCCCAGCATTGAACATTTGTGCAACGTACATTTCTTTTTCCTCAATATCGATTTAAAACCATTTTTTTTGTAACAGGCTCTGAATAGCAGGGAGCAGGGAGGAACTGAACAATAAAAAAAAAAAATTTAACTTCTGTCAAAAAGCTCCAATAGAATAACTGACTGCCTGAAAACATATATTCCCTAAATGCTGCTGCTCTTGGACAAAGACACTCACATGAACCAGATGAAGTAAATTGCCTATTTGCATAAATAGGCCAAATGACTACTTACACACTTGATGGCTGGTCACAAGCAGAAATATTGGTTCCTAACTCTTTATCAGTTATGAATCTTCAAAAAGTTCCTAAATCTTTATCAGTCCTTATCAGCTTTTTATCAGTGCTGGCACAATCTATAGGACAATAGGAAAGAATTTTCAGGGTACTGCAATGCTGATAATCAATGCTCTATAGAGGGAAGCGTGAAACTGTTTGAACAACAGGGATATTTGGCAGAGCAGCAGTAAGAACTAGTACAGTCAACAGGCCTTTGCTATCAGTAAAACAAACACACAGAATTTACTAGGACTTAATTTTCAGAAAGGTAGATTTCCTGCTATGAGTTATATTTGATAATATTTTGATTACAAAGAATTATATAATAGTGTTGGAAAGGACCTTAAAAACATCTAGTACCAACCCCCCTGCCATGGGCAGTGACACTACTCACTAAACCATGGCACCCAACACTCAGTCCAGCCTGGCCTTGGATACTGCCAGGAATGGAGCATTTACCACTTCTTTGGCAACCTGTTCCAGTGCCTCAGCACCCTCACAGGGAAGAACTTCTTCCTTGTATCTAACATGACCTTCCTCTATTTAAGCTTGAACCCATCATAAGCACTTATAACTTCACCAGACCTAACAGTAAATAAGCATGTGCTCTGCTCAAAACAGGAGCAAGTCTGTCAAACAGCACATAATAAAATGTGAAGTTTTTAAACCAAGATGAGATTAATGGCTGTTTTGGGGGGAGTTGGGTTGGGCCGGTTTGGGTTGGGGTTTGTTTTTTCTTTTTGAATCATTACATCTTCAACATACATGGGGTACAGAAGGTCACCTTTGCACCTTCTGAAGAGAACCACAACTGTACTCAAGTTCAAACCTCCACTGCACTGCACTAGTGTGCAGTAATCCAGCTGTCCACAGCTGTGCTGTAGCATTTTGATCTCTCACAGTACTGAGGAAAAAGTGCACTTAATTTCCAGTTTTCCAATTTTCAGAGGACAAATACAATCCTTCTAAAGTAAATTATACTTTCATTTGAATTATTTTAGTTATAAACCAGTGTGTTTCAGTGACCACTGATCCAATTTGTATAGTTTATCATCTGTTATGAGGCTCTGATGGCTGTTTAACATGTCCTAAACGTAACCTTGAGACAACAGGAGATCAAAGCATTCCATAATTATATTCCTCAGTGGAAAGCAAGTTCCACAGTTGACATACGGAAAGACCAAACTGGTTTTTATTCAAAGTAAAAATATTTTCTGTTTTTTCAAAGTATTTACTGTTAAACATTTCAACTTTGTTTCCCTGTAAAGCACTCCATGACTTTCTGAAGAGCATGTTGTAATTTCCGCCACACATTTAAAAGCATGCAAGGGAGTCAGAAAAGTCATAAAAGGACAGAACTATAGCTGAAGTAGGGACACAGAAAAAACTTAGCATCCTAAAGACACTTATGACTTATAATCATATCACGATTACTAAGCAGCATTATTAAAATGTCGTATTAAAATTCAGTCTGTCAGTAGATCAGACCAGAAGTATATGCTTTATCACCACCTCCCAGCAATCACCCCTTGTCAGTTAAATAGCTCCAAGTGATTTTAGGAGACAATGACCCTTCAAGATGCACTAAAATTTACTATAAAACCTAACCAGCTGCTCGTTATGCAGATCTACTCAGGTGCTTACAAAGGTTTCATGAATAACTGGATAGCTGTGGTGCAGACACCATAAAGGACAAAGCTCAGCAGCTCCCTTCAGTTGGGAAGCAATGGAGAGACATACTTTGACTTGCATATGCATGGACAACTATAAAATCAGGAAGATTGTCTCTGCGCTTCTCTTCCAAACTTGCACTCAAGTAGTAGCTCATGGGCTTTCTTGGAGAAGGGCACCCAAAAACTTCTCATCACAGGAAAGGACCTGTAGAAGCCAAGCAGATTTACAGACTAAGTGGACAGCTGCCAGAGGAAAAGGCAGCTTAGTCATTAGTATGCCTCCATATAGAAGACTAAAAAACAGAAAAGGACAACTATGACAAAGTCTTAATAGCAGTGGTTCAGATTAAAGCTAACCTTCAAACCCTCTTAGCTTCTAAAAGACATACTTTGATTTTTAAGGTGTCTATTCTACTTCCCATGCTTTACAGTTGTTCAAATCAGCATTGCAAAAGCTACCCATGTTGAACTTAAGAGGATCTGGGAGACAACAAAAAAGACTCAAACATCCCTATTGGACTGCTAAACCCACTTCAAGTGCGCAGGATTTCTTCCCTAGTTTTCTGCTCCATACTGTGGTAAAGCTAAGGTTAGGCACATTTAGCACCTAACTACCAAGCAATGAGCTGGCAAGCTTGGCATTTACCCATCTTCAGTAGCAGAGATTATACCACATTTGTAAAGATACAAACCCCCAAGGGAAGGTAGTTGCTAAAAAAAAAAAGCCTAAGCAAATCATCTGGTGGGAGTCTAAGCAAGTAGGCTTGAGAAGGGGATGCCAAGGGCTCTAGAAACTTGCTTTTTAAGAGGCTCAAGCAAAGTACAGTCAAATAAGAAAGAAATAAAGAGCTGAAATGTTTGTTCAAACATTCAGACAGGGGTGACTCAGAAGAAGGGGAGAAAATAATCATTTCCACACCTATCATAAGACTACAGAAAACATGCAGAAGTTGAGAGAAGACCCCCCCCAACCAAGATAATAGCTATCCTCCCTCTAGCTATGTCTGCCGCTTCACCAAATGGACCGAGCACTCAAAAACCCAGGAGGTAAAGGAAATACAGGCCTCCATCCCAAGGAAGTCACCTTCCCATATGTCTATAAGGCTACATGAAGCCTTATTTTCATACAAACGCACAAAACTGACAAAACAAGGCAAACAGGAAAAAACAAACAAATCAACCAACCACCAAAAAACACCAAGAAGATGGTCAAGTATTCTCCTAGTGAGTTCCTGAGGAAAGCCCAGACTGCCCCAGCCCAGGAAGGAGCACCCACATCTCTGTATACTTGTGCATTGCATAGCTTAAAATATTAAGCAGAATGCTAACTTTTATATTAACATGAGACTGTTCTTCCTGGCTAATTTAGTTAGCAAGAGCTAATTTAAATGAGCATATCCTTTAGGAATACTCCACATGAATAACGACCCTAACTTGTTTTCATACAGCAGTAGGCTTTCACAGTACTTTAGGGTTTCTAAAAGAGGCACTATGCAAATTACCCTGCTTAGTAACAGCATGCTGGAGCAAGTACCTCCTATTTGTGTGGTTTTTATTGACTTGTTTTGCACCACTTCACCAACACACAGTCCTGTGCGTAGGAAGGAGTTCAGACACGCCAGATAATGCCTTGTAACATCTTCCTACTCAAGCATCCTAAGAGATGTTTTCCCTTCATTTGTCCTTTAGAGATAAGCATGTTGTTCTTTTTATTTTCCAATATTAAGACGAGACACTTGATGACTCTAGTAATGGCAACAGCACTGCGCCCATAGAGTACACTTACACTTCCCTTAAGTCCAGGATTTACTTTGTTCATTTCGCTGTGCTAATCCTACCAGGGTTCAAAACCTGACACCACCTCATTCCTTCTTAAACTCCAAAACACGACATAACCAATCCGCCCCAGGCCCGGCTGGGAACAGGCACCGCTCTGCTGGCAGCCTCCACAAGCTTACCTGGATTCCTGGGCACTGCTCCCTGACATGTCCTCCCTCAGAACCCACAGTGTCCCAAGCAGGAATACTTACCCCACCCTGTCAAAGAACTGCAGCCTCCACCTCCCTAGGGCGGGGGCCAGCTGAATTCGGCGGCAGCCCTTAACTAGCTCATCAAGGGCTGATGCCGGCCCGGCGGCGTGGCTCTATCCTCGCTGCTCATCAGTGCTGCAGCAGTCACTTCACAACAAGTCTGTTTCCTTTCTCTTTCCACTACCAAGACCCAGCCGGCCCTTTTTTCACTGTCTCCTGCAGCCAGGCCCCCCGCAGCTGGGCCTCACCTCTGACACACATTATCCCTCTGATACAAAATTTCCCAAAAATCAAATGACAACTGCATTATATTTTTTTCCTGACAATATTCCATTTAAGCAAATTATGATCCAAGTTTAACAACCCCTTTGTTATTGTCATGATGGCAGAGGCAAGAATTGTTGATTTCTAAAGCATAACCACAACTACAGGAAATGCAGAATTCAATCCCATAAGGTATGTCAGATATACAAAATGAGGGTCTATCTACATATTTAACCTTGTTTGGCACTTAGGATGGTCTACTGCTACAGCACATGTATTTATTTAAATTGGACTAGTCCAAACCCAGGACCAAGAGGACACCAGCAGCTTGTAAATAGCAGGTAAATTGCTAGTAAACAGCAATTCTGGCAGCCCTGGGGAGAGCCCCAGCTCCAGTAAGGTTGGCACTAGAAAGCAGCAAGGCAAGACCCATAACACGTATGTCAAACCTAACACAGATTTTTACTGCTGCAAGTAGTTGGCAAAAGCAGTGCAGCCTTTGACTGAAAAGATAGCTAAAGATAGCCAAGAGGGCAGGAGGTGTGTCTGGAGCAGATGTTGTGTCCTGTCTGAACCCAGATTTCCCTCAGCCATTACAGTGGGGAGAAAAGCCAGTCACAGCACACAGAGGCACTTAATCAAAGGACAAACAACTTGATGGGTATTTTGCATAGTCAGAGAAAATGAACAAAAGTTTGATATTCTCCCAGATCCCATCAAGACCTCTTTTGCCTCACAGCTGTTCTTCTAGCAAAATATCCATTTTTACCAATATTTTCCCCAGAGAATAATTAGCAAACACATGCATACACTTGCTGGTTTTCCCAACCCTGTCTGGAGTTTGTTACTGGGTATCTACCTGTGTAAATGACATCACTGGACCATTCTATACCATTATTCATAAAATGTGCCAGTAGAAGATTTTCCGTGGATGCTAGCAGTTGTTACACTGAAAGATGCCATAAAGTAAAACACTTGGGATGTGCAATCTGCTCAAACTACATTACATTGACACTGTGACTTTTTCAAAATGTAATGACCTTGGTCATTATTTAAATGACTGCTGTTTGGATTTTCATTTTTGCTATTACATGCTCATTTATGAGATGGCATCTCATGTATTTTCAGACTCCTGCTAGGTTTCTGAACCCTGTCAGCAGGAACCATTAATGACAGCAGATCTCATGGGCAGGCAAAGTGACACCAACCCTTCCGTAAACATCAGAAGCACCCCTAGAGAAAAATGGTGGAGCAGCATGGGACTTAGTATGGAGCATGGTCTAAAAGGGAAGAAGGACTCATCTGACATTTTTTGTTATCTTAGGGTTTCTTCTCCTAATTTCTTTGTGCCATGGCAATGCTGCCACAGCTGCTCTGAATTGCCGTCATGACCTCCCACCAGCCATGCTAGCTATATTATTTTAAGCACTTTCTCTTAATTAGACTCATTTCAACTCAATCCCTAACACAGGGATCCCAGATGGCAAATCAGTGGTATGATAGCTGCTGACCAAGAACAATGAAGAGGGAGCACCACAAGGTAGAAACACATCCAGAACAGTCGGTGTCACCATGGCTCTAGCTGGTTAGCTGGCAATGCAGCCACTCCAGGTCCTCGCTACGGCACATTAGTCATACCTGCTTGGTAGGAGCTTGTGAACTGACTCCCTCTCTGCTGAAATGATCAGATGTTGAATTTATCTTTATGGCTGAGAACTGCTGCTGTGCTTCCGAAACAGGACATGGAGAAGAGAGATGGCTCTTCAAATGGAAGGCAGGAGACATCACATAGATAAAATTCCCTTGATGCCAAACCCAGGGGTATAGTTTGCTAAAGTAGCCTTGATCTTCAACTTAATGTATAGTACAGAATCTTCAAGGGCTGAACTTCACTACATGCACCATATAAAACCTATTTGAAAGAGAAAGACTTTAGTTCATTTTGCCTAGGCTAGAACTGTGCCAGCTGCAGACATTATTGCTCACACTGGAATGTTTCTTCCTTCTTCCAGTGCTCAGGTCAGGATGAGGGGCTGTTAGGGCAGGCTCTTTTTTACAACGCGGTGCACAAATCCTACATTACAGGGAGCTGATTTGCCTCTAGGTTGGCCTAGGACTGGGAAGCTGCAAAAGTGTTTTTGATGTATTTTCCTCTGCCCTGTTCCTCTGAGCAGCTTCAAATAAAAAAGTAAAGACTGAATTTTCCTTGTGTAACATTTCAGCCAGTCACAACTATTCTGTAAAAAGCAAGAGGAAGAAATATAGAATGTTATAGTTTTCTGCAAGCTATCTGTAATATTGTGACCAAATGGTTTCTCTTCTCATTAGATCCTAAGGAATATGGAAAAGGGTCAGTACCTGACATTTCAAAGCACAGCAGTGCTGACCACTTTATCTTCACAGGGACTTCAGGCAGGTTGCCGTGCAATTTAGTTACCTTGGTAACATCAGACAGCATATAGACTTGCAAATAGTTGTTATGTCACCTTGCCAATGTGCTGCTACACCTACCAGGAATACAGAGCAAGCAATCAATTATAGGGATATCACTTATATTCATTATACTTGCAAGTAAGAAAACCATTACTTCTTTGCTTATGAAATTAGCTTAATTCCAAATGGGAAACCCCACATTTTTAGTATGATATTTTTCAGTGAAAAAAAATCTTAAAAGAGCTGGCTATTTATTAATTTTGTTACTTCTGAAACTGCTTTGCATAAATGTTATGGCATGGCCTCAAAACAACATTGTCTTAAATTTCTTAGTACTACATACATTTAATTTTCAGTGGGGAATTACATACTGAAGCAGCAGTTTTTGAAAAACTGGAAACTAGCAAGTCTTGCATATGCAAAGAAGGGAAATGTTTTTTCGTAGGTATCGTAAACTATGGCTGATGATGAAAACCAAGCCTAATATTCCTTGTTCTGCAAGCAAAAGGAAGCCTAAATGAAGCCTTTAAAAATATATTTTCCAAAAAGCAAATACTACTCCTTTATAAATGTAACCAGACACAGATTGAAGGGAAACTTGGCCTGAAATAAAGACATATAAAAGTTTTCTTTATTACTTTCTAAATAACAGAAAGAGACAATGCCTAAAATTGTCAGCTGGTGCCTTATAGCTCAGGTATGAAGGTGGTACTGGAGATCTGAGGAGGATTTTGCTGTCACCAAGAGACATCTTTGAGCCCAGAGCTCTTCCTGAAACCCTTTTCATGTCTATCTCCATTATAGCAAACACCAGAAACCTTAACATGCTTGTGTACCTATTATCCAGCCGACCATCCAGTGTATTAGTTTAAACATCGGTAGAGTTGATTCCTTGTTAAAACGCCTCATTTGGGGAGGGTGGGAATTTATGTTGGTCAACGTGCAATTAAGATGATTTGTGCTGTCTCTCCAACAGACAATTGCACTGGAAGCTGGGGTATTAACACCTTAGATCACCACTCCTAAACAGATGGGATAGAGCACATTTATTATAGTTCTGCTTCTGGGGTCATCTCCTTTTAAAAGGAAAAAGAAAATCTATCTTGAAGTGACTGGATTCTCTCCCATGTGATAAATCTCCCATCTTGAAAGTAAAGTTAGAAAAAATATCAAGAAATTTTTTGTGAAGTTAGTTTCTTTTTTTAGTTAACAGCTAAGTATACTAAGAACTACATGAAGCTCTTGACTTACCTAATGTAGCAGGCAGTAGAATCTCTCTGATATTACTACTTTACACAGGAATGTCAGCAAGGTATAAACATACTATCCTTATAAATCAGATTTCAATCTTCCTCACTTTAGTGCCTTCACTTTTTCTTTTATTTAAAATTGTTCTCAGAATTGTATTAGCTTAGCACCAAAGCCAGTATACTCATTAACTGGACAAGAACGAGGGAAGGAACAGTTCCTTCCCTTTATTTCCTTTGGCTCTCTGGGAGAGTAGATGTCACAATCACGTCCTTTCTTCATCATGTCCCTGCTGCCACTTGGGCAGCTGCACATAATATAATCCAGTCACATATGCAGCTATTGAGCTCAAACAATGTCCAATTTTTCAAAAGTTTTCAGCACTCAAACTTAAGCTAGAACATAGTTCAGCTCCTCAGTGAGAAACATAGATTCTCAGGCAGCATCTCAGGAGGCTTTAAAGGGTTGTCCAGAAACTCTAGATTAGGGTCCACTTTCAGAAAAAGTGTTTAGTATCCCTTGGTGTACCAGGTTAAATGGGTAGAAAAATAGTATTTACCCCACTGATCTAAACCCCTGCTGGAAACCTGGCCACAACTGCAGAAGTGGGAGCTGAGGCTGAAGGTTTGAGTTTCTTTCCTTAAAAGGAATGAAAGCAGCTGCATATTCATCTGGTAGCCCCATTACAATCCCAATGAGAACAATACAATTATCCACCTGAGTGGCTAATTGCAAGAATCAGACTGTTGTGCACAAATGTGTATATTTATAATACATAATATATGGATATGTATACTAAATTTGTGCCAAACAGCTGTTTATTTTAGAGGAGACAGCTGTTCTTGGGATTCAGTTTCTGGTTTTTTAAAATGTCACAGGAAGAAACACTGCATGTTAGCTTACAGTTGCATAAACTGCTCACTAGAGTTAATAAACTTTCTGAAAACTGAGAACAGAATTGCATAGAATTAAGACTACTGATTACCATTTTAATGTTCTATGCTGTGACGTGATGAAAAAGACATTAAAACGTTACTGATGAAGTGTGTAGCTATTTTTCATAATCTTACTTTTCAGATGTTGAAGCTGTATAGTCTCTGTTAACATTTAGATTTTAAAAATTTCATCAAAATTATTTTTAATTCCAATCATGTACAGTATTTCAGTAAGAAAAGTTTAGCTGGGATAAGAGCCTGCAGTGAGAGACAAACATGAAAGCCACACTTTCATGCCAGGCTAGAGCGAGGGTGGGTAAACCGCTGTTCCTGCATTGGAAATAAAAAGAAATATACATGGTGAAACTTTTAGAAATGCAAGTCTTTTCCTGTTCTCATCAAAGGAAGTGGTTAATGCCTTTGAAAGTACTGTGGCACAACTTTGCTAAACCAAAGTCTGAGACTTTGAAAAAATGTTAAAATAGGGACTCTGAATTGGTTTAGTTTTGCCCAGGTGAGAGGAGATCATCAGAAGATCAAGCAACTGAAATGTTTAGTCCTTTTTTTAGTGTGTGAAGAATAAGTTTTTCTTCTCTGCTTGGTCCTTATTTCATCTGGTCAATAGAGGTTGAGTTTTGAAATTTTAAATATTAACTGCATGATATATTTGAGCAGTAATTTTTAACATAATATGGCTTAAAAATATTTAAATAAGCTACCAAGAGAAAACATAATCTTCTTGCCATTGTGACAATCCTGCCTTAAAAATATTAATCTTTGTTTTAATAAAAAAATATGAGACATGAGACTACATAATGTAAATAGCAGAGCACCACATTCACAATTTGCCAAAATTAGAAGGAACAAGTCTTATTCTGGAGAATGAGTAAAACACAGAACGTATTGTTTTTTATAATGTCGTGGTTTAAACCCAGCCAAGCATCCCCTTCACTCACTTCCCCCCTTTCTCCCCCAACTCACAGAGAGGTGGAGAGGAGAATCAAAAAAATGTAGCTCCCACGGGTTGAGATAAGAACAGTCTAATAACTAAGGTATAACACAAATCACTGCTGCTACCACCAAGAATAATAATAACAATAAAGGAAATAACAAATGAAGAGAATACAACACCTCACCACCCACTGACCAATAACTCACCCCACACTGCCTGACTGAGCATTGACCGATACCTCCTCCAACCCCCCAGAGCACTAGCCCTTCCGGGTAACTCTCGGTTACATCCTGGGCATGACGTGCTATGGTATGGAATACCTCTTCGGCTAGTTTGGGTCAGGTGTCTTGTATGCTTCCTCCTGGCTTCCCTCCTCCCTGGCAATGCATGAGACTGAAAAGACCTTGGCCAGACCAAACATTTCAGCAGTAATTAAAAACATTGCTGTTATCAGCGCTGTTCCCAGGCTGAAAGTCAAACACACAGCACTGCACCAGCTACTAAGAAGCAGAAAAAAGACTGCTACTGCTGAACCCAGGACATATAATGAATAGTAAATTAGTTGGAAAATAATAATGCAATGACTCTCTGATAGCTCTCTGTCTGCTGTGGGGCTCAAATCTTTCTCGACAGCATGCACACTGTGAGCTTGGCTGCTCTCATGCAATGACACCCACCCCACTGCAATGCAGCAATATGCAAAGGTACCCAAGCTAGCCCCTCAAGGGAGCAACTTGACTACAACAGGTAGTGCCATGGAGCCACATTAGCCCTCATTGGGCTAACTGACCCTCCTGAAGAGGACTAAAATAGATTTACTTCCTCCACAGTGGCTATGACTTCTGCTGCTGCCCTTGGGTATCTGCCTCCACTGTGTCATGTAGACATAGTGAAGTTTGACTGGAAGCTAAAATTCCAGTGTCTTACTTACAATTCCTTGTCTTGGGCTTCCACTCTGTGTTTGCTCAAATGATGGTGATTTCCCTCCAAACAGCTGCAAGATCAGGCTGGCCACACTGTGGCCCCAGCTGCATCTCCAGCTCCATGCAGATGCCCACTTTTCACAGCTACTTATCCAGTGCCACAGGAAAGCCATCTGTACCTACAGAAAACACAGTCTGGATTATTAAAACTGATAGCTACTGTAGTTTGGCTTGTGCAGCACAGAACCCAGGCTGTGATGGCCATTGATTTTTCACTTAGGTATGCACTTTATAGGCATTGCTTGTACTTTTTCTCTGTCTTGCTTGTACAGCCTTCTTCTTCAACTGTGTGCATTAGTGCTGGCTGTGGGTGCGATGCCCCAACTCCACACTGTTTTTCTCCTCCCCTTTCATCTATCTCCACCTCCATTGCTACCAGGCCTGTTGCTCATCCCTGTGCCTGCCCTGGGGCTAGTTTCTGCCCCTAATGGGCACAGCTCCTTCTTCAAGCCCTGCTTCTGGCCAGGGATCATCACTTGAAAACAAGCTGTCAAAGCAGTGAGATCTGGGTGGAATCTGGCCTCCTCTGTGAACAGGAGACTGAAAATAGCAATGAGAGGAAAGCAGACTGCCTGATTTAGGGGATCAGCTGAACTATATTCAATGAAAGATAGGGTAAGTGGAAAGAATTACTTGAAAACAAATCATTGGTGTAATGGTTATAATGGCAGTTTGTGCATTTAATGTGTGCTCTAGCTGAAATCCCAGCACTCTAAATTGTACTCTAAAGGTCAAAGTCAGCCTGGACCAGAGGATGGAAACAGAATTTTTACAAAAAGAAAAAGAAACCGAAAGCAAAACAACTGAGCAGGGGCAGGCAAAGTAGAGGCCAGATCTCCAAAACACAGACAGGTCAAAGGCTGCACTGCTTTTGCCAACTACTTGCAGCAGTAAAAATCTGTGTTAGGTTTGACATACGTGTTATGGGTCTTGCCTTGCTGCTTTCTAGTGCCAGCCTTACTGGAGCTGGGGCTCTCCCCAGGGCTGCCAGAATTGCTGTTTACTAGCAATTTACCTGCTATTTACAAGCTGCTGGTGTCCTCTTGGTCCTGGGTTTGGACTAGCCCAATTTAAATAAATACATGTGCTGTAGCAGTAGACCATCCAAGTGCCAAACAAGGTTAAATATGTAGATAGACCCTCATTTTGTATATCTGACATACCTTATGGGATTGAATTCTGTATTTCCTGTAGCTGTGGTTATGCTTTAGAAAACAAAAACCCTGGAGATGTGTTATGCTCCATTTTCTCCAAATGGATGCACAAAGTTATGTAAAATATATAACAGTTCTTAAAATGGCTGTAAGGCACTTTGAATATCCCGTTACCTCATACATTAAAAGAAGATAATTGATTGAGGCTGTTCCTAAGAACTATGCACTTAAAGCATTTTTACTTTTGGTCCTTCCTTCAACATAAAAAATGACACATCCGTGATTTCAATTTTTAGTCATAATTTTAACTTTGAAATAGCAGAAATGCAAGCTGTGTAAATACCAGCAATGAAAACAGGTTTCCTACTTCCATCCTACTCACACTTCATGGGTTAATACTTCATTAGTTTGATCACTGATGTCTAAATCATATCAGCAAAAGGAGGACAAACATTAATATCTCATTTTGGGAGTATTTTAAACATAGAATTATAGAATGGTTTGGGTTGGAAGGGACCTTAAAGTGCATGTAGTTCCAACCTCCCTGCCACGTGTAGGGACACCTTCCAGTGGACCAGGTTGCTCAAAACCCTGTCCAACCTGGCCTTGAACACTTCCAACGATGACTTATTTAAAGTGATATTGGTCTAAAAGGTCACTTAAATGCAAATATTTACATATATAACAGATACAGTATCTTGGCATGGATCTCCATGCCAGCATTTAATGTACAACCTTTTTGCTTTCTTAGCAAAAGTTCAAATAAAGTTCAAATACAGGCTGTAAAGTTGAAATGTTGGCAAAAGCTGTGGCAGCAGCTTTAGTATGTGATATAGCTAGATGTTCCTACAGGCCAACCTTTCAGCCTTGGGGATGTAGGAATGTAAGTCTGATCCTGGATATGCACTTACTGATGGTATCAGTTTGAACTTAATTGCCTGTTTGCACTTTCAATTACCTGATTAAATGTGTGAGCATAGGATTTTATGCGCACAGCAGAATGTGGATCAGGACCTTAATGACCCATGGAACACTGTGACTACAAAGCAGCAGATGAAGAGACACATTCACATGTTGGTCCAGCTGATTTCTTCTTCTAGTTTCCAATAGTCTGATAATTTCAAGAAAAAGCATTCAGTATTTCTTCCAGTTTTCATGGCTTCCTGGCAAATTTATTTTACAGGATTATTTTGTGATTGAAGCACTGAACTGAAAGGCAAATGAGTTCAGTTCATCTCTCAGTTTTGCTTCAGACTGTTTGTGTCATATCAGAAAAATCATTTAACCTCATAGTATCTCGGGTTCCACCTGTACCAGGGGAAAAACACAACCTGTCTAAGAGAGACTATGAGAATACAACCAACCTCAGGAGATTCTCAGATGCAGCAGTAATATGACCTGAGTAACATACACGCAGTGAAAACAGGTTTCCATTCCTCTCCATCTATAATTCATATGTTGTTACTTCATTACCTTTAGCACTGAAGGATAATTTATATCAGCACAGAAAGGATGTTAGTATCCTAGCTCTGTAACATTTTATACAATTTGCTTTAAGATGATATTGGTCTAAAGGGTCATGCAAATGCAAAGTAACAAGGAAGAAAATCCTTTTCTTTTAGCTAATTCAATGTAAGTACTTACTTCCTAGCACTCCATAAGGCCATTTTCCTCTTAAATCCACTACATTTAGCTTTAAAACTTGACAAAATGTGAAAAGTAAATACCTAATAGCATGTCTGTGGTACATTCAATGCTGCTATTCCTAAGTAGCAAAAGCTTTTCTGAGATAGTTTATAACTTCCAGAGCATGCTGCAACTGGAAAATCCCCCACAGCTGCCTTTTTTGGTGGTTAATAATGTCTTATAATCCAGTGCAGCCTTGACCTATTCATCAACAGATTCAACTCAATAAACTAGAAGCAACAGTTCATTAATTAAAGGCAAAGGTGTTTTAGGTGAAGCTGCACTACTGCCATAACTGAAATACAAAAAAATATTAGGGGCATATACAGACCTATTTACTGCCTCTAAACTGTACAGCAGCTGCTATCCACAGCCAGTCCAGTGATCCCAGTCCCCAGATAAGAGATGTGTAAGCCTGAAGACCAGTGCCTGTCTCTTGGCCGTTACCTAATGAAATCAAGCTGGGCAGTGGCCAGGAACAAACGGAAAAGACAGCTGGATGTTTACAAACCTTGCAAGGGAATTCAAATTGCAGGCATCAGCTGGGCCCCCACGCAAACTGACCAGCTCTTGTGCATATGATGAAGCAGATTTATCCATGGGTCTCCTCATTGTGGTGGGATCTTCACACTGAACCTAGTTAAATGAGAATAGAGGAAGGACATGTAGGACATGAAGTTACAGGCTGTCTCTTCAGTCTGCCTCTTCTATCCATCACCAGCTCACAAATGCTGGTCAGAGGGAAGGGCTGTGTCCATACATGAAAACCAGAGACAGAACTGGAGGTTTGTAAGTTTGTGGGGATTTTACAACCCAGAAGTCAATGTAAAAGCAAGCCTGGTAAAAGAAGTAGAAATGCAGATTAATTTCTCACTCAGTGTTATCCCAGTGTTGGGAACTGCAGTTCCTTTTGAAGAAACCACAGAGACATTTGGGGTGGTGCATCCAGAACAGCAGTCTGAATTAAAATTAAACATCAGCACTCAAAAGCAGCCTAACAAATACCTGACTCAGACTAGGAGATGTGAACCATTTTTTGTAACTCATACAGAGCACTGCAGGAAGGTGTTTTTGTGGAGTTTCTTAGGAATGTTGTGATTTAAATTTTATATGCTACTTTTTCTTTGCATTTATTACATTTCAGAATGAAACTAGCATTGCTTTTTATTTTGTTTCCCTTTTAATACAAAATGTGCATTGGATTTAATTTTCTAATGAATTATTCCAATTCCATTGGTTTTATTTGTTATCCTGGGTTGTTGTCTTCAGGTTTTTGCTTTGTTGAGATAAAAAATTGTATGTCTGATCTGGATGTATCTGTCTTAAAATTTGATGATGGTTATTCAGTAGAACTCATGACAACTAACAAGTGATAGCAACTTTTCCATATTTTGCACTGCAACCACATATGTACAAACATTTCTTGTTGAAATCACCAAAAGGTTTTCAAGATTTTAAAGCCACAATAGAAGATTTGAATTTTAAGAGCGTTATTACTGTCGGTGGCACAGAGCCTTAAATACTAGAGACTAAATCACAAAAAGATGAATGTAAAGAAGCAAAAAAAGCAGGAGGAAGAGGAGGCAGAAACAGGGGTGTAATGTAGGTGTAGCTTTTGGTGGAAAGGGAGATGAGGAAGGTAATAGTAGCAGTGGCCTTTTGGACAACAGCATGGAAAAGGCTGTACTGTTTGCTGCCAAAATGTGATCAAACCAAGTGCTTCTGCTTTTAACAGAGAAATTGAAATAATTTGTTATTATTATTATTATTATTATATTTATTATATTTATTAAATTATATTGTGGAAGGAGCCAGAGAAAAAAGGACTGAGGCTGGAGGGCTGATTTACAGTGACATTTGAGGAGAAAAGAATGCTAATAATACAACAGCTCTTTTTGGGATGGTTGTGATTTAACCCCAGTTGGCAGCTAAGCACCACACAGCCACTCTCTCATTCTCTGCTTCACTCCAGTGGCATGAGGAAGAGAATCAGAAAAAGGTAAAAACCACGGGTTCAGAAGATGTGCTGTGGTATGTGTCCTGGGTTCAGCAGTAGCAGTCATTTTTTCTCCTTGGTAACTGGTGCAGTGCTGTGTTTTCACTTTCTGGCTGGGAACGGTTGCTGATAGCAAGCATGTTTTGAGTTACTGCTCAAATGTTTGGTTTGTCCAAGGCCTTTTCTGAGCCTCATGCTCTGCCAGGGAGGAGGAAGGCCGGGAGGAAGGAGAGACAGGACACCTGACCCAGGCTAGCCAAAGAGGTATTCCGTACCATAGCACATCATACCCAGGATGTAACCGGGAGTTACCCAGAAGGGCTGAGACTCTGGGGGGATGAAGTAGGTATCGGCCAGTGCTCGGTCGGGCAGCATGGGGTGAGTTATGGGTCGGTGGCTGGTGAGGTGTTGTATTCTCTTCATTTGTTATTTCCTTTATCATTATGATTATTATTAGTGGTAGCAGTAGTGATTTTTATTATACCTTAGATATTAGACTGTTCTTATCTCAACCCATGGGGGCTACATTTTTTGGATTCTCCTTCCTAACTCTCCGGGAGTTGGGGGAGCAAGGGGGAGAGTGAGCGCACAAGCTGTGCAGTTTGGTTTTAAACCACGACAGTATGGAATATCCCTTTGGCTAGTTTGAGTCAGCTGTCTTGGATGTGATGTCTCACAGCTTCTTGTGTTCCTCCTCACTGGCAGAGCATGGGAAACTGGAAAGTCCTTGTTTTAGAATAAGCAGTACTGAGCAACAACTCAAACATCATCATGTTACCAACATTATTCTCATATTAAATCCAAAGCACAGCAATAAGAACACTAACTTACCAGCTACTAAGAAAAAAAAATATAATTCAATCCCAGGCAAAACCAGGACAGGGGAAAGAAAAGCAAAACCAAAAGGAATAAGTGGAAAAAAAAAATAATTTGAAGGTAACAGGCAAAAATAAAATACAGTTACCTTATAGCTAAAGCAGACAAAAATGACCAAACTGTCTGCTCTTCAGAGCTCTCCATGAGTTCCTCAGCTGTGTGCTGGTCTGAGAGATGTTGCAGACTTGGCACTGACATGAGTGGTTCCCACCAAACATTTTATAAGGCCAAGAGAAAACTGGTTCAAATACAGAATGCGTGTACCTGGTACATAGACACTGCATATACAAAAGCCCTTGAGCAAACACTGATCAGGGAGAGCACAGCTTCCCTACATTCCTCCTGAGCAACCTGCCTGCTGTGCTAGAAACATTCCAGAAATAATTCATAAAGTTCTTCTAACATGTTCCATCAGGCCTGTAGACGTGATATCTTTACAACCAATAATAGATATTCACTCTTCAGGGCTGAGTTTTTTATCCTTTTTATATTTTTTTTTCCTCAAGGATACATACCCATTTTGTAGTAAACTATAGAGAAACATCTTTTCTATTCATGAGTTTTAGGAGATTATGTGGAATAAGTTAGCAATATAAGTCTGGATTTAGTAACTTCATTAAATGCATTGAATGTCCATTTCAATCTCCAGTGCAGTAACCTTTTCCTATTTCTTATTATTTCTAAGTAAAAGATATAATTATAGAATTACAGAATGCATTGGGTTAGAAAGGATCTTAAAGACTAGTTGCAACCCCCTTGCCATGGGCAGGGACACCTTCCACTAAAGCAGGTTGCTCAAAGCCCTGTCCACATGGGCATTCATCTATGACCTGTTTCCATTTCCCATCCTTAAGTCCCAAATTCCAGCGTTTTGACCAGTGACAAAAAATTGAATCATCTACCCTTGCTATAATACATATCTATTACAGTTTCATTTTTCAGGATGTATCAATCACATTAGATTGCATTTCAGATGCTCAGAAGATGTTTACTGGCTCTGTAGGGCCTGTGAGATAGATATATATGCAGTTCTATGCACTAATGCCACTATCAGTGAGGCAACTAAAATAATGTTTGTATAGGTTCACTGTTAACACTAACAATGCGGCAGTACTCTGCTCAATACGTCTGTAGCGTCCAGCCAAGCCTTCCCAGGAGCTGCCTTAGAAAGCTGAGAAGTGAGATGTGACTTTTATAGTGTGATGGACTTCCTTCATGAGTATGAATTAAACAAATATTAATTTGAAACCTTTTTAGTTAAATGTTTGTAGTCCATTAGTGAAAATACTGTTCTCTGATGTTATGGTATCAGCCTATAATTATACGGATCAGGCAACGAGGCTTTTCTCATCGCCTGATCCTTAATATCCCATTTTGCTGCTACTGGTTGCTGATGTTTCTCTGTATTAAAATAACTTACAACAATAGGATGTATCAGAAAGGTATTTATATATTCAAAAGAAGGAATGCATTTACATATAACAAAGAATTGATTTTTTTAATGGATCTGTAACACCCTATATATTTTGGATGGTATTCACTATGTTGACTACAAATACATGGGGTCAACTGCTATTAAAATACTCATTTCTCATCTCACAAATTGCAAATTATTCCCCAGGTGTTTTCTTTTGAGAGCCTTACATTCCCTGGGCCCCAAAAGGGAGAACAAAACATCACATATATACATAACACAAACACAACTACTGTAATATATTACTCAAGAGAGATAAATTAGTTCTAGTTCTAGTATCTTCACTAATGATATGGGGAAAAAGGAAGAAATGGCAAGTGTCACCCAGATGAAATCAGGAAATCACATACGGCAGGGAGCAAACTAGAGACATTAGAAACGTGAATGGGATTATATTTCAAATGCTTCAAAATAACATTTCTTTGGAAAAAACAATTGAAGAAACATTAATGCGGGGAGACAAAACATGCAAACTGATGTGCTGAAGCAGTCAACAATGATTGATTGAATATTCCTTAGCTATGATAGCAAACAATACCATGACAGCAAAAGAAGATCAGTGCTCACATAAATGAGCTAAAGACTAAAATGTTGGGCTGCCAAAATAAAGCTTTCATACCTGCAAAAGTTTTCAGAATTCCATGTTATCTAACCTGTTTTGTAAATGCAGTTTTTGACAGCTATCAGTAAAAGTTAAGGACAAAACCTAATTTTACTTGACAACATTTATAGCAACATTAAGGAGTTCAAGATTTATTTTTATAAACAGAGTAATAAAAGATGAAATGTAATGTAATTTTATACACTGCATTTTTAAGATAAGCTGTGATCATAATATGAAATATTCTTTACACATCTATAAAAATCAGATGACCACAGCCTATCCAATGACTCCAACTATTTTCCAGCATGCAGTAAAGAATAATTACAGAAAATACTTTTGAGAACTACACATAGTTGGTCAGCTCCTGAAGGAGAAATATTATTTAAAGGACTATAATGCATAGATGAGGACCTTCTGTACACAATGTACCCAGCTGCTTCCACATCAGCGATTCTTTCCTTCAGCCTCCTTTGAACAATCTCAGCCACAATATTTGGTTTATGTGTTTTGAAGGTTCTGCAAATAACTATGCTTTTTATTTCATCTTAGGGATTTGCTGTGTCTGACATAACTTGGTGTTGTGCTAATATTTGATTTAAGGAATAAGAAGTATTTCAAAAGAAACATAAAGCAACTTGCTGGTAGAAAGTCAACACATTCTGGCTTTGAATCACTGATGATTTGTGTTATTTGGAGGACATAATTTTGATCCTTCTCCAGGAAAGTTGGCATTAGTGTTTATTCAGCATAGCTGTGAAAATATACGCTTACTGACAAAGAACTAGATATATTTATTAGAAAAGTAATCCAGCAGAAAGATTGTTCAGTTTGAGGGTTAGAGATTGAAAAGTGGTAATTAAAACACAGGAGGCATCTTATTCATTGCTTTACTTGTAGTGGGATTAAGATTTGGGTGAAGTGCTAAAGGAATAGAAAAGAACTGGTAACTTTGAGTGGAAGTCAAAGTTAAATCTCCTAAACAAGCAGCAGCTCCTGCCAGGCTTGACAGAAGAGACATATAATTACAAAACTGGAAGATAAAAATGTGAAACAGAATGAAACAAACTCTGAACCAGTGGTATTGATAGTATTTACTAATTTACAGATTTTTTTTTCTACTTTTTCAGGTGATTTTATTACAGTGTAAATGCAAGAAAAATAAAATGTTTTATAGTTTATGGGTTAAAAATTTAGCTCAGAAGAACCTTCAATATGATCCCAAAAGCTGCATTATGATTATTTTACCAGTAGTTCAATACTAAATTTCAGATGCTTCCTGTTTTTATAAATAGATTCTAAGTAAAACAATATAGAACTTGCAGTGCTCATTAAAATAAGAGCTTCAATGAGCAGCATGGATGTAATGAAATTAGACCTTGAAGAAATCAATAAACCTGAGAAGGTATCTCAGCAAACCATATAATCCTTACATTAAGCTAGCTGTATTTCAGGCTTTAAGATAAACTATTAAGATGACTATTGACCCATTTTGATGCAAAATTTATATAATCTGACAAAATCATGTCTAAGAACAAAGTATAAAATGAAGCATTTTTCACCTTGAAAAGAGAGTACATGAAGAAAATGCAAAAATTTTCACAAAACTGATAAAAAGTTATCTGTGTTGGTAGTACCATTAAGGAGTTCAAATTCTGCTCTGAACAACTTCATCCTCATCACTAATTCAAATGATACCTGCAAAATAAAACACATGGAATCTACTTTGCAGTTCTACAATGCAATAGTCTTTCACCTCTGATCAAGAGGCTCAACCTTCTTAGCAGACTGATTAGCAAGCACTATGGTAAATAAACTACTGATTTTTTATTTTTAGTGAAAATACTAATTTCTTTTGTTTTCAAGGGAAAAATACTAAATAAGATTTAATTTAGGCTCCTGTAACACTTGTTTATCAAAGGAAGATGAGAGAAGTAACACTTCTAGAGAACAGGAATATACCATTGGTTAAAATCATAGGAAATATTCAGGTACATAACTGTCTGGCTTAAAACTGTTCTTGTAAATCACAGCTCTGTAATAAAGAGAAAAATAGTACAGAAAAAAAGCACCTAATTTTAAAATGTGGGGTCTTTTTGATTTTTTTTTCTATTTCTTGTATTATATATATATAAAATATATTCATTAGATTAGGGAGGTCTTTTTTGCTCCTCCCTTACCTGATATTAGCTTGTCAATTGCTAAATACTCATAATAAACTTATATTCATTAATGTTAATACTTATTCACAAATTTAGCAAGATTCCTCAGATAAGGCAATAACTTGCACTGTAAAAGGTCAGCTCATCTTACTCAAAAGAGTATTCTCTGCAAGCATCAGATCTTATAATAAAAAAACATAAATTAATTGTCCTAAAGGGCTCTAAAGCTCCCATTAATTGTGCAAGGATAAAGTAAATTATGTCTCTTGTACAGGTACCTGTGTGCTGAGCCTGTCCAGTGCTTAGTGAAATAGGCTGGCTTGCAAAACTAACTTACAGATGAGCAGAAACTGCTTAGGAGACAGTCCTCTTGGGTTTATTGATTCTTGCATGTGGCATGATGTAGGGCTGCCGAGAACCCTGATCTGGACCTGAGATCCAGTACTCCTACTGTGACTTCAGTATTTTAAGTTAGCTGAAGAAATTTACATGCTGATTTGAGAAAGAGTAACATGGGTGTATTTAAAGATGACATTTATGGGTTAGTATAAATGTGATCCCGTATCTACGTTTAATACGTTATAATGTTGGGGTTTGATTTTCTGTTGTTCAGTAAGTTTCAGTGTAAATTTTATTTTCTATTTTGTCACACATGATAAACTGGCTTCCCATTATGGCAACCTGATATTTTTCAATAGAACTTTGAATATACCCTAAAGAAATAGTTTTCTATTCCACAGAAGATTCAACATGGCTTTTACAAGGCAGTGGCAGGGAGAGTAGGAAGATGAGGCTTCAGAGAAAAGAAATATTCCCAAATTGATAGAGAGGGGAAAAAAAGTCAGTTTTTCCAATTCAAACCACTAAGAATATCCAAAAAGTCCAACAGAACATTTCTGTCTATTTTAAATTCATTTCTCACAGCACTGACACAAAATAAAGTTCTCTTGTGTATTTTCATGTCACAGGGTAATTGTCAAAAAGAATTTTAAGATCATTTTGCAGGACAAACAACCTGACATTAATTAAATGTAGAAAATATTCTCTAATTTTTTTTTACCATACAGGTGGCCTAATTGCAACATATTACCAGGCTGCTGCATCTACTAATTCAGGGTATTCAAGCTCATAATTCAAATAAATAAATAAAAATTCTTTTCTACTATCACAGTACTATCTGCTAGCAAAATACAAAGTACAATAATGGACATTAACATTCAGTGCAAAAAGGTGACTTTAAACTGTTATTCCTCTGTGCATTCATTGCAGGTCTAGATAAACATCTCTGCTGTAACATCAGAAGCTGCTTACTTTGCTTTTTGTTCTGCTAGCATTTCACCAGGTTGCTTGAAATTACCTATTAGAAACATTTTATTGCCCATTTGCTTTTATTAAAATGCTTTAGATGGAAATGTATGTGTATTTAGATATGGGCATGATTTAGAAATAAGCAAAATAGAACACCGCCTGATTATGGCTGAATCAGTTTGGAAATATAAAAGCCATTTTCTGGCAAGAAATGAAGAAATAATTGAATCTGCAGACTCCTAATTTCCTTTCTGTCCATTAGGTCTGCAACAGAATTGATCTGTGTATACCCTCCACCTTGCCACAATTGTTTCACCAAAGCCTGCCCATCAAGGTCCCTGAAGCTGCTGCTGCAAGCTGGCCCCCACATCTCATATTTCTAAATCTGGAGTCATAAACTTAATGGATGTGTGGGAATGGGCTTTTGTGGAAGCATCTGCAGGAGTTGTAGGAAAACTATGAGATTCCGCTTACCCTGTCCATTGCAGGCTTGAAATAGATGTAGTCTCAATACGTAAACTTCTTCCCTGCAACACTTTTGGGGGTAAAAAAACAAGGAAAGCCTGATGTTTGCTCCTGAAGGAGCTCTTTGTCGCACATAAACTGATACTGAACTAAGAAAAAATGGCTCTGCTGTAAGAGGTGAGTAACCAGTCCTACAGCAGCTTGACCGCATTGGAGATAAGGTGTGGAAAAAAAGCCAAAAAAGAGAAACTAAAGTGAGTTGTTATATTGCTTTCAAAACAAAACAAAAAAAAATCCAGCATATTTAGGGAGAACCCCTGACTGGCAACTGCATCAGTCAGGGCCAGCATAATCTGTCTCTGAAACCCCAGAAGATGGAAAAAGGGAAACGCCTTGCCTAGGTAAATGACCCCAGAAAGGGGCAGGGAGGACAACAACGAGTTTAAACTCCCCCAGAGCCACCCAGAGCAGACTGGCAGGTGAGGTGGGGAATAAAGAATTGAGCTGAGCAGAATTTTTTACTGCAAAAAATATCTGAGGCCGAAGCTTTCATTGTGCTCTAGTATAAACTCTGAATGTTACAAAGTTCTCAAACGTAGTTGTGGATGTGGCATTGCTTTTTCATTAGCCCTTCTTAAATAATCATTAATGACCAATGTATTCTTCAGATAACTTTTTAATCTTGTTGGAATTTGAGTTTTCTCCTTATGAAGCAGCTGAACTTTTCAGTTTAGTCTTTGTTGGCCCTATGCTCTTTGAGACAGGATGTTTGGGGACCTCATCAGTATCCCAGAGTTGGAATAAAAAAAGTTAGTCTCTTAAGGATTTTACAAAAAAACAGGAAATAATGAAAAAACATGGGAATGGCTGGACCAGCTCAAGCTGAACATCCACATAAAGTCCAGTATCCTCCAATGCTGACCATAGCCAGTGTTTAGAGAACACTACAAGAAAATGCCAAGAACACAATATTTCCCACAATACATTTTCCAGCATGAAGCTATTTGTGGTTCAAGGATTCCATAAAACCGAGATGGATGGAATCTCTGCATGTGACAGATTTTTTTCCTCCAAAGTTTTTTATTCAGGCTTGGATTTTGTTGTTTCTTTTCTCAGTCACTTTTTGAATATCTGCAGATTTTTAGCATATCCTGCATCTTGTAAGATGGAGGTGACATCTTACAGTAAGAAACCAGTGAATACAAGTAATGTTATTAAAACTTGAATTTGCAACTTAGGTTCCCAGGGCTTAGAGAAAAATTCACCCCCCGCCCCACTTTAATGATTGATATTTTGTAACAGCAGCTACTTTTCTACATACAATCTTTTACAGAGATCTGTCATGTTTCTTCATAAATGCCTTGCTTTGATGCTACAGGAAGAACTCCCTGACTTTGGCAGATTGTCTGTGTGGTTGTCAAAGCATCATCAGTAATTTGGGATAACATTATGAGATTGTACATGTAAATAGTTCAGGAGAAAAGAATATGGGTAAATAGATTTAATGTGCTTTGAAATTTGAAAAATTTGAAAGATGACAATAAGTAATGGTAACTTGCTGAGTTAATTACCATATGATGCTGATACAGAAGAAATATAAAGACACATATATACTATTATTATAAGTACTTCTCCAGATTCATAGCACAGCAAAACTTTCCATCTTGTGTAGTTCATTAATAATCAAAAAATATTTTGTCTAGGCTCAGCTATTTATTTCCAGAGCTACCTCTTACATTTCTTAAATGTTTATTAAATACCTTATAATTTTTTTTTAAATTTAAATTATGTTTTTTTTTTAAATTACAATTTACAATTTTTAAAAAAGAATCATTAGTCAGATTCAGCATGAGGACAGCTTCCAAAGGGTTCCTCCTCACACAACTACATCACAGGCCTGGGAATGATTTCTATAAAAATTGCTGGTGTTGAATATACATAGGAAAGTTATATATATCAAAGATTATTTTCAATCAGAGAGGAGGAAACAGTTGCTTCAAATATAATTGTACTATTATTCTAAATATAATTGGAGCACAGACAACAGCATCGATGGTGGTAGTTCTGATATTGTTAAGATAGATAAGTTAGAGCTTGCACTACATGACTGTTGGGAATTTTAACTTTTTTTCTATTAAGTGGAGAATTTAGAGATATGCTTGAAGATAGTAAGTCTTTTTAAAGTGGCTTATTGTATTCCTGAATGCCAGTTAATTGGTCAGGAAGGCAGATGAAGTACGTAAGCCTAAAATACCATTTTATGTTACAAGGATCGTTATTAATAATAGGAGTTGAAGCAACAATGCAATATAAATATGCAGTAGGCTATATGCCCATATTTTATACCCTATTTTTAAAATGGATACACACCCCCCTCTGACATATTTAATCTATTGTAAATCAATTATGCATATATTTAAAACTATATTATATATCAAACTGGAAGAAGTATCACCTAATCTTCATGACCTCCTCTGTGTACTGTACTGAAAAAAAGAGGTTATAGCTAGAATCTGTTTGGTCAGATGAACTGGCAAATAAAAAGATTTTGCTTCCATAAATTTTGAAAAACTTAAATAGAGGACTGGCAAATACAGAATAAATATTTAAAGAAATTGCATTTGAGGAACAGAAAATTTAGGGAGTAAAAAAAGAAAGAAAAAAAAGGTCAATTAAAGCAAACAATGAAAGGGATTGGAAAAAGGACAGGAGGAAGAGGCATCTTCAAATAAATAAATAGTGGTTTACCAATCAACATTAAATATCAAGGAATAAACAAAGTGGAAGAAGTTATGGCCTGACTCTGGAAGATGGAAATTTACATCCTGCAAAACAGTCATTTCTATGTCCTTATCTGATAATTAAAATTAATTCATTAGAAATTGTCAGTGGTAACCTTTTAATATATTCCTATCAGGATTTAACTATTAATTTCTGAGTATTTCCAATTAGATGTTAAATTAATTTTTACTCACAGTTTAATGCAATTTAATATTACAAAAGCATTCTTTCTTTTCATGGTCTGAGCAGTTTCATGGTGAAATATGTGTAAACCCTCACATCTGCAAACCAAAGATGTGCTGTGCCTGTTTTGCTTTCTTATACTGTTAATCGGAGTATTTTCTTCATATTCTCAATACAACTAAGTGAATTAAATCGCTTATATGGCCTTCATAGAGTGAAGTATGGCTAATTAGTTATTTGTGCGCTCACATAAATGATCTTGAGAAGGCAGTAATTGCACTGAATATGCATTAACTTCAAGAAAGACCCTGAAAATTGACTAGAGAAGTAATGGATTAGATAGCAAATATTTCATATGAAAACTTCCTCTGAGTTAATATATGCATTAGTCATTGCTATGATCTCATTGCTATGATCACACTGTGCTGGTTTGGTGAGCTGTTGTCACTGTACCCTGGTCAAACATCATATTTGATTAACAGAAAGAAATTACTGCATCAAAGACCTTTTTTCCTTACTGAAGTTAATTGTATTTTTATATATTGAAATGATTTTGCATATCTGAGTAGAAATACCTATTTTAAAATTGTTATTTTCTCCTCAAAATAAAATAAGATTCAGATTAGCCTCTTGGCAAATAAACACACCGTGAAGTTAGACCATCCCCAGTCTTAAGAGGAAGATTCACAGAAAAGAAATGGAGAATCCTCTTTTTCACTTTCCTGTCTTTGACCAACTATATCCAAGACCTGGCAGCCAGGACCAGAGGGAGACTGGGGAGAGGTATTACAAGGGCAGCCTGTCCCCCCACTGTCAGGAGGGACCCTGACAGACCACACTCAACAAATGGTCAAACTGTGACTTGCCCTCAGGTGAGAGCATACTGGTCTTACCTCCCAGTTTACCCACTGACTTCACCTCTCTATTTTCAGCTATGCACTACCTCTGAGGTAAATATATATGTGGAGCATCAATTTATCAAGCTAATCTAAATTACTGTTTATGCACAGATATGAGAGGTTAGGCCTGCTTCCCCAAATTTTTACTCATCTGGTGATTCTTTGTCTTCTAGTGCCTCTCTTCCCAGTAAAAGTAATGCAAACACTAAACCTGGGTTTCAGGTAAGCATCGAATTTTAAATCATGCGATTAACCCAGAACTAGTTTTTTTAGCCATACCTGGCCAGGAAAGGAAAATCCCTACACTGCTCCCCAGATTATGCAGATGTATTTTGCAGGTAAGACAGATGTACCAAGGCACAGCAGGGCAAGAACACTTCCCTGCATCTTCAAATGCAAATGGCTAGGGATAGCTTGTGAAAACAGTTAAAAGAAACACATGTTGTCATAAGAATTGGAAATTATATAATCAAACATCCCCAGAAGCATCCTCTAGTGATAAATGTAATTTATCCTCTAATGTTAGGTGTAGGACATTACACATGCACAGTTTCAGACACATCCCACAGCAATCTGCATTCGATAGCTAGAATGTATATTTAGCTCTTATCTTGTGAGTGACTTTTAATGACATTTAGAAGTGCTAAGGCACTTTGAGGATTAGACTCTTTATTAGTCCCAGTATTTCTCTGTAAGCAGTTGCTCAGGTATTAAAAGCTCCCTCTACAAGGTACACAAAACAAACATTGAGCCCATTTGAAAAGACACAAATATTTCATGTAATTTCATTTTGATGAGTTTATACTTTATCTACATTTACCTACATACAATCCTTCATGGTGCAGTAATTATTTACTTTGTCTTCTAAGCAAGTCCTGAGTCTTGAGAGAGCGCCTCAGTTCTTATTCGGTCTATTTTTGTTTCTCAGGCAGCTAAAATTTACTTCAAAAGTACACACTCTTGTGATTTTTCTTATCAGAAAGAGCACAGTTTAGCACTTAAACTACAAAACCTCCATTCAAAACAAATAAAACAGATTAAAATCCCTGTATGTGATATACACTGTCATTTCACTGCAGATAATTTACGGCAGTTTTAACCCAGCTCCTTTCACATCAGCATGTCACTTCAGGCCAGCAAAGGTGATGGAATGAATCTGTCCATCAGTGGTAGATTGTGAATGTGATGTGAAGAGATGATTTGCAGCTGGTTGGTGTCCCTGTAAGCAGCAGCTGGGTGTATGGTGAGCTGTAAAGCATCCTGCACTTTCAGATTTCCCAGTAAGGCAAAGGCTTAAGAGGATGAAACCCAAAGTTTATCTTGCTCTCAGGTTAATAATAAAGAAAATACAGTTGGTGTTATGCTGGGACTTTCAGTAAGCCAAATGACGGCTTCTGTTTTTAAAATAAAACCTTAAATGACTTCCCAGCGTATTTTCCTAAAGAAAAGGAAAAAAATCCTACCCTTGTTTATCTTGGGCCATCTCCTGAAAAAGCCAATAAACCCACCCATGTACATGCACTACCTACCACTGAATGTGTCCAAGCCTCCAGGTATCAGTTTTTATTTTTTCTTTACACTCTCAACAAGCAGCACAGTCACAAGGCAGGGCAGGATGATTTTAACATTGGCCCATCACTCTTCTCCAAGAAGTTTCAAGGTTGAGGAAATTGAGGCACTTTTAAAAGGACAAAGTGTTCATTCTGCTGTAATGTGAAGTTTTCTATACACCAATCCTATCCTTTGTGATTGCCCATGAGCACTTTCATACTGAGAAGGCTTTGGTGTCATGTTCAGGAATGAGCCATTTGAAGAAAAATAGTAGTGTCTTGCTTCAGCAGGGGAAACATCACATGAACATTTTTACTACTCTGTTCTTAGGGATCTGATTTTTTTTACCGAAAGAGCTGATAAATTCTCCACTATCTGAGAGATACCACTCATCACACCTAGCCATAAAGTCAGCTTTTAACACTGGGTACAAGGAAATTCAATAGCTGTACTGAATACTGCAATCTAAATACAGAACCTGGAAATATGGGAATTCAGTGTGGGGAAGCCAATTATTTTCCTCTTATGATTTAGTCTATATTATAATTCAAAGTATAAGCACAATTATTTCAGCACTTTTTCTTCCAGAGGATATGCACACAGTTTCAGATAACAAGATAATGCAGAGAGGATTCATTTCCTGCAAGCTGTCTTTGTACTGTTTATTGAGCTAAATAAATGTGAGAGATGTGCAATACATAATCACAGAGCATCTCTGTGTGACAAGAGAAGCCCTGTCCTACATGATAACTAATAATGTGGGTTTCTTTTTTTTTGTTCTAGCTTTAAACCAAGAAATAGTGCAATCAGTGGTATGAAAAACAGGACAAAAAATAGCTCAGAATTGTTTCAGCATTCAATTGTGCAGAAGTTTCCAAACAAGTTTTGCAAGGCAGACTGTGACAGGGTGTCGTGGTTTAAACCAAGTCCCCCAACTCCCAGAGAGTTAGGAAGGAGAATCCAAAGAATGTAGCCCCCACGGATTGAGATAAGAACGGTTTAATTGCTAAGGCATAACACAAACCCCCTACTGCCATTCACTACTACAAATAATAATGATACAGCAAACAGCAAGTGAAAAGAATACAACACCCCACCAGCCACCGACCCATAACTCACTCCACCCTGCCCGGCCGAGCACCATGTGCTCCCTCCTCCATTTTTCTCCAGAGCTCTACCTCCAGCTTTCCCTTTCCCAGTATGCATCCTGGGCATCACGTGCTATGGTATGGAATACCTCATTGACTAGCCTGGGTCAGGTGTCCTGTCTCTCCTTCCTCCCGGACTCCCCTCCTCCACCTGGCTGGAAAAAAAAACCTTGAACAAAAAACACCCTCAAAACATGCTCAAACCATGACACAGGGTATACAGGTATATCTCAGAAGAGGTATTTAATTAATAACCCTATTAAGCATATCAAACATTGATATTTAATTTCATATAAACATAATATTAAACATAAATATTTCATTAATAATTCCCCTGTGCTCAGCAGTGGTGAGGCTGCAGCTTGAATACAGTGTTCAGTTTCTGGGCTCCTCCCTGCAAGAGATATACCTAATTGCTGGAGTGGGTCCAGAGAAAGGCAATGAAGCTGGTGAAAGATCTGGAGAACAAGTCTTATGAGGAATGGCTGAGGGAACTGCATCTGTTTAGTCCGGAGAAGAGAAGGCTCAGGGAGCAGCTTATCACTCTCTACAACTACCTGAAAGGAGGACAGAGAGAGGAGGTCGCTGGTCTCATTTTCCAAGTAACATGTGACAGAACATAAGGTAACAGTCTCAAGCTGCACCAGGGGACGTTTAGATTGCATATTAGGAAAAATTTCTTTACTGAAAGGGTGATCAGGCATTGGAACAGGCTGCCCAACAAAGTGATGGAATCACCATCCCTGGAAGTGTTCTAAAACCATGCAGATGAGGCCCTTAGTGACATGGTTTAGTGGTGGTCTTGGCAGTCCTGGTCTTTTCCAACCTAGGTCTTTTCCAGCCTAATTGATTCTATGATTAGATGAAATCAGTATTTCTTGAGTTGGGTATGCTTAGAGAGTAAGCTAGTAATTTACCTTTAATTGTTACTCGTGCAAGCCAGTCTTTCCCTCTCCTTACCAACAGTTTATATAATTAATTGTCCATTATTAAAGTCTCTACTGTAACCATTCTGTATCCCAAATAATTTAGAATTGAAAATTCATGCCTAAAAGTAGGATTTGCATAGCAGTGAAGTTTTGCTCTGTAGCTTTCTTATTAGTAACATAGATACAAGCAAATATGGAATTAGAAGGCTCAGGAAAGACATATGAAGGCAATCCTCTGACTCTTCTGCTGTAAATCCTAGTACAGATTAGTGCAGCTCACTATCTAGACTTGTAAAGCAGAATTTGTGTTTTTTTTTTCCACCTCCCATTCTACTGTCTGCATGACACTTGTGCTGGGGCAAAGAGGGAGAATAAAGTGGAATTTGGTGCTGAAGGTTTGTCTGAGCTGGATTATGATTTTCTTCTCTTTCTGAATGCACCAATATGCAATTCCAAATCCAACACAGAAAGCAGGAATTCTATAGCTTGCTCATAGAGCTCTCATCCTCCACCCCACATTGAACTGTATTGGCACAATTCTGCTAATACATGAACAGACTATGTCCCTGTTTTCAGTGGGAGCAGCCCATAATTTACAATGAAAATAGCAGTCAGTTTGATAAAACGTTTCAGATCTCCCTTGAAAAGCACTTTCTGTCTTAGTTGCCTCTAATTCAAAAAGGCTCTTTAAAGTAAAGGACATTTTCATGTGTCATTTTACAGACCCAGCAAGGAAACACTTTCTTTAAAAAAAAATTCCCTGTAGTGTCAAATAATCCAGACATTCCTGGATTTCCTGAAAAGTTCTCGATGTTTACAAACTCTGCAGTGCTGTAGATCTTCAGTCTTTTGTAGTAAAAGCAGAAAACATTTGCAGGCCAGCAATGTTACTGCAAGAATGTAATGACTAAAGTGTGATTGATAACACCAATTTGTGAGCAGAACTGCCACCACAATATCCCAGAGCAACAAGAGGCATCCTGTGCAGGGCTTTCCACTTCTGCAGTGATTACAGTAATAATAATGAAATTGTTTTGAAAGGATTTCTAAGAGTCTGGTATTCCAGTGGAGTCTAGAGTCTGATGGAAATAAAAGCTGCTTTCAAATTTCTAGTTCTGAAAATTACTCCTCAGAAGTTACAATACACTTAAGAAAGCTGGGTGAAATAATTTTCAGCTTTCACAGATAGCTCATTACTATATCAGTGACTTGGCAGAAAATTGCAGAGATCAATAGTATGCCTCAGTGCCTATTAGATGGAAAACACCTGCCTAGTGGGCAAGGTACAAACAGAAATCAACACTTCCTAGTTCTTCTGTCCTTAGGTATATCTGTACAGCATGTATACCCAAAACCATAATTTCATTCACACGTTTTACATTAAGAGGTTTTCCCTAACATGGAGATGAAAGGTCATTTTTGAGGAGAGGTGATAAGCAAGAACATGCTAGGAATTTACAAGTCTCATGGGGTTTTTTATATATATCCATTTCCTTATTCGCTTACCATACTGTAAAGTTCATGTTGAAAAGAAAGATCATCTTTCACTGTACAGCTACTCTTGAAATAGAATCATCAAGGAAAAATTAAGAATGGGTACAACAAAAATGGGATTTCACAGTTGCTTTGTAGTGGTATTTTTCTACATTTGTTATGTTTCCTGGAAATGGCATTACAAATACTATAGTATACCTAAGGATAATTATCCTTTATTTCCATGACTGTCCATAATTATTCTGGTTGTTCGTCTTGGAATGGAGCATGGCTTGCCCTATATCCAGGCACAGGAGACAATGGGAGATGTTTCTTATTTTAATCCTGACTGCTAGCTGTGAGATCATTTGCAAAGAAAAAACCTCCCTGAATAGCGCCAGTCTCTTCTGCATACGCATACAGGAGTGGGCATTTAATGTTTTCAGGTCTATCAGCACCCTCAGAGAGGTCAAACATCAATCCACAGTTTTCTTCCTCCTGGTCTGTTCTTTGGACAATGGAACGTTATATTTGATTAACACATAAGCTCATGGCCCAGGCTGATCCCCTTTGCCTGAGCTAGCTCCCAAACCAGCAAAGATCCCATTATATCATTGTGAGGCAGAGGCAAAGCAGAGGGTCAATATCAACCTGATTTAGATGCCATTAGGGACAGGAACTGCTAATAATTTGTCTCTTATCTATTTCTTGAAGTTTAGCTTCCCTTTAAGCTTTAATTATTTACCATAACTTTGAACTGTGAACCAAGAAAAACAAACAATGAAGCCACTATGCTATCTGCAAAGCCAAACCACTGCAACACACAAGGTTGATGTGATGCAATTCTGACTAAATCAAGTTATCGGGAGAGCTCCTCTCCTCCATACATTCCAACCAGCCTGTGACAGCCTTTACAATGATTCACAGTACATGGTGGGTTCATCTTCTCCAACATGTTCTTTCTTGGAAGGATGTGGGAGTTGATTTGCACTAGATCCTCATGTCACTTATAGTGTCTCAATTACAATGATATAATTTCTATAGAACAGCATTTATTCTGAGATAACCTATTTGTCTACTATTTATAACATGTACACAGTAGTCATTTTCACTGATATTTTTCATATATGTTGTCATAGCTCTGAATCACAACACAATAAAGCCAAAGAGCTATGAAACATCTTACCTGCTCTGTGTCATTTTATACTCAGTTGATAGGTCACCATAACTAAATAGCACTGATTGCAGTACCATAGCAGTCCACTACAACTCCATCATTACAGACAGGGCAATATCAATCCATCTAAAAAAAAAATAAATAAAAATATCCCAAAACAAACTTAACAATTTTGACTACTCCAGCAACTGAAGATGGCTTCCTCATTCAGTCCACATACTCTTTACTGCTGTTACTTTGCTGCTAAGCTTTGGAACAGGCTGAGAGTGACAACCCAAATCTGAAATTATTACTCATCCATTTGATCACTATTACTGTTATTTTTGTTACTTGGCATAGCCATGGTACTGTGGGCTGTGTCTTAACAGCTTAAATACAGTTATTATGCAGAATCACAGAATCCCAAGGGTTGGAAGGGACCTTTAAAGATCATCTAGTCCAACCCCCCTCTGCAAGAGCAGGGTAACCTAGAGTACATCACACAGGAACTTGTCCAGGCGGGCCTTGAATATCTCCAACGTAGGATGTAGAAGATACTATACTAACCCTGTAAAATGTCCTATCTTTCTGTCGGGGTCCTGATCATCCACAATAAAGTGGATTAAAGTTACACAATTCTGGAGCAAACCAAGAAGGTGGTATATCCTTCCAGCAATTAGTCTGTACAAGAAATAACACTGAGGTTGTCTTACACAGCCTACTGACACTTCTAGCAAAAAAAATGCCTTGGAACATTCCCACAACCTCACTGACACATTGCAAAAAGCATCTCAGCAGCTTGTGACAGTATCATTTTTGCAGTCATGCTGAAGAGAGAAGGCACAGACAATAAGTGGCAGAGTGACACAGCCCAGATCTCAAGGAAAGCCAGGGTCAGAGGTTGCCTAACAAACAAGGGGAAGATAGTTGATGGTTGTTCTGCTACTCCTGTGCTTGGGGCAGGGCTGGCCCCTTCAGGGCTCCTTCCCAGACCTGCAGACCTCAAGATCTCAAGACCTCAAGACCAAAAGACCTCAGCAGGTCTTTTGCAGCTGACGCTATAAAAGGTAATTACAGCCATGAGAGTTCACTCATATAATTGTTTAGTTAACAGTGATTTAGAAATATTCAAATACCATTGAGTACAGTCAAGAAAGGCAAATGAAAGCTCCATGTGCAAATACAGTCTGGCTCCTTACAACAAGCACTGGATAAAAATAAATGAACCCTGCAAGCTAAAACTGAGTATCTATGTTTACACAGAATTATGTATCAAGAAAAAATATAATCATCACTGACAAAAAAAAATCATCAACAAGAAAGTATTGTTGCCTAGTACTAGACTACTAACAGATCTGTTTGTTGGGTTTTGATCTTGAAATCTGTTTCTTTTCTACTATTTTTATAGACATTCTGGTAATTAGATTATTTTTAAGACATTTGTGCATAAATTAATAGTACTTAGTGAAATGTTTGGGACCAATGCAATAAAATTGATTTGAAATTAATTTGGTGTAAAGTCGAATCTTTACACCTCAGGAATCACAATGAGGGAAAAAGCACGAGTCAATAGGATAATCCATTTCAGATGTTTGTTCTTTTCTGTTGTTACAGAAGGACCACTTGGAAAGTAGTAAAAAATTTTACTGTACTGCATGCTATTATCAATAAAGCAGACAATATTTTGATATGTGGGTTGAACCATTGAATCACCTTAAGTGATACGAGATCTTGCGATATGACAGCAAACAGACTTTAAGACCTGCTTGTAAAAGACTTTTTTTATTACTCTTCAATTCTTTAAAAATGTGAAAAGGTATTTTTGCATAGTTACATGCAGACATTCCTGGCACTAAAAATGTCTATTCAACATTCTGGATGACCTGAAACTGCTAAGAATCATGGGAAATGCCAAAAAATTCAAAAAGCTGTATCTTTTATAAATGGTAGGAACTGCCCTGCCCCTTCTTCTGGAACAGGATCTCGTTTGCTTGACTCTTTTACTGCATAAACTATTAAGTAGGACTATCTTTAAGCTGACATTTTAATTGGTTTTGCTCTGTTTATTCAAAGGTGTTCAACATCAAAATTATTTTCTGAATGGGTCCTTTAGAGCTCTCTTGCAGATGAGGATTTACTCCCCTAAAGTAAAAATAAACAGGTTTTAGAACTTCTTAAAATTACATGTTCAGAATTAGCCTTTTGTTCTTGAAGAAATAAGTCACAGAAATGACTAGACTGTAGCCAGCTTCTTGCTAATAACTGGGAAATAGGAGGACATTTGTTCCACACTGAATGAACAGCTCTCCTCCCCAAAAGGGCACAAAGTCAACTGGCAGAGCCATGACTCACTCCCCCCCCCCCCCCGCCTAGAGGTACAAAAACCAGTCTGCAGTGAGATTTATTCCATCTCACTTGAGCAACTGTTTCTATAAACATAATCAGTATTCAAACTGTGTCAGAAGAGTCAGAGAAAAAAGGAAGGTGTGGAAATCATTATGGGGGCATCCAGGAGCTCTCAGCATCTCCAGCAAGGCCAAATACTGTGGTGTGAAATACAACCATGTTTATGCCCTGTAATGAAGGGTTACAAATACACATTAAGCACTCAGACCAGTCTTTTTTGTAATCCAACATTTCTTCTTCTTCATTTTTGTTCTCTAACACTTATCAGTGTTGGATGGTACTTCACCTCCTTCAAGTACAAGCTATTTCATCCTCATCCTATATCTTGGAATTTGGGGAAATCTTTTTCATTCATATGTTTCAGAATAGATGGAATATCTATTTATTTGATTAATACATGTCAGGAGCAGCAGTTCAAGTTTCAAGAAACCATTTTTATTGCAACTCTGCTTTCTTGTTCCAATGCATCTCTATGAAACATCATGTTAAGATGGTGAACTTCAAGTAATTTTGGGGTTCATTTCACTTAATATTAAAAATCCTAGGGCCAAACATACCTCTGACTGATACAGGTGAGATTTCTGTAAGTCAATAATAGCCACTAGCAAGAAACAGTGGCTCTTTGCTGTATTTTATACATAGTTACATTGAACTAAAATGGTGTTCACAGTTTAATCTTCCACAATTCATTTTTTTTTATGGTTTAAGGATTGTCCTTCTTTACTCTGTTGGAATCTACTGCAAACTAAACCAGACCAGAAAAGCTCACAAGTGAATGATAATCATTATTCAGTGTTTACTGCTTCATACCTTGATCTTGCTAGTCTAGCAGCAAAATTTCTTAGACACTCTTAAATTAATTTTCAGTGACATAGCAAAACCCAATATGTAAGTAAGAAAAACACCATATTAAAGGGAATACTGAATTTATGATCTGCCCAGCAAAAATCAGGGCAATTTTGATTGAGCCCTAGGCCCTGTTACTAATATAATTTCTACATTATGTTTCACAGTTTCTCACCAAGTTTGTAAATTACCTGAAAAGACAATATTGAAGAAAATAGAGAGCTAAGCCATTGTATGTATTTATGACTTAAACATGTGTGTTTTGATTGGCAAAAATATTACTAAAAACAAATATTCCCTTTTGTCTTATTAATTCTGCATCCCTTTTGGTACATTGCTATTACTCTACACTCAAAATCCTAGAATTACAATTGTAAGAGAATAACTGGACTTGGAAGGCTAAGCCTATATGTTAGCTTCCTATAAAACTGTCTCAAGGATATCCCTCCCCTTTTTCTAGTCTAGATGACAGAAATCCACAAAGATTTCTTTTTTTTTTTTAAATATTGCAGTATGATTTTATTTATTCCTAATATCAAAAAATGATATTCATTATGATGAATAATCATGACTCATTACTAAAAAACTCAAGAATGATATGAAATATTTTCTGTGACTAATGTAATGGCATACAAGTGTGTTTCTCTAATTTTCACAAGTAATCAGAAATGCTTGACTCCCATCTTAAATTTTTTGGCAGTTTGCAAGCATACTATTGTAAAGCTCATTTAGTGAAATATTTATGCTTTGTGAGGCCTCAGATAGACAAGGGGGACTGTAAAGGAGATGACCTCAGACATTTAGGACTCATCACTGATTGTGTCAGCCTGGATCCCAGCCTTACTCAAATGTCTTTTCAGAGCTCTGCTTGCTTGGCCAGTACATGCTGGTTAACTGAACTCCTGAAGACTGACAGGACTAGAGCAGATGTAGGAACATGTGGAAATAAGAGTCTGGAGGAAGTTTCTAAAAGGCCTGAAGCATCTGAGCCACAGTTATCTTTCCCGGCACTGGAGGTTCAGATAAAAAGCAGGTACCCTGAAGAAAATGTGACAGTTACAACTAGTGTTCAGGAGCCAAAGCACTCAGATACATTCTGACATCTGTGTGGATTGAGAGAGCAGCAAGTTTTGGAGAAAAATCTCACATACACTCCAAAGCATGCATTTTCCATTTTTAAAATGCTGAACTTCAATTTTACTGCACATTTAAAATACTTTAAAGGAAACATTCACGGTGTTGTAAATACTTCCAAATCTATGCCCAGAACAACTCTTTGCTCTTAAAAGCTACTAGAGATTTAAAAATTCTGGTGTATATCTTAAGTCTCATAGACTACTCAATCTTAAATCCTGTCTGTGCTACTACTAAGTGTAATAAAAAAAAGTTTTTAAAAAAGAGTGGAAAAAACATAACAGCTAAAAACCTGACCTGAGGGAAGTTCTTACCTACTCCTGCCAGTTAACATTTAGTGATCCTGTCAGTTTTAATCCTAAAATCATGATGATTTCTCTTATGCATTCTGATTTTCCATAATAAATCTTGATCTTCTCATTATCCACATGAATATCACATAATTCATTTTTTTATCCTTCTAAGTTCTTGATCCTAAAGTTCTCTAGTGATGAAAAGCTCCAAATGTTTATTGCACATTGTGTGTGGTAACTATTTCAGTTCACTCAAATAGTTACCTTCCCATTAAGCTACATGATCCCATCTGAAAGCATAAGAAGGAGCATCTGATAAACCTTCCTTGCCTAACAGTTATTTTGTAGGACTCTGCTATTCCTCTTCTTTTAATTATCCAAACTATACTATTCCTCCTTCTCAGAATTTCATATACCGATATTATTTAAATTTAATTTTTGCCATGAGATCTTCCTGAGGCAGAGTGCCAAAAAATAAGTAAACCAAGGCACTGTACTTGAATGTAAGGTGTAATAATTTTTGCAGTACCTCCAACTTCTATAAAGCTAGTGTCATATTTTGGAAGGCAGTCACAGGCAAAGTAAACATCGTATTCACCAAGCCATGATCTTGCTCAAATCCCAGAGCTACCATCCATTTTTCCTCTTTAATATGTTGCAAATGGAGTTTGGTACCTGCCCAGACCATGCTGCAAGAAAGGTTCTCAAAAATGTGGCACTCAAATACACTGGATTTGAGCCTTCATATTAAAAAATATATAGTGCTTAAAATTAGCTATCCTCAAACAGCATAAAGCAATTGAGCTGCAGACAAGCAAGTACTGCAGTAATTTTCCACAGTGGATGCTTGATAATATATACAGTTTATATAATTTTTTTTTGTAGTTTGTATAATCAAAATGAAGGCTTCAGGTTGAATCCTACAAATAAGTCCAGGAAATTTATGACATTATGTAATATATATTAATATTAATAAATTAATAAAATTATATTTTAGGAAATATCATTAAATTATAAAAATATAATAATATATATTAATATTAATAAAATAATAAAATAATAATTTAAATTAATTGATAAATTATTAAAATAAATATTAATATATATCAATATTAATAATAATTAATATATATAATTAATATATAGAATAAATTGTCTCCATATTTCCTTTTTAGTAAGGAACAAATAAACAAGGTGATTTTACCATGTTGTTGTAACAATACAGAATTTCATATTATTACTTATAAATGTGCTGAAAGACTTGATCCTTCCATTTCAAGTTTGCTCTGGGACAGTAACATTCTTGTGGTGAGATATCCTCTGCCATTGCAGTTATAATAATGTACTACTGGAAAAAAAAACAGCTGAAAAGAATGTGTCTGAGATTACATTACAGAGTGTGTCCAGGAGAATATTACAGCAGAACGCACATGCCGACTCATCATCAAGAGAAAAGACCACTATAAACCCTTAATTTCTGGAATTTATGGTGTAACCATTTCAAAGAAGCATCCATTGCAGGTAGAGAATGAACCTACAACATTTCAGCAAAAGACTAACTTATATTGCAGAATTTAACAGCCAATAACTACTTAGCCTTGTTTCATAGAATCACAGAATGGTTTGAGTTGGAAGAGACCTTGAAAGTCATCTAGTTCCACGCACACCCTCACAAACACCTTCCACTAAATGTGGGTGATCCAAGCTTCATTAAGACTGGCCTTGAAGTTGTGGAAACCTGGCATGTCTTAGTGTGGATTGCCCTGCTGCTGTTCTTAGTTAATTTTTACCCTTTAGTAGAAGGCATCCTTTATTCTTACTAACGGGAAGTAATTAATCTGCAATTAATCAGTTCAGGTATTTCATGCTGCAATTTCAAGCTTTGCTAGTACTCTATACCTATTTTCAGTATAATTGTTCTTGCTGAGAGACTGTATACAGGAGGTTGTGCAGCTAGTCTAAGAATAGTTACATAGGCAAAAAATAGTTTTATACTGTTCAAATACTTAAATTTTTGAACAGCAAAGGTAAAGAAGGGAGAGGGAAAAAAAAAACGTTATTTACACATGGTATATGAAACTGTTAAAACCTAGTAGCCAACATGGAAGTCCTGCTCATCATGTCCCTGAAGGGTTGCAACTGCCTTATCAAGGCCACAGGAGCATCCTGCCTTTGTCAGCCCCAACATGCCACCCAGCTCAGCATCTTCCATAGTCCAAGGGACTCCTGGCTGAAGGATATGTGAATTTGTGGTCTCCCTCCAAGGTATCTAACCCTGGCAAGTATCAAGGCACCTTCTGCCCAGGGTAGTCTGGTCTAAGCAGACACTATCATTAGTTAGAATAACTACTTCATCTTTTGGTGAATATAGTTGTATGCATAAAGTATTCCTATATAATTATTTTTAAATATTTGAGATTAATTCCTGATTAAAAATGAACAGCCTAACACATTTAAATGCCATTAGGCAGATATATTTTCAGTGAAGGTGTCTGAGACAGACAAGCTATTCCCAGTTGACTAGAGACATCACTTTCTCTTCTAGGGTAAGGCCCAGCAGTTCCTGCTGTGAATGATGAGGTGCATCTTGTAAAACACAGCAAAACACGTACAGATAGTCTGTTGTGTCCACCAAGATGTGTCTGTGGAATAATGGAGACCTGGGTTTGACAGACTCCAAAATCTCAAGACTTTTGAAGAACCTGGGATCCTCTATATTTTGGATTCATCTGTGGTAAGTAAATTTAAACTAAAGCATGAAGAGACCCAAGGCATATTTGTGCCAACATACCTTCTCAGATCTGAGACCCACTCTCAGTCTAACAAACCAATTAAAGAAAATTACCAAAGTTATGCCATGCTTCAGTGTCTAGAAGATATGTGCCCAAAGGGATAAGCAGCAGTACAAGGGATTTTTTTATTGCCTAAAAGATTATTTAGGCATTAGTAATTGATGGCCTGGAAGAAAAGAGACTACACCTTCTGATTTCACACAGCAAGATTTTTTTTTTTTTTTTCCCAAGACAGAAGAGTCAGAAATTACATTCAAAACCCCTAGGGAAGGTGGTACATTTCCCACAGACACCCTACACTCCCCCCTTTCTCCCCCCCCGATTCTTTCACTAAAGCTATTCTTGTGTATCATTTCAGCTCCAATGATCCTGAGTCTGACAGCACATATTACTCCTTGTGAGTGACAATTTTAAGGTACAAAATAAGGAAGTCAGTTACATGCCAAGAACATCCTCAGCTTCAGCAGAGATCCTGGACTCACTGGTGCAGTCTTTCACTAAATATGAGGATCAAACTAGTATAGTAATTCATAAGTTTTTAAAAGCTCTGACTTCCAATACTTACATGTCTACCCTTATTCTTACTTTCAAATGGTTACATACGTTCACTTTGTATACAGTTTTATGGGGTTTTTTATTAGTTAGTGCTCTACTAGCTGCATAATCAATATTTAAATTTAAGTGAAATGCTTCAATACACCACTAATGCTGTGAATTTCATACATTTGCTGTTGCTAGAAGTTGACGCAATGACATGAAATTAAACAGACAACATCCTACCTTTCCTAGAGTATAACTTCCCCAAATATTAAAATATACACTCCCAGACAACCTAGAAAAATGTGTGCATCTTCCAATGTAGTTCTCAATGGCATATAAGCCATTCCCATGCTAAAGCAAACTGAAAGCCCATGAAAGTTGTTTAAATGAGGCTAACAGATCAGAAGGATTATCTAAACAGTTCTGTGAAGAATTACAATACATCTAAAATATTATAAAATAGGCCTACAAGAAAAGGAAAAATAATGCCAATTGTTTCCCAGTGCTTTCATTCACATTAGTTTTAAATTATGTCTAAAGGGCTTTTTCCCACTGCCCCCTTGAAGAAATGAATATAGAGAATAATCATGGTCTGTCTCGGGAGAAAATCCCTAGGGTTTCCCATATTAATTTATTACTCCTTTGGATCACCTTAAAACACAGGCTAAATAGCTTTATTCCTGGGACACACACTTGAAAAGTGTTCCTGCACACTTGAAAAGGTTCCTGCACTATTTTGATCTACTCAAAAAAAGATGCATTCATGCATCTTTCAAGAAGTTACAGCTATTTTCATCCTGGAAGTGGCCACTTGGAACAAACATAACTTGTATTTCAGTTCTTTAGTTCACTCATTCAGCTTCTTTGGATGATACATTTGAAAGGAAACCAGGAAGGAGAACAAAGCTGGTTATCTTTCTTTCCACTACCCACCCCTCTCCTCCCCCCCCCCAAGTCAAGAAAAATTTAGAGCCTGAGGAATCAAGAACATAAGTTGTTGCTACCACATAAGTAAGAAGAACCTCGAAGCCACCTAAGTCAGAATTCCTAGCAATTACTCCATGGCAACTCATCCACCTTCACATGACAAACAGAAGTACTTACTTATTCAGTCTTCCTGCAATTCTATTTCACATATTACTGAAAGTCAAGTCTCTCACAGTGTTTCTGTCCATGGAAACGCATTAGCACAGCAACATGGAGCCAATGGATCAACCTCTACAAGGAAGGAACAGAGACAAGCACAACATGGCATTATCATCGAGTCAGCACGTTTTACTAATCATCTCAATTTTTCCAAGACAAAAGAATTAGAAAAGGATTTTGTTAATGGTAGGTGGTTGGTTTTTATTTATTTTGTTGGGGTTTTCTTGTGCCTTTTTTTTTTTTTTGCCAAGTTTCCATTTGGTGGTTACAATGCAAACATTTCATGATGACAAGTCAACTTCTCAGTGTGCAAAACCAGTCACATCATAGCTCAGTGTATGTTTTATACTAAATGATGGTTGTAACAGCAGAATTAGGTAGTAAAATAGGAAGCAATAACAGAATCTTTTAAAAATCTGCCTATGACTTGTTGGGTAAGATCATGTAACCTACAGGTCAACTCAAAACAGTTACCAGGCCCTCCCTGACTTGGATCAAATTACACGTTCTCTTTGAACCTCAGCTAATACTTTGTGGGTGAGGAAAGAAAAGGCAAAAGAAGAATGTGAAATGAACATGTAAATGGTTAAACCTTCAGAGATTTCAATTTAACTTTAAGACACCATCTCTAGCCACTTTAGAGTTAAGATTAGTTATTTCTTGGAAAAAGGTAGTACCTAGAAAACCCTGAATTAAGCAGCACTGTATTTCTATATCTTGTTAAGATTATAGCTCAGGCAGCTTTCATTGCTCATTCACTGCACTCACAGTAAATCTTGGAGAATAGCCTATATATTGCACAGTGTAGATTGTACCAGAGCTGGTAATAACCCTTCACACATGGCAGCTCAAATTTCTAAGAAGTATTAATTTAATATAACAGTGTTCTATGAAGGCCATATATTCCTAATCAACAGTGTGGCAAGAGACAGAATTTTGTTTAGCCAATATTTTTTTTTAATAGATCAAAACAGAAAACACACATTGTTGATTAGTTTGCAAGGCTGTTTTTTTTAAGTTCTCTTCCACTGAGCACAGAAGTATAAAGCAAGCTACATTAATTCATCTTGAAGAAAATATAAATAAAGCTTTCAGTTGGCTTAAGCACTGTTACAGAATTATGTCTATTCCTTATACATGTAGATAGATACATGTGTGCACACCTGGTCCTCAGCCATCATAAATAGACATGTCCAATTTAAGAAAACATCTGGTAGCATAGGTGTCAGCAACACAACACAGCCAAATACTACAAATTTTATCTTCAAAATGGGGTGTCTTCCAAACAAGCACTACCTGTGATAAACACAAGCTCCCTGGGATTGCTTGCAGCAATCCGCTCTGTGGAGTGTGCAAGACTCCAACTATAAGGGATTTTGTTCTGCACAGCTCACCCTGCCCTCCTTGCAGACTAGGCACACAAGAAGCAGCCATGCCTACAGCACACTTCATCAAAGCCTTTTTTCTTTGTCCTTCCCTAAGAAGGTGTGATTTGAATGAGATAATTGAAATATTTTTATGCTGCTCCTAGTCAGAAAAGTCAGAAAAAGAAGAAAAAGAAGAAAAAGAAGAAAAAGAAGAAAAAGAAGAAAAAGAAGAAAAAGAAGAAAAAGAAGAAAAAGAAGAAAAAAGGATTAATGTGTTTCCTTTCTCATTATGCAATCTCAAAGCAGCAGAGTGTTGGGCCTTACACCTTGGCAAGAAAGAACTATGCATTTTATTGCTGAAAAAATTTCTTCAGGAATCAAATCATCACCTGCCTTGTCTAGTAATTACGCATTGCCTTTGCCTGCCTCATTCTATGCTCATGTTTACATAGAGACAAAAGTTGCACCATGAAAGCACTTAAAACACTTTGTAAGAAGTCTTGGTGGGTCAGACCAGTGAAAAAGATAAATATGTCAGAAAAAGGGAGGAGAATTAGATTTTTCAAGGCTTACTTGGGAAAAGATACTTGGAAGACAGTTGATATGCTAAAGCAAATTTTTAACATCACTACTCCAACACATACACATTACAAAATCAACAGTTTTAAAAGGCAAATCTTTGCAATAGCTGCAAAACCAATTAAACCAAAAAACAACTTTTTTCCTTAAATGTAACTGTATAAATAACTGCATTAGTGAATTATTTACACTCTCTTGAGCAAAAATTGAAAAGAATAAGCTATAGACTTAGCATTTTCTTTTGGTTACCACAAGCTGTATTGAACCAAATAACATTCTCATAGTAAAACTTACATATTGTAGAATAAGAGAACACATAGAAGTATTCCCACACCACAATATCTATAGCACTACTTCTCTTCCTGTTTTTATAAAACCCAGCAGCTGCTTCCACCTGTGTTTTCCCTCCTCTAGCCACTCTCAGCTGCCCAGGGCCAGAGTGCCTCCATTTGTTTCATTGAGGTATTAACTACAAACCCTTGGGTTGGTTGTGCACAGCTGTTCTGGGTTACCACCAGCAGTGCCCAACGTTCCACTGTCTGCATGCTGCAGATCAGTCACTTCCTCACAGGCTCTGGGGTTCCTAGGGCAAAGCAGGATGCATACCAAACTAAACCCATGTAAGTAGACTCTACCCACAGGTTGGTGGGTTTCTAAATATCCAAAACATCAAAATGTCACTCTTGGAGCATACTTGGCAAAGTGCCACTTCCACCAGCACCAGTAACCCCAGTGTTCCATCCATAATGTTGAATGCCTAGGGCAGAAAAAGCCTGTAGACAGATTTGCTTTAGGTTTTGACATGAGAAACAACAAAAATCTGACATTTGCAACCCAAAACCAGCAGACACCAATTGTTTTCTTTGCCACAGCCAGCACAACATATTTTCCCCTAATTAAGTTCTCAGACCTAGCCTGATTTCACATCAGAAAAATGATGTTTGCAAATGAAGCAAATGGATCAGCTGGCACCTCACCTTACAGCTCAATGCCAGGTTGGCAACAGTCCCCAGGATTTCCACATCCCCCTGTTGCATGTTCATCTGCAGAAGTGATGATTTAAGTGAAGGGGGAAATAAAGGGTAGCATTTCATTTGCAAATGTATTATTTCAGCAGGATCAGTGAAAATTTGTTAACTTTAGGGATGGCTAGGGAACACATGTAAAGAACATCTGCAGAGTCAGATCTGCTCCTGCCGAGACAAATGATAGTATGAACCTCAGTTTTGGTTTATTTGTTTTGCTTTACCCAAATTCCACAGTTTTCAGAGTTTTCTGAGTAGCATTTATATCTCTGCACACTGCATTGTCATAGAATCATAGAACGGTTAGGGTTGGAAAGGACCTTAAGATCATCTAGTTCCAACCCCCTGCCATGGCACGGGACGGCTCACACTAGACCATGGTGCCCAAGGCTCTGACCAACCTGGCCTTGAACACTGTCAGGAATGTAACATTTACCACTTCTTTGGACAACCTGTTCCAGCTCTCCAGCATCCTCACAGGAAAGAACTTCTTTCTTACATCTAACCTGAATTTCCCCTTTTTATGTTTAAACCCATTACCCCTTGCCCTATTACTACAGTCCCTAATGAAGAGTCCCTCTCTGTCATCCTTGTAGGCTCCCTTCATATATCGGAAGGCCATTATAATGCTTCCATGCAGTTTTCTCCAGGCTGAACAGCCCCAGCTTCCTTAGCCTGACTTCATACAGAAGGTGCCCAAGCCCCCTTGTCATCTTCATAGCATTCCTCTGGGAAGGAGAAGATGCAAGATTTTCAGTATCTGATGATATCAAAGACATACAGGATGAATCGCATTAAAATCAGATTTTCTAATTTCTGGTGCATTTGTTTTCAGGACCTCACTAAGCCCTTCAGCTGGTCATACTGACTACATGGGTTTTGAAAACTAATTCATGATTTGCATAGCAATAACACAAAACTCAGTAATCCAGTGTTTTAATGTAAATGTCTTTAGAAACTGGTCATGGCCCCTAGACACTGTATTATATTTTTAATTTGAAAAGTAAGAAAATGCACACATGCTTATAGTAGACTGTGTAGTCAAGCTTCTAAAGTGCTACTCCTCCGAATGACGGATAAAATTTATTTAACCCAAGAGCTCAACAGGTTCTGCAAGGACTGCAGAACACTGAGGTGACCAAATCAGTTTCTGTGTGACATGGGAACATTTTGCACACGAATTTCATTTTACATCAGGAGCAGTAACAGTATATCTAAAGTAGTGTGGAAGCTGGAAACAAGTAATTTCCTTTGCAGAATGCAATGGATTGCTCTTTAACAATTACCTGAATTAATCTACCAGAAAATGTTATGTTGTAGCACAGGAAACCTGTGGGAGTATTGTGTTTTGGCACAGTGTCGTGGTTTAAACCAAGTCCACAGACAGCTTGTTCACTCCTCCCCCCCTTGCTCCCCCAACCCCTGGAGAGTTGGGAAGGACAATCCAAAGAATGTAGCCCCCACGGGTTGAGATAAGCACAGTTTAATAGCTAAGGCATAACACAAATCACTGCTGCCACTACTACTACAAATAATAATGATAAAGCAAACAACAAGTGAAGAGAATACAACACCTCACCAGCCACCGACCCATAACTCACCCCACCCTGCCCGACTGAGCACCGACCGATACCTCCTCCATCCTCCCAGAGCTCCAGCTCTTCCGGGTCTCTCCCAGTTACATCCTGGGTATGACATGCTATGGTATGGAATACCTCTTCGGCTAGCCTGGGTCAGGTGTCCTGTCTCTCCTTCCTCCCGGCCTCTCCTCCTCCCTGGCAGAGCATGAGCTCAGAGAAAAGGCCTTGAACAAACCAAACATTTGAGCAGTAACTTAAAACATACTTGCTATCAGCAACTGTTCTCAGCCCAAAAGTCAAAACACAGCACTGCACCAGCTACCAAGAAGGAGAAAAATGACTGCTACTGCTCAAACCAGGACACACAGGCAGGGAATGCCTGGGTACAAGGTGGGCTGCAGAAGGAATGTTGGCTCAGGAACAGTCTGGCTGAAACTACCTGCACTGGGAAGTGCTGATAGGGTTCCCAGGCGTGGAGTGGGAGTGGATGGAGACCAGAATACTGCAGCAAGGCTGGAGGCTGCTAAGTTTTCATTAAGACAGACAAATTAGAAAAGTGACATCTTGACATCTCCAGCTGCAGGTACATACCATGTTCTAAAATATTTTCCCAGGTGCCCTCTACAGCAGCAGGGTTTAGAGCTCTTATAAACCAAACAATAATGTCTGTGTTTTAAAGTCATCCATTTGTATTCACTGTTACATTTCACAGCTTGTCGTATCACTTTTGGTTTTCTTCCCTCCAGTGACGTAATTTCTTATCCCTGTCTTTTTAGGAAATGTAATGATACTTTCTAAACTCTACTATTTCCTTCAGTCATGATACTTCTGATGTAGTGAGTGCAAAGACACTTCTTTGCTAAAAAGCATCAACAGTGATTCATCCTGACTTTGCACTAAGTTGCACCATTTCTTTGAAATTGAGGCTGTGAATGTGTGGCAAATAGTTTCTGTTTTGTTTGGGGAGGAAAGCAGCTGGTAGAAATAGCTCTGTAAAAAGCTAAGCTATATGTATTTGCTAAGCCATGTACCAAGCTGTACACTTTTTATTTGCTGCTGTCTACAACTAGTAATTAACATTCATTCATTCACTGCATTTTTCTTTTCCAATTTTGTTCTCATTTTGCTGTATGGTGCTGTCTACACTTTTCCTGAAATATTTCTGTTTACCTAAATTTTATAATCTGTTGCACTAATACACTCATCTCTGTGTTACATCTCTTATCAATTCTTAATTGCTGCTGCCCTTGCCATCCCGTTTTTTCTGTGCTACTAGTTCCCATGTAATTGACTCCGCATTTGTACGTAACTCTTCAATTTCTTATCACTTATTATGAGCAAAGGAGAAGCAGAATTATTTTTTTTTTTCCACAGCTGTGTTAACCTGGCACTTTCAGGGATATTTGGGCCCATGTGGAAATACCTCAGGTTTTAAGTAAAAATAAGTATATGTGGGTTTAGTTTTCTTTGCTTAGTAGTTGTAGATAAACAACAACTTTTCCAAAGGATTCTTTCAGAACGTAGTAAAATCTTGTCTCTATTTTTGTCCAGCTGTGAGGAAAAAGAGAATTTTGGTCTAATTCTTCACATTATATTGATGTTGCAGCATCAGCACCCTGCAGAGATGGACTGTGCTGGGAGTATCAGGTGCGCTGCGAAGTGGGAGGTGGAGGATAAGGACCAGGGAATGACACCCTCCACTTTTGGGCATCATCCCACCTATAAAAGCTTATATTGCCTATCGATATACTTCTGCATAACCAAAAAATAAAACTAAAAAGAGAACTGCCACCATGCTTCACCCATCGGAGCAGCATAGTATTTTGTTTTGCTTACACTTCTGCTTCAGGCAGGAAGAGTTCCTGTATCTGACCAGGTTCCTCAAGACCAGGTCTTGAAAAAAACCAAACCATCATGGGATGAAGATGGCACAGCCCCTTAGGCAGCTGGTCCCAGGGTCTCTTCTGTGAGGAAGGGGCAATCCAAACTTGTCAAACACTGTTTTTTCAAGAGGAAAGGAGAACCAGTAATAAGAAACAAGCACAACCTCTTAGCCACAGTTTGCACTGGTAACTCCAAAATGAATCAAAGTATTAGCTCCCAGGATGTTTGGACTGTTGGTGCTTTAAAAATATTATTTTTAGCCCTGAAGCTTAAAATTTAGGCAGAATTCCCACACCTGAATCTACCAGCCAAATCCTGAAAACCTCTGCTCAGCTGCATTACCATGGAAATGTGATTTTTTCTGGAGTCCATAAACTTTCCTGGAAATGGGCTGTTTGCACCTCAGAGGAGTGGGCAGGCAGTGAGGAAAATTACTTTCTCTGCCCAAACCACTGTCTCCAACCTCTTGAATAGCCAAGAGTCACCTACTCCTTTAGATCCAGCCCTAAGTATCCTAAATATGTGGAAAACAGAGATCAAACCCCAAAACATTAGTCTAAGATTCCCACAGTACGATTTATTGCACTGACTTGCCAATATTTTTATCTGCATTTAACATTCGCTTCTCTCATAACCGTATTTCTTCAGGCAGGACATTTTCTAACAGGAGCTTCATTGTCATTCTCCATCAGTATTACAATAAACAGGCCTTCCTAATCAGCATTCCCTTGGTGTCAAGCCCAAAGGCAATCTGCTCAAGATGTGATGAAACCAGATGAGATCAATACCAAAAAGTTTTCACAGACTCAATCTGGCAAGGTTAGTGTGGATAATATTGATAGATAAAGATCTAACTTTATCTCACATGACAACAGGTTGAAAATAAGTGTGTAGTAATGTGGCACTTTAATTTTTATAGTTGTGGACTTAAAAAATATAGGAATCTGTTGTGTTGTGTATTAATAATATTTTCCTTAATAATGTTAAAAATATTCTATATTTATTACAGATATTAAGGATAAATTACAAAATGTCTACTGTACTCTTTTAGGAGTAATCCCTGGTCTTCTATATGAATCTAAGTACCTTTGGATATACTTCTCTTCAAAAGTAATTTCAGGTTTCAGATTGTCAGTTGGAGGCATAATGGGAGCAGAAATTGGGTTGATGGGGGAAAGAAGGAGGTGATCGCACATCAGGAGTCAGACAGCTACACTGGGCTCCCTCCACACCATCACGGTGTTGCTGCTCTGCTGGGAAAGAGGAGAAAGTTTGCAGAAGGATTATAAGCATGTACTGTTTAAGTAACTCCTGAAGTTAATTTTATTTGCATCTTGCAATGTTACTCTGGCCTAGGTCCCCTCCTCCCAGATGTCAGGATAACTTTATTCTGTGTTTTTGCATATACATATATGCACAAACGGATTGTGGACAAGATCTTAGTTTCTGATAACATAACTACTTCCAGAAAATATCAGTGAATGTTGTGCATCAATTTTAGAAACTGGATCTTTGTCTCTGTGATCTGAATGTAACCTTAAAAAGCTCGAATGTCTATAATCCTGCATAGGGAAAGTGTTTCATGAGTAATCACTAATACTGTATATCCACAGCTGTCAAGCTGAAGCAGGACAAAACTGTTATGAAAATAGTGTTCTCATATTTCAAGAGAAAGTGTTCTCATATTTCAAAAAAACAGACTGAAAAACAACAAATGTGTAAAAAAGCACTTGACAGTGTCCATCCTGCTTCATTTTTATACTTCTCTGAAATGCTTTGCAGACTCAATAAAGTCATGTTTTGTGTGAGTGTGTTTAAATAGATTCAGCAAACAAAAAGACACATTTTCACTCCATAAATTTCAACAGATTTGCAAGAAGCCCTAATGTCATCACCCTTTCTGATAAGCCACAGGAAAACACATGTTGTTAAATGCTTGGGATTCATACTGTATAAATCAGCCCCAGACAGAGAAACAGTGACAGATCTTGCAGTAAACGTCACCTGTTTTTTGCCAGTAATGAGGCTGAGTAGCAGCTCCTCCATGCTCTAAATACCCGAACAGCAACATGAACCTAGGACTTTAAATTATACTTTTGTTTGTGACTGACCACTATATAAATTTGATTTCATGCAAATATTTGGAGCAGATCAGATGATAGCAAAACAGAGCTGAAATGCTAATGATTTTTTGTTGTGTATACAGAAAATGAAAACTCATTCAATTCAGGGCAAAATGTCAGCTTTAATAAAGTAATGTCATGCTATACCTCTCCCATAGCTGGCCTATAGTGACATGAAAAATTATAATGGTGGAAATGCAGAACTTTGCAGATATAAATTACTTGAGACTGTTATAAAATTTCCAACTGAGGCAGAGGAAAACTGTAAACATATATTAAGTAGCTGCAGTGAAGGATATTATTGCCACCTATTGACAACAGAACTGCCTGAAATAATACAGACTGTTTGCTTCTATTGAATTGAAATTACTCCATGGTAGCTTTACAGCAGACTATTCCCACCGGTTTTGTATGATAGATGTTACAGGTATCATCAATAGCATAAATGTCTGGATATAATGAATATGACTGAGCAGAGGATATTTAAAACCAAAAATATAACAGAAAAAAAGAAACCCAACCATAGAATAATCCAACACATTGAGGTTCATGACCCAGAGCATATAGTGCCACTAACACCCAGATGGATAGAGCAGATGCAGTGGAGGAGGACTGTTTCAAGTCCATGTAGTGATGGGGTGAGCTTTGTCATCTGTTTACAGGAGCAAGTGAATTTCTCCTCTGGGATTTGTCCATGGTGCTCCAGTTGGGTGTTTACCCACAGAGTCCCACTACTACCCTTCACTTGTTCCCTTGCTCTGAGACTGCTCAGCTGGAGACAACTCATGTGATTCATTAAATTTTTTTAAAACATTTATTAGAAAATGAACACGAATACAAATAAAATAAAAAAAAATAAGCTGTATTCATCCATATATCTAAAACCTGGGTAATTACTTAGCCAGAAAAGCTAGTCTTGTCATTAGGTGATTTCAGCCCAACTGCCACAAGAACAGTGTCAGTGTGACAGTCTCCCCTTCTTGTTTTGTGTCCTTTTAGCATTTCAAATATGAAACCCCTCCCACCTCTTCTTGTCAGCGACTCAGTTATATTATTAGGCACTTCAGTATGATTCATTCTTGACAGCCCACTGATTTCTTATCTAATTTGGGTCAGACAGTGCAGATGGAGACCAGTATCCTACCCTATCTTACTGAGTCCCCAGATCCATTCATTATTCAGTGGAAATACAAGCCCAGAGACATCTCTTTCACTTGTCTCTCAAAAACACACTTTTTGAACCATATGCACTTTAATATGCATAATTTTTGGTATGCAACTTCATGAAAACTGAAACCTAGAAAGGCTAGAAGAATTTGCTGCAATACAGCAGACTTTATACTGACTTTTCCTTAGTTATTAAAAAGTAGTCATTATTATTTGGGTATTATTTTTAGAATAGGTAGAAATGACCTGGGTTTGGGTTTGCTGAGGTGAGCAGCTCCAGAGACAATGTCTTCAACACTGGAGTGAGGGGAAACACAACATCCAGGAGCCTCAGTTCTGAGTGGTGAGATTGACCGAGGGAGCCTCAAGACCTCGCTACACCTTGCCTAGGAGCTGGCAGCTCCGCTGATACAAGCAGGGACTCACAGGAGACTTCCATGGATGGATAAGGAGCTGCTGAAGAAACTTGAGGGGAAAAATAAGGTTATAAAAGGTGGCATCCAAAGGGACCTTGACACACTTGTGAGATGATCCAATGCCAACATCATGAAGTTCAGCTATACCAAGTGCAAGGTCCTACACCTCAGTTGGGGCAATCCCAGGTACGGGTTGGGCAGAAAAGAGATTCAGAGCAGCCCCATGGAGAAGGAATTGCTGGTGGATGAGAAACTGAACATGAGCTGGCTTCAGTGTGTACTCACAGCACAGAAAGCCAACCGCATCCTTGGCTGCATCAAAATAAGCCTGATCAGCAGGTTGAAGGAGACGATCCTGCCCCTTTACTCTGCTCATGTGAGACCTCACTTGGAGCACTGTGATCAGGGGGCTGGACCACCTCCTGTATGAAGACAGGTTGAGAAAGTAGGGCCTGTTCAGCCTGGACAAGAGAAGTTTCTACAAGGATCCTGGGGAGGGACTCTTCACTGAGGACTGTAGTGATAGGAGAAGGGGTAACAGGTTCAAACATAAAGAGGGGAAGTTTAGGTTGGGTATAAGGAAGAAGTTCTTTCCTATTAGGGTGGTGAAGCACTGGAATGGGTTGTCCAATGAAGCTGTGAATGCTCCATACCTTGCAGTGCTCAAGGCCATCATATTTGAAAAATCATGGCAGACAGGTGAAGTTCCTGATGACTGGAAAAAGGGAAATATAACCCCCATTTTCAAGAAGGGCAAAATGGATGACCCGGGGAATTACAGACCAGTCAGTCTCACCTCTGTGCCTAGCAAAATCTGGGAGCAGATTCTCTTGGAAGGCATGCTAGGGCACATGAAAAACAACAAGGTGCTTGGTGACAGCCAGCATGGCTTTACTAGGGGAAAATCCTGCCTGACCAATTTGGTGGCCTTCTATGATGGGGCTACAAAAGTGATGGACAGGGGTGGAGCAGTTGATGTCATCTACCTGGACTTACGCAAAGTGTTCGACACTGTCCCACATGACATCCTTGTCTCTAAATTGGAGTGTCATCAATTTGATAGGTGGACCACTCGGTGGATAAAGAACTGGCTGGATGGTCGCACTCAAAGAGTTGTGGCCAACGGTTCAGTGTCTGGCTGGAGATCGTAACGAGTAGTGTCCCTCAGGGATCGGTGTTGGGACCAGTCTTGTTTAGTATCCTGGTCGCTGACATGGACAATGGAATTGAGTGTGCCCTCAGCAAGTCTGCCGATGACACCAAGCTGTGTGGTTCTGTTGATACGCTAGAGGGAAGGAATGCCACTCAGAGGGACCTTGACACACTTGTGAGGTGGGCTGATGCCAACCTCATGAAGTTTAACCATGCCAAGTGCAAGGTCCTACACCTGGGTTGGAGCAACCCCAGGCACAGCTACAGGTTGAGCAGAAAAGAGATTCAGAGTAGCCCTGTGGAGAAGGACTTGGGGGTGTTGGTCAATGAGAAAAAGAACATGAGCGGGCAGTATGCCCTCATGGACCAGAAAGTCAACTGTATCCTGGGCTGCATCAAAAGGAACATGACCAGCAGGTCAAAGAAGGTGGTCTTGCCCCTCTACTGTGCTCCTGTGAGACCTCACTTGAAGTATTGTGTTTAGTTCTGGTGTCCTCAACATAAAAAGGAAATGGTACTGTTAGAACAAGTGCAGAGGAGAGCCACGAGGATGATCAGGGGACTGGAGCACCTCCCATATGAAGACAGGCTGAGAAAGTTGGGGCTGTTGAGCCTGGAGAGCAGAAGGTTGCATGGAGACCTCATAGCAGCCTTTCAGTATCTGAAGGGGGCCTACAGGGATGCTGGGGAGGGACTCTTCATTAGGGACTGTAGTGACAGGACAAGGGGTAACGGGTTGAAACTTAAACAGCAGAGGTTTAGACTTGATCTAAGGAAGAAATTCTTTACTGTGAGGGTGGTGAGGTACTGGAATGGGTTGCCCAGGGAGGTAGTGAATGCTCCATCCCTGGCAGTGTTCAAGACCAGGTTGGATGAAGCCTTGGGTGAGATGGTTTAGTGTGAGGTGTCCCTGCCCATGGCAGGGGTGTTGGAACTAGATGTTCTTGAGGTCCTTTCCAATCCTAACTATTCTATGATTCTATGATAAATTAACAATATGAACTCTTATTTGGAGAACAAAGAAACAAAAGTTTTCCCGTCAAATTTAAGAAAGGTATGGACTATTTTAGGGAAAATAAGTCTTTTTTGGTTTTTGTCTTTGAAATCAATGCCAAAGCAATGATCAACACCGACCTCATACACAACACAGGACATAAACCTCATTGAGTAAGAATATTACTTCCTAGAAAATGTGCTGTCTTTTACAAAACATTCACAGTGAGAAGAAATATAAAATGATCCCTGAGATGTTTCTTCACATTAACCTCCCCTGTTTTTAAAAAGTTGCATCTGCTGAGTATGATGGTGGCTGGATCTACTGCTGACTGATCAATCTCATCGTATTTTTCCCAATAGTCAAATTTCTCTGTCCAATATGACTAATACTACATTACTCACTCACATGCTTTTTTTGGAGCTTACACCATAAATGATGAAGCCGTCTGAGTTTCTTATTTCCAGGACCAATCTGGGAATTAGCTACCTTCCTCTCCTCAGCTGTAAAACCACATTCAACAATATTGCACTAAGAGTTGTTTTCATAAGCCCAGTTTACTCATCAACCCAATAAAGTCCTGTTGCTCTTTATGACCCCAAAGAGCATTCACACCTTTCTCAGTATAAATTCTTTCTGACTATTTGCTTGGCTCATATTTTTTTTCCAGCTTTATGGGATTTTTAAAATAAAAGGATTCTGGTTTTGCATATTAACTATAATCAGCTGAAGATGATTTGCAAATTCAAGATGCAACTTTTCATTTCTTTGGTGTACTTCATTCTATGTGGCAAGAAACACTCTGCTTTTCAAGTTGAAGATGCAGCATGTTTTGAGTTCGGACTTACCATCTGAATTCAGTGGAATATGGGCAGAGTGATGTTCCCACACCGTATAATTCAGCCTGGAGCGTCACATGATGACAGAAGATGAATTGGCTTTTGGTTGTTTATATTTCCATCTTTCAAGGCATAATTCCCTCTGATGTAAACAGAATATTCAGGCCATTCAGGCGTGATCCTGGGACCCGTTCCACACAGCGATGCTGACTCTCTCTTTGAGGCTACTGATCCATAAGTATTTTACTCCTCAGGAAGGGAAGAATTAATATCACTTTTGTGATAAAATGCCACTCTTCTTGCTTTTTCTCCCCTAAATGATTAATCTTAAATAGGTTCTTACTATTGCCATGCCAGCCTTCCTGCCAGTTCTCAGTAACAAAAAGTGGGTCTAATTTAGGTTTATAAATGAGTCATTCCAACTACCCTTCCTCATTACTCTCTCAATACAAGCTATTTGATATTTTTTTTCTATTTTCTGATCCTTTATTTCTTCATTTTGATTTCCACTATCTTGATTTTCTGCAGAAATTAATGCTGATTTATCCCTCCTTTCCATTTTTTCTCTTCTTTTATCATTACACGAATGCTTCTCTGCCTAACCTCACCTGGCTGGTCCTTTCAGCTTCTCCCTTGGCATGGTGCAGGTCACCTCTTTCACTTTCCTCATCAAAGGTGTTGCAACATTCTCCAGATCAGGAAGGAATCACACAGATTCTCAAGCGTTTTTGCAGTTTGGAATCATAATGATGAGGTGCTGGCTCAACATACAGGTGGCCTAATGTCCCGCAAAGAAGAAAAAGTGTTTCACTGATCCCATAATAAGAAAACTACAGATGCTTTTTACCAGTGTGAAATACAAATGGGAAATGAATCCCTAACAGCTGTAAGGATACAAGCTGGTGTAGCTGTTCCAGCCAACCCGTACGTCCATGGATTTTTAAAATTGTACTTTGCTAAGAACATAAATTAGCTTGAAATTTCTGTTATGCATTCATTGTATGCACTGTTTTGATCATTCAGACTTTAAAATTTTAAGGTTTGTACAACTTTTTTTTGCTCATTTTCACTGTGCAACTGCGCTGTCTGCAAAAATAAATAACTCCACTGACATCAAGCTTCAAGGACACAAAACAAAATGACAGCATTGATTTCATCCAGCTATAAGGTTTCTGAACAGGAAAAAAAGAAAAATGAAAACAAAACCAAAACCCAAAACCTACATAATGAAGTGGATTCTCTTTATGAATGCAGGATAACTGTTCCCAAGAACATCCACACTAAATACCTTGAACAATTGCTGTGCCTCCCACCTCTCTGCAGTTCAATACCTCAATTACACATGCTGTGGAGGAAGTATGTCTTGAACATCCGCAGATATGTGCTGTTATGCTCCAAAGGTGTCACTATTGTTAGTTTTTGAAGAGAGATGAGTAATCACAGAAACAAATGAGTATCCTTCTAGCAGACTGAATGCCTTACAACAAGGTAATTGTTGCTGCAGTCTTGAGGGGACTGAATTAATTCACTTAAGCTTCACACATTTCCTGACCTGGGTTCAGACCAAGGACAGAGGAAGACAATTGAAGATGTCTCTGTTTTTGCGACTGGTTTGTATGATCTTCAAATGTTCAGTGACAGGCTTTCCATCAACAGAGGAAACTGTTTCTGTTGTCTTCCAAAAATACCACATAAAGTGCTCAGTTAGTTATTTTTCTGTTTGAAAGAGTGGGGAAGTGCATCATGATACCCATGTCATCAGCATCAGAGACATAAACAAGCTTTTACAGGTACTTTTTCAGGAAGGTGCAAACTTGCGTGCTCCAAGTCCAAGTGCAAAGCAAACTCAGCATTTGTTAAATCATTGCAACATGGGAAAACATTTCTATATTTGTTTAAGTGATTGCTGAGTTGTCAGCTCTTTTATTTCAAATAATGTATCTACTAGAGGACTGTCATAACTGTGAGAGAAGAGAAACTGGATGATGGTACTAAAGACAAAATGATCCAAGATAAAGCTTGCTTGCTGCTACAGGAGGGTACATTACCTTTGTTTATCAAGAAGGAATGGGCCTGTTTGAGTGATGAGCCACTTGGTAACTCACTCTGAATTGACAGGATGGATTTACACAAGCTGATACCAATGATGTCTCAGAAAGTAGACAAAAGGTCAAGATCCTATGCTGGGATGGACAAACCGAGGTGTGACTGGGGCAACAGGATATGCTGATTTGTGGGAGATGGAAAAAGAGTTTCCTACAAGCAAAAGTTTTGTGTAAACTCCTCAGTGATGATTGTGCATTTTGCTCTGCATTTCACAACTCTCCTGCTGCTAACCTTCCCTCATACCATGTATATGGTACTAGAAACAGCCTCAGACCCTAAATCTGGAAAGCAGTAAAACTGAAGTAAGGGCAACTGAAAGTGTCCTGGTATAGTTTACAGGCCATTTTATTTTATTTTTTTAATGTAGCTGTTGATATCCCACATTGATCATAAAAGTTAAAAAAATATCCACATGATTTTATGGTCACAGAAAAGCAGCTGCACCCAAAGGCCACACACAAGCAGATCCCTGCAAAGCACAGCTTTCAATATGCCAATATACACAATTTTACCTTTTTCACAGCAACCTCCCATGGCTGCAGAAGATCTTCCAGCAGTTCACATCTGCTTTTCCATTTATTGGAGTACAAAATTCTGTTCTTGAATTCTCCTAGGTTAAAATAGCTGGATTAGAAGGAATTGGAAAGAATGTATTTAATTCACAATCAATGTTTTTGTTTTTCTGAAAAACACTGCTTTATTTTTAAAAATAGTTAAGTTGAAATAATTAAAAGAGAAATAGAATTTATTCTTTCCCAACCATTATTTCCTCCTGTGACAAAATGCAGTTACCAGCAAGTTCTTTCCATTAAAAGAGAAGCCTGGCTTTACCTTGTTCACTTCCTACAGAAGGCATCAGCTTGTTGCACATTCAGGACTGCTGAATTCAGTGGGGAGGGAGCATGTGCCCAAAGTGCCTTCCAGATTTGGCATCTGCGGTCTTAAATAGAAGTATGTCTCTGCAAAACTGCTGAGCAGAAAGCAGTATTTTAACTGGAAAATCTTTATGTGCAATTACTTTAGAAAATCAACCTGCTTATTTAGCAGCCCAGAAATCAGCATTCATGAACAGAACTTTGCTTTTAAAACTGCTACCTTCTCTCTTGCAATAGCACTTTTGCAACAATCATTACAATTTCCTCTTTCTTGTTTCAGACACATTTTCATGGCTATTCCAAACTTGTTTTAATCTTCTGTTTTACAAAAATCTGCAATACAGAGTTGCGGTTTTGGTTGTCCTTTTATTTTGCAATTTAATTTTCAAAATATATCACATACAACTTTCTATTTGTATATTTCAAATAAATCCCCATATGCCTCCAAGAAATCAAGCAGGTTTCATGATATGGACAGAAAACAAGTACTTAAAAACAAGGTAGGATAATGTCTCAGTGAGTTAATAGGAATGAATCTGATCTGCTGTCCTGGGCCATATCTTGTTTTCATACTAACTCAAGTTTGCACAAATCCAGCAACAATTAAAGTCACAAGGAGGGAAATGAAAATGCAATACCATATCTGTATATGCACACACTATTCATGCCTAAAAACATGGGAAAATCAAACATACAAAATTAAGAAGGAAGTGGGACTAATAGAACAGGTGTTCTAAGTCTTCTCTGGGATTCCAGCCCCATATATATATATATATATATATATATATATACACACACACATATATATACTTTTTTTTTTTTTCCAAAAGCCAAACTGTAGTTATTCTGAGCACTACCTCTCAAAAATTTGGGCCTGCCCACCTTCAGAGATGATAGTAACAACTGTATCTCCTAAGACATATATTCAAATAATTTCTCTGTTTTTATTTTGTATAATTCTATACAGCAGCCAATCTTAAAATAAACTGTCTTCCCTTTCCTAAGCCTGTGTCTATTATAGCTTTAAAGATAATGATCATCCCTTGAAGCTGTCATTGTTTTCATAATGATGCTTTTCATTAACACTACATCCTGCCCCTACATCCACTTCCTTGGCTTGATAAGCCACTGTGGCATCAGCCTAGGAGCTGCTCTCACTCACTTTAGTTCCCTTACCAGGAATTAAACTCGAATGTAGATGAAGAAAACAAGCCTCTTCCAAAACACAGCAAAATTAAGGAGTAACTACCTTCATGACACTTTGTTAGAAAGTTCTACCATCCTCATAACTTTGGCAGAAAGCCTCTTATTTTCCACAGCTGGTATAAATAATAACACTACTTTCCAATACATAATTTTTGAGGCATTAAAATCCACATTTCCCACAAAAATATATTCATCTTAGTATTGGAAGCATCAGAATGTTTATAATCAACCAACAAAACATAACTTGAGATTATAATTTTTTCAAGCATGTCTCTGATCTGAAGGAAGGTGCTACTGTCTTTTTTTTGTACAACTGCTTGCTTTGTAGTGAAAACCTAACCAAACCAACACCAAACCCAAACATAAGCAAAAGAATGCAGACCAATTAAAAAAAAAAAAAAGGGGGTTTTATCCTATATAATATATTTTATTTTTTGGCATACCAGAAAACCAGAAAAGATTCAGATGCCAAGGTTAAACCCATAAAAAGGTGATTTGAATAGATATAGTACGGAATGCCCAATGTTTTGCAACAGCATCTTCTGCTGTCTGAGTAACTGCTGCTCATGCCTGGCCAGAATGGTACTGTGCAAAAGATATTGAAGAACAACAGCACTTTAATGACTTTGTACAGCAAGAACAGTGTTCGTATTGTTCTTGCTGAACTGGTTTCAACTTCAGGTAAAGCAGAGTTTGACTTGTAATTGATAATCAATTTTCCAATGCAGCCTGGGTACTAAGGTCAATGAACACATGGCTGAGACTTGTGTGCAGTAAGTGAGTTTAAGTGTAAAGTTGTTTCGGTGTGCACGTGAAGGGTAATATAAAAACAAAGTGAATTACAATTTATTTTCTGCCTCTTTTTCCTTTTCTACAGATTTTCTTTGGTCATTCACACTGCAATATTGAACACATCAGCTTTGATAGCTAGTACCTTTAAATGGTGAACATCTCAGCTCTCCTAGGGAGATTCTCTGTTCTTGGACAGCACACTTGCCTTCAGGGCCACTTGATATATTCAATTAAATGTTCCTCTCTTAAAAGAGAGAAAAACTGTGAGTTCTGCTTTAACAATGAGAGGAGTGTCTTGCTGTGTAAAATCCTTCTGCTACTAACTCTGCCATCATCCCTGGCAGTGTTCAAGACCAGGTTGGATGAAGCCCTGGGTGGCATGATTTAGTGTGAGGTGTCCCTGCCCATGGCAGGGGGGTTGGAACTAGATGATCTTGAGGTCCTTTCCAATCCTAACTATTCTATGATTCTATGATTCTAAGTTTTTCCTGGAAGAATGGCCAGCTGACCCAGGGACCAGTAGGATGAACCAGGCTGCATTCATACCTGGAGTTATAAATATGCGATAGCAAATTTTTTTATAAAACTACAGTAAGTAGGAACCACACCACTTAACTGTTTTAAAGAGAAATGTATGATGAGGAGAAAAAAGATCAACTCAATGCTCAGGCAAGTCTAGGAAAGTGACGATGCTAAAGGTGTGCTGTGATGACTGGTTGATAACTGCTGTAGCTCAGAGTTCCCTTTACGACCAAATTTTCAATATTTCTGTATTTCGTTTTGCAATACTTGAGGTATTTTATCATGTAGTAAAAGAAGAGTAAATTCACACTAGTGAGAGCTACCACAGGAAACAGGTCCAGCATCTGCTGGTACCAATTTGGAATAGAAGTTTGATCAGTAACTCACAAGTTATGCCCTATTGTTTCCCTCTACCCTGTCTGGATTGTATTGACCTGTAAAATACCATATAATTTCTATAGGAAGCTTATTAAAATGGAGTGCCACTGAAAAAGTTCAGCAAAAAATGGGAAAATAAATTTGTGTCATAGGCTGAGTACTTCCACATCTCACAGCTCTGAGAAAGCAACAGAAGGGCTTTATGAACCATGTAACCCCTGTCAAAATGATGATTTTCTTGGCATTCACCTGAGAAGAAAGATGCTGATCTTCAATACCATTTTTAACTTGCCGGTTATGAATATATTTTTGTTTCTATTCTTATACAGTTTTAATTTCCTTCTGGAAGAACAACAGTTTTTTTATTATTCTTTGTTTACCCATATCTAACTTTGTAATGGGGAAATAATTTTAAAAAGGTATTTTGTCAGGGCTGTGAAACTAATTGAAAAATATTAATTCTCTACTGCATATCTGAATTTCCACAAAACTAAGAAGCACCACAGAAGCTGCAATACCACAAGCAACTCTTCCCCCTGTTTACCCCCCATGACAGTTATAGGAAAAGAAATCACAAGATTTAGAGTCAGTTTAGATAATCTGCCATTTTGGAGGAGAAAAAAAAAAACTGAAAATCAAAACCCTGAAGTATTAGGCATTGCATCAAACCCCCTAATTTCTGCTCCTTGGTCTTTTGTGACCCTTGCCCAGTCTCTGTTGGGGTAATTGAAGTCTTTCATTGCTGTTGCCTTTTAACTTAGCTGTATTTCTAATTTCCACAATCTTTTCACCAGACATGTAGGTAACAAACCTAACCCTCGTTCTTCCCTTATTTAGATACAGTATTTCTATATTTAGCAGATCTGTTGTACAGCTAATTATTTTTAATTTATTTTTTATTTATTACATTAAATCCATGCACTGTAATTAAATACAGTTCCCCAAACATGATTCTATCACTTCTTTTTAGTTTACCCTCATATTAAGTTCTCATTGATTGCTACAATTAACAGTAGAATAACATTACTGATTTGTGGGATTTTTGTTTCTCCCTCTTCCTCCATCTCTCTTTCGCCCCTGCCCCTCCCCTCCTTATTATTATGTTCTTTTTTTTATTATTCCTCAAAAATTTTTGCAAACCAACAGAAAGTTTTGGCATCTATCTTACTTTGCACCATGGAGAAGATCTTATTTATGAAGAAAAATATATTTTAGTCATAGTTTGCACACTGGGAAAGGAATAGCTCCTGAAAGATGAAAATGCTGCAAAAAGAAGTATCAATTTCTTCACTGACGATCCTGACATCATCTTCAGCAATCATTTTGAAAACCAAGTAAAGGCTTGCTTGAGCTTCTAAAAAACTCAGCATAGTGCTGGACAGAAGTAAAGAAAGCAAAACAAAACCAGGAAACCACAACCAAAACCCCACAGACAAACCAAAATACCAATCACAAGGATAAAAACCCACAACAATCACCAAAAACTTCACAAACCAAGCAACTTTAACTATTTATATGAAATTTTGTTGAATGAGGCCCTGACTAAAAGCTAACTAAGATGTCAGAGTTCGGTGTGATATGAAATTGTGATTGCAGATAGCTGATGAAAAGATTAAAAAAAGTGTAAATGCAATAAAAGATTTTTATCATTGGATAATTAGAAGAAATAATATTTAAGTAACAACTCTGCAAGATTTGACTCTGAACCCATTCGTGTTCCAAATTCCTCTTTGTGTTTCCAAATCTGTGCATGCCAGATTTGAAAGGAAGAACACCAAAAAGAAGGAATTTTCTTAAAAATCAATGGAGATGGTAGCACATGAGAACAAAAATAAAGTAGATGAAAGAATGAAAGTTACATGTAGCAGATACTGAGCCTAAACAACATTCAAATGGGATCTGCACCTTCTATACTCTTAATACGATGCGTTAATTGGACTCCAGGCATTTGCTTGAAAACTCTGCTGGTCAACAAAATCAAAGTTGATGCTGAAGCAATTACACTGCTCATGTAGCAGTGGAGACTGTAATTAATTGACTTTGCTGGTGGCTATAAAATGCTACAGAACTTTTCTAACAGAATTTCACAACTGATAAAAATAATGGCAGGAGCTGAAGGTGACATTGTCAGCCATTGTCATTGTCTGCAGTAGGGAAAGAAATACTGCCACATACACTGACATTATTTGGTATTAGACTTTCTAGCTTCTAAATGTCATTTTGTAAATGTCAATACATTTGTAGATTGTAAAAAAAATAAGATTTTAATGCTATTTTAGTCATATACCTATCACTGAACCTTAAAATAATGCCAATTTTTAGGAACACTTTTAATAGTATGCAAAAGTAATTATCTCCAGTCTCTCAGGCTCAGTATCCTTTAATAATGACCTGAGTCATTCTAGACATACCATATTCTAGTTTTCTAAGTGGCTATTTGCAGACTGGATGAAAGCATAGAGATCAGACACGTGGACATATTCAAGTACTGCTGTATTCTGTGACAAGGAATAGATACATACTGACTTTATTAATTATTTGTGTTGCATATACCATTCTTGAAGACAAATTTGACCAAAACACCCATCCAGGGTCCACAGTAAGAGTAATATTTAATAATGTTTTTGGGTGGGGGTTCATGTTACTGAGCAAACAAGAGGTAAGTGACCATATAACCCCGATTTCACACCGAACTTTAACCTCAGTGTCAAAGCTTGTTAGGCTAAGACATTAGTGATGACGCAGTCTTCACCTAACTTTAAATATGTAAACTGACCCAGTGGTCTAGGTCAACCCTGGGCCATGTTATGCAGTAGGCGGTTCAAACCATCCAGAACTGGCTGCCCAGAAGTCATTTCTGATTGTTTCATATGTCTACCAATTTTAAACAACATCCAGATAATTAATTTGTACTAAATATCTAGTCTTACAAAGCAAGAGAAGTGAAATCAAATCTCAGGTCAGAAAGACCACAGAAATTAATACTTGGTCTCTGAAAGATGAGAGTGGCCTAGACAAAACACCTTCATTGCATATTTAACAGTTTTTGTGAGATGCCTGCAGAAGACTGTCATGAGGGTTTCAGCATCCTATGAAACAGCAGCAGTAGCTGCAAGGTAACTCTCTTCAGAGACTAAAGAGGAAACAAGAGCCTTCCACTGAGATGCCTAGTTCATTGCTTCACATGCTATGCACCAGAATGCTTCTTGGATCATCTCTGTTTAAGGGTCACTTTCAGTCATTAGTTTCTCCTTTTATAATTTGCTGCAGATTCTGTTGTTAGCAAAACATTGCTAAAACACATCATTCTGTTATTTTGTTTTTTTCATGACTGGTGTAAGGCTGTGCTTAAACTTACAGGTCCTACATACTGGTATTCAAATCAATAGTTGAAACAGATAGCAAGGCAGAATTCAGATAGGCAGCCCAAACACAATAACATGTAAATGAAAAGCTAGCCTCGGTAGCAATTAGAGAAAAGAATGAATAGAAATTGCTTTTTAAAAAAGACAATGAGCCAATTGGTATTATTATCCCACTCTGTTAGTACAGAGACAGGATTCAGGTTTTTTGGCAGTGAGCCGTACTGGAGAGCTTTAATTCCTTTCTCTTTGTCTTTAGACATAAGGCCCAATATAATACCCTAACATATTCTGCTAGTGTTCACAAAACAAACGTTTGTTCCAGCAGATTTATGCTCTGAATATTCTTAACAGTTTTGTAAGGTTCGGGTCCCACAGCACCTCTGGCACCTCTTTCAACATCTGACCACACTCTTGGTTAAAAAAGTAAATCCTTATATCTAGTTGCATTTCATGTGTTCTAACTTGTGTTTGTCACCTGCTGTCCTAGCACCAGGCACTGCCAAGACTGGCTTCATCTTCCCTACACCCTCTTCATAAGGCTAATTGTCAAGCCATAAAGCTGTGTAGCTTCTTTGCAGGCTGGTGGTCTCAGAACTGTGCAATCTGCAAATTATCTATTCTTTGAACCATCAAAAGAGTGAAACTCTTACATTCAATTCTTATATAACATGCAACTGGTACTTCAAAATTTATTTCTCCTAAAAATAGGCTAATATTTGTGAAATAGGATATCAGCTTCAAATCAAAACATGTAAACCTTCTAATGGAAACATTTAATTTCTCTGCAGATATTTCATGTCATTATGTCATCTTTTTAATAACCTAAGTGAGGTATGAGCTCAGTAGAACATAAATTGTGTTAGTGACATACAGTTTGTAGATTTGGGCTATAGAGTCACAGCTCTTATTCTATGTCTCAATCCTGATTTTTTCTATAAATAATCTAATTTGTCACTATACTTTTGTCAATAATTCCTACTACGGTAGTAAAAATACTTTGAATATCCCTGGTCCTTTACAATGAAAGTGAACTGCCTTTGCCCTCAGAATTTCTTCTGGAACAGTCCTTCCTAATGTCATATGCATTAGACACTGAAAGGCATTCCTGCACCAAAGTAAAATTTCATACTGAAATTAAGTATACTGTCAACGATATTCTCTTTAACATAAAGGATCATAATATCTTTAAGATATATGAGATATTTACCATGTTTTCAAGTCATCTGGGCAACCAATCCTGCTCTGTAAGACAGTAACTGTGAGCAGCAATTACCATAGTTAAATTAAATGGTAGTACACAACTTAAAAACTGGCATGATCCTTCTTTGCCTCTTGCTCCCCGTACTCTGTAGACTTGTACTCACAAGGGAAATCAATTCCAATCTTCTAAGACTATATAATGGTTTTGTAAAACAAAACCATGCCAATTATTTATTCATCATAATTGATGGACCTAGAACCAAAGAAAACATTTTGTAGATTCTTCCTGTAAAATAGTAATTTACTTTTCTGAAGCCACTACAAAGACCTGAATTAATTACCACTGAGATGCGCATTAGTAGATTAGTATGAACTTTCATTCTGCTCTCCAAGTTAATTGACTTTCAAGCTAAGACTGACCTTATTTCAGTTTGCATCTTAGAAAAATATACATTCTTAAAATACAAACCACTAGTAGTCCATCTCCTACTGTTGTGCTATCCTAAACTGAATGATAGGAAAAGTTATGCTGAGCAAGATGTTTATTTTTCATAGTTTTGTCGCCTTTTTTTTTTCCTAAATCCTTGTTAATTTATGAAATTTTGAAAACTTCTTTCTTCATCACTGTGATGGTGCTGAAACACTGGAACAAGATGCCCAGAGCAGCTGTGGCTGCCCCATCCCTGGCAGTGTTCAAAGCCAGGTTGGACAGGGCTTTGAGCACCCTGGTCTAGTGGAAAATGTCCCTGCCCATAGCAGGGGAGTAGAAACTGTTTGATCTTTAAAGTCCCTTCTAACCCAAACCATTCTGAGTACTATTATTGAAATATACAGTTACTGATACAATTTTATTAATGATAACGGCCCTATCACTGATGAGATTTTCTTTAAATTACCCAAATCTGTATCACAGTACATAATGATGGTACAAATGACTATGTGATGAACCACATTGAAGAAAGGGGAATTATTATTATCAGAGATAGGATCGCAGAGACACCAACATGCACTGATTTACTTTATGTGCCATTTACCAACTGTTTCAAGTTCTAAGATATCAAGGAGAATAAAGGAATCATCAAATATCAGTAATGGGTGAGGGTTTTTTGCCTAACTGCTACTGGACACAAGAATTGAAGCTAAAGGCATTGCAGTGTATATGTTAGTACTTTGCCCTGTTATGACACCAACACCTACATCAGCATTATATACACAAACACTAGTCAGTCAGCTCAGTTTCAGTCTGATTTGACAGCTGACAGTAACGTATAACTCCCCAAAACCCCAAAAGCAAGAAGCCACATCCTTTTTATTATATTATATTAATTATATTAATTATATTATATTTGTTATATTATTATCTTGAAGGAAGTGCCGCAGGGGGGCCAGAAGACCTCCTTGGATGGATAAGGAGCTGCTGAGAAAAATTCAAAGAAAAAAAGAGGTTTATAAATGGTGGAAGCAAGGACAGGTGGCCTGGGATGAATACAGGGATGTTGTCCAGGAAGCTTGGAACCAGGTTAGGAAAGCTAAGGCACAGTTAGAATTAAACTTGGCTAGGGATGTTAAGGATAACAGGAAGGGATTCTATAGCTATGTAGTGAATAAAAGACAGACTAGGGACAACGTAGGCCCCCTCCAGAAGCTACCAGGAGAACCGGCTACACTGGATTTGGAGAAGGATGAGGTTGTGAATGACTTCTTTGCCTCGGTCTTCACTGGCAAAGGCTCTGACCACACCACAAAAGTCTTGGAAGGCAGACACAGGGACTGTGAGAATGAAGACCGTAGGTCCACTCTAATAGAGGATCCTGAGCTGCATCAAAAGAAGCGTGACCAGCAGCTCAAAGGAGGTGATCCTGCCCCTCTACTCTGCTCTTGTGAGACCTCACTTGGAGTATTGTGTTCAGTTCTGGTGTCCTCAACATACAAAGGACATGGAACTGTTAGAACATGTCCAGAGGAGGACCACGAGGATGATCAGGGGACTGGAGCACCTCCCATATGAAGACAGGCTGAGAAAGTTGGGGCTGTTCAGCCTGGAGAAGAGAAGGCTGTGTGGAGACCTCATAGCAGCCTTCCAGTATCTGAAGGGGGCCTACAGGGATGCTGGGGAGGGACTATTCATTAGGGACTGTAGTGATAGGACAAGGGGTAACGGGTTGAAACTTAAACAGCAGAGGTTTAGACTTGATCTAAGGAAGAAATTCTTTACTGTGAGGGTGGTGAGGTACTGGAATGGGTTGCCCAGGGAGGTAGTGAATGCTCCATCCCTGGCAGTTTTCAGGACCAGGTTGGATGAAGCCTTGGGTGATATGGTTTAGTGTGAAGTGTCCCTGCCCATGGCAGGGGTTTTGGAACTAGATGATCTTGAGGTCCTTTCCAACCCTAACCTTTCTATGATTCTATGATTCTATGATCTATGATTCTTTTACTCTCTATAGCAGTAGGTAAATCGGTGCAGCACAGGCAAAGTTCTGCACCTGTTGCATTAAATGGCACCACACAGTGTCTGCCTGTTCTTTGAGTGCATCACAGTGGGAGAGGCTCAGCCTGGAAAGCCTTCATTTATTATACCAAGGCTTTCCCTATATGAGCTTCAGAAAATAAAACCCCACCAAATAAAACAACAAAACCCCTCAACCATATACATCATCTTTACTATATTTCTGACTGTGAAAGATTGTTCCCTGCCGTGCATTTTATCAGTATTTTACTCACTATAGTTCTTAGCTTCCCAAACCAGGTCAATCTTGCTTTCTTCAGAGAACTGTTCCAAAGCCTAATAAACTTATCTTTCAAGGCTTTGTTTCTTTCTTCATTTTTCTCTCTCCCTGCCCCTGCTATAAAGCTTATATTATAATTCTTCATTTTCCAGCCCATTACATCTCACAATGCCCCAAATGTCACAATAAGTAATCCTTTATTCTCCTTGCCATTCTTTACATTTATTTATTTATTAACTGGGTATCTGCTGCCTCATTCTAATGTCCACCACTCGGTCATCCCCATTTTATGAACACTCTTCACCGTTCAGCTTCCTGATGCTGCTTGGAAAATTTGAGCACAGAAACAAAACATCATCAGCTTGTAGGCCTCAATTTGCTTTGCCATGCATAAAGGGAGGCCTTTTGGTTTGTTCCTCTCCATTGATATGTCACAGTTTATTATGACAGAGCAGAACATACCTATGAAATAATGACTGTCAGTAATTATCAATTTCTAGTTATTAGATTTGTCAAGAGAAAAGCAGAAGTACTCATGTGAGTTTTGGTATTGAGGTGTCTGCTCGAAAGCATCCATAATCCTTCATTATAATTTACCCTAGACACCTTTTTCTCACTCAAGGCTCCTGAGCACAGTGCCCTCTCCCAGACCCAGAGCCTCCCCAACTCAACCGGAAGTACTCTCAGCAGCGTTCTCAAACATCAACTTAAAATGAAATAACAAAAGCCATTCACTTGAGATATACCCCTGTAGGCCCATATGGCCTTAGGGTTTCACTGTGCTCAGCCTGATTACTATTTTTTGTGATTAAATTACTTGGTGTTACCCATTATGATATCATCAGAGCTTCTTTCTCTAAAATGGACCATAACTTAACAGATGTACTTGTTCTGCTTCCTTCTATTTTTTACAGTCCTATACCACATGGTTTCTACGAAGCATATGCTCCTCAATTCCCCCATTAAAGCAGCAATCTTAACAGAAATCCAAACACAACTTGATTTTAACATGTTTTCCCTACCTGTGACTGATGTTTCTCATCTTCCTTCGTGTGCAATGTTTTGAGCTACTCTTCCTGGGCAGGGGTGGTCATTGATGTCACTGCCTTCACTACTTTAGCTTCACAACTCTTCATCCTGAGCTTTGCAGCACATTTTCAGTCCTACCCTGCAGGTGTGGGCAATAACGCATCCTCATACGAACTCAGGCTGGGCTAATGCCCTACATTGGTTCCTCAGGTTCACGCTGCGACCTTGTCACCTACAAACTCTTTTTTAAGTAAGCCTATGTGTATATAAACCACACCATTAGATGTACCAGGTGAAAGATTAAATGAGTTGCTCTTCAGCCTTAAATATTTAACTGAATTTTTTTAATATTGCATTAGTTTACTATTTTTAAAATGAATGAGAGCACTCTTTCCTCACATAAACTCTCTTGGAATATCCCAGCTGTGGCAATTATTCTGAGTCTTTAAACTTCACGAATACATAGAAATTTTGTGTATTAGTCTGTTAGATCTCTTCTAAAAGCAAACACAGGAAAGGTGTTCCAGGCTGCAACAGCCTGTCCAAGCCCAGACTCAGCCTTAAGCAAAACTCAAGTCAGAAATTAGGAATGCACTGCTAAAGATAGAAAGGGAGCATTCAGATATTATAAACTACCTGCTCCTGGGAATTCATATAAATTGAAAAAATTTAAGAGTAATGTCAATGATATATACTGCTATACAATCCAGGTTCCAGACAAAGCATCCTTGTAAAATGCAAAGGAGATATGCAGATATAGAGGTTTTTCATTCCCTCTCAAAAACCTGTAGCTAAAATCATTCCCCACTTATAAGGGTGGACCGCTTGACTTTTCGAGACTTTTCTAGCCATGTTTCTGTGACTCTGTACTCTCCAGTCTGATTTCTGAGTCAAAGCAACAACTCATTCAATCTTTATCAAAAAAAGACATGGCTGTGCCATGAAGGACAGGCTTACCGTGAACCATTGCCCCTATCTTCTCCCACACTGGATATTTTCTTCATCCCTTACATATAATGGGAGGGCTCATATACCTTCACAATTCAATTCTGTATAGTAATGTTGTGTATCAGTACAAAAAATAACTTCTGCCTACCCTCCTTCTTTGGAGCATACACAAAATATCTGTCTTAAAAATTCCTTGAAGTATTGTGTAATCTCAACAATAGCTGGGTGCAGCTGGGAGTTCAATGCATTACAAACTCTAATAACAGTAACAATAACAACAATAATAACAGTAAGGCAATGAAAGCTCAAGGATGCTGTGACTTTGAGCACACTGTAGAATTATTTTTAAAAGGTCTACTGCAACTCCAGGAAATCTCACCAGGCTGCTACAGATTAAAATACATCTTAGGGGGCACATAACACAAGTTAGGGTCTTTTATTTCCAGGATATGGGCTTGAATTTGGCTTTTGTTAAATGCAATAAAGGTGCATTTAAACTAAATCAGGATTTACACCTTTTCACACATCCAGGTGCAGTTCATTAGACTTTATACACACTGGCTATGAACTCACATTGAAAGGAGTAAGCAGATCAACTAAAAAGAAAGCCAGGGAAACTCTCCATCAAGTGCTAGTGTTAACACTTGTAATACAACAAGACCCAGTGACTTGATATTTGATTGTTATGCAGTAAGTTATTTTTTGATTTGTGCATAAGGCTCTTACGTAGCAAGAAATCACAAGAGGCATCACAAGAACATGTTGAGGCTAGTTTAGGGCAAGGTGGGGTACAGTGAGCCATGGTTCATCCCTGTAGGAAGAATAAGTCCTGGTTAGTCTGGAGTAGGAGGAAGCACTCCAACATGAACTGGCTCATCTTTTCTACAAGGTACTGGTTCAGCTGGACTAGCCCAGAGGGAAGCCAAAGTAATTTGAAAGTTGCTGTAAGTACATTTTGCATGTGTAAGCACAGATGGAACATGAAGCCAAAGGACTAATCTCTAAACTTTGACCAAAAGTATCATATATGACGAATGACAAAAGTTGAGACCAAATCTGTTACTTACCTCAACTTTTTAAGCCCTGAAATTAATACAATTTTAATGGCCTTCAGGAATCTCTGTCTGTAGTGAAGATTCACTACAGGGACATCTGGTAGGACAGATAGAAGCTGACAATTTAATAAATTAAGATGGGACCAGAATGAGTTGATGTCTTAATCAGCTCTTCTTTCGGAAAAAAAGGGACTGCACAATTTCTCAATTTCTTTACTTGTCCAGTTTTTTTCTCAACACTAGTTAATCATACCTGGTAATAGAAATTACTCTTGACCTTTCTGGCAGCCTTTTCTGTTTACAGGGTTTTGGTTTTCCTACAGACCATGTTCCCAGGGAGATAAAAAAAGCACAGTGTTTCACAAAATTCTCTTCACAAAATTGTCACCAACTCAAATATATGCATATTATTCCCTTTAGTAATCCTCTCCTCAAATAAATAGTCCTCAGCATGCCTGCAGCCTGTAACTACCAAATTCAGCTATGGCAAGAGCTCTTAGCAGCAGCCACTTCTCTAATTGCTTTCTACTCCACCAGCAGCCAGCATGTCTGCTGCCCACTGTTGGGTGCAGAACAATGTACAGGCAGGAATTTAGAATGTTTCCCTGCAAATCATGCTCCATTGTAAGCTGGTTCTTGAACTTCTGATATTCTGTAATGGACTTTATAAAGCTTTGAGGATTTGGGAATGTATGTGCCAAGATGGGAGTTAGTACAAAGCCTCGCTGGAAGGATGAATGATTGAGTTTTAAGAGGATCCTCAAGCACACATCAAATTTCAATAAATCTTTGATATCTATCTAAATTTCATCTGGGTGGACAGATGACACGGTGGAAAGATGCTGTTTCTCCTACCAGATTCTCTCTGAAATACGCTCAAATGATAAATTCATGGAATCTGGTAAGCCATCGAAGAAGTTTTCTTGCTAGTATTTAAAATAGCAGGATAGGACATTTAGCTGTTTGTCTTTAGGTTATGATGTTGTTTGGATGTACAGCAGCTTTTTCTGGTTTCAACTGCCATAGGAAACATTCCCATGTCTTTCCTGTCACGTGAAAACCCAAAACGTGGGTTTTCACGTGAAAACCCAAAACGTGAAAACCCCTACGTGTTGGTAGGAATTATTCTTTTATAAGATGGGAAAGAGACTCCACTTTGGTACACAACAGGACAGTGTTCATGAATAGGCAGAGAAGTGGAGCTGACAAGTGGTGGATCTAGGGTACAAGGCTATGTACCGCACCAAGTGCCTTTGCATATTGACCAGCTCCCACAGTATGTTATTTAATATGCATTTAGTGTACTGAACACTCCCACCAGTTGATGCATGATTTTTTTTTTTTACACAAATAGTCATGGGTTGAGCAGTATCAGTCATTTTTTTCTCCTTCTTGTAGCTGGTGCAGTGCTGTGTTTTGACTTCTGGGCTGGGAACAGTTGCTTGATAGCGAGCATGTTTTGAGGGTGTTTTTGTTCAAGGCCTTTTTCTGAGCACGTGCTCTGCCAGGGAGGAGGGGAGGCCGGGAGGAAGGAGAGACAGGACACCTGACCCAGGCTGGCCAATGAGGTATTCCATACCATAGCACATGATGCCGAGGATGCAGCTGGGAGAGAGAGCTGAAAGGGTGGAGCTGGAGAGGAAAATGGAGGAGGGAGCACACGGTGCTTGGTCAGGCAGGGTGGAGTGAGTTATGGGTTGGTGGCTGGTGGGGTGTAGTATTCTTTTCGCTTGTTATTGGCTTTATCATTATTATTTGTAGTAGTAATGGCAGTAGTGATTTGTGTTGTGCCTTAGCAATTAAACTGTTCTTATCTCAACCCGTGGGGGCTACATTCTTTGGATTCTCCTTCCTAACTCTCCGGGAGTTGGGGGAGCAAGGGAGGGAGTGAGTGAGAGTACTGTGGGGATTTGGTTTAAACCACGACACAAATATTTGTGCAAACACATCAAACCAACTGTAAATTGTGAATTGAAAATAGCGAAGTTTATTTTTGAATAGGAGGAAAGAACCATCCGACAGAGACACATGCACCTGATGGAAGGTGAGTTTGGGCAGCCATCTGATTTAATAAATGAATGACTGCAGGAAGACATTACTATTTGCAGAAGGTAACAGCAAAAAAAATCTTTCTCTGTCAATCTAAATTACATGTCTCTGAAGAAACTACAAGCTGCTGTATTTTTCATGGCTCTTGCTCTTAAGCAAGGATATAAAATGTAGTGAGTATATACACTTGGCTGGGAATCACAGGACTCCTGCAACAAGAAAACAAGGCTTTTGCCAACTTTTTGCCACGGGGTACCTCTGGCATGTGACAGAGTATCACTGGTGCAGGCAAACTTAAATAGGGAACAAAATGCAAAAGCAAACTTTGCAGGTGCAGACTGACAAATATAATATAACTTTGCAAGGTTAATCAATGCGCTATATTATAGAGTGATGAGATCTTATTTTTTTTTCCTTTTGGGCTGCAGAATTTAAAGGGTCTTAAATAGAGCAGCACCTACTATTGACGTATCATAGTCTTTGGGAAGCTTTCATACAGCCCCATATTATGCCAAGAGAAAACTGTAATTTTTGTCCATGAGAAGGACACTAAACAAGAGGTATTTTATTCATAAAAAAAAAAAATCTGCTTATAAACAACTAGCATGCTTTCATTCTGTAACGTGTTGCTGGAAAAGATCAGTCTTAGTTAAGGGCTAATCTTTCCTGTAGCAAAAGAGAAAATACACCTACTTGCTTCTTCTTTGACAATCTCTGTTTTTAATTTTACCGATTGCACAGGCATTTTTATTTTTAGATTGATGCACAGCACAGATGAACTTATACTTTACCCCATGGACCCACTTTACCCCAGATTAGCTTTACTGCAGGAGGACTTTATAGCTATCTTAAGAAGTACAGGCAATGCCATGGTAACAGGAATCACTGGCAGAAGATAACTAGAGTGTTGATAGTCATCACTGAACACAGTGATTTACTTCTGTTTCATCTAGAGTTTCATATCTATCATCTTTTCAGACCCACTTTGTAAGGAAGTATAATTTTGTAATTTCTAGTTTTTAAGGGCTTGTGAGATATTTCTTAATTCAGGAGTCACACTAAGTAGTAGCTGCATTGAAAACAATCTCACCCAGATTAATGAAATGTTTAAATGTAAAATTAGTATTCAGTAGAAGAGTAGCACAATCTGTTCTACGCATTTTATACCAAGAAATTTCATATGAACACTGAATTTATTATTTTCAGTTATAGCACTGTGTTTGAAAAATTGACAGCTGAACTCCCCTTGGGAATTCAGCCTTTCAGTTTTGTGTACAATTTAGTGATAAAATTAATTTATATAGCACATGTCATGTCCAAACAGTTTCTAACAAAATATTAATATCCTTTTCCCTCTGTATTACTAAAGTATATTTTCTCATACCACAGGAATCCCTCCTGGATGGACTACTTTCTTCTATTTAGTTCAGAGGTTAGACCTTGTACCTGGAAGAGTACATATGCATTAAAAAAATCACTTATTACAGAGGTAACAGTTATAAAACCCTGGGCATAATTTTAATCATTTTCTTCACAGTATGTTGATAAGAATTAATTCAATTCAATTAAAATACAAAACCAAAATAGACAATAAAACATTGACAGGAAAAATATTAAAAATTATCCCCAAGTGCAGTTAGTTATACTTTCTATACAGAAAAAGCTGAATGAAATCTGAGTGTCTAAAAATAGGTTTAGTTTTTTTTAATGGTATTGAATTATTGAAGTGTATTCTAGTAGCGTAAGCTACATAATGGATACACTAGATTCAGCCATATAGGATTTACCAGAAGATCAGATAAATATAGTTAGTAATGTGAGTAAAAATATAAAAATGTTATCAAGAGCTTTTAAAGAAAATCTTGGTTTTAAAACCAGGAGACAAACTGAAAGAAAGAGGTGGATATTGGTTACTTAATTAGATAAAGCCAGCACCTTAATTTTAATGAACTTTCTGGAACTACAAGTAGCATTAAAGACCATAGCAATTTACATCAACAAGTACCTAATAGGTCTGTTAGACAATATTGCCTTTAGCTATAATGCAGCTACCATACAAGTTACTATGCATTCCGTTTGTGTACAAACACACTCTGAACCTTTCTGGACAGTTTATTTTAAATACTCAAGCTTTGTTTTCAAAATCTACACACTTACACTGCAGAAAGGGCTGGCAGATTAGCCAGTGCTGATAAGCCTAATTGAGGATAGTTAGAGATTGGAACATGAATAACACAACACGACCTTTTAATGACCAGTTTGCAATTATCAGTGGATAGTTTCCATTATTTCTTGGCAAACTGAAACAAATCAAAGACTTTCTGCTTACTAACAAGTTGTATACCAACTAAAGGTATAAGCTACTACCATACCTCATTGCGCAAAGGCTGAGCAATGAGATGAAAATGCGTACCTTTGGGAATTTTTAGGCAATAAAAATGTATTTGAAAGCTATTAACATTTTCAAGCAAGATCAGGAAAGATTTATGAGTTGGTGGATTTATTGCAAAGGCACAACTTTCCTATTCTTTAGTCCCTTTTCAGCTGTAGAGAAAGAAAAATTAATTTTCTTTGGGTTAAACTCAAGACAAAACAAACAGAAACCCTCAGTCTGCTTCTGAACCTGCAAAAAATTTACTGCAAACTTCCTTAACTCATAATTTGGCTAAACATCTATAAGCATTTATATCACAGACAGCAATGTATGGCAGGGAATGACAATTATTTGGCTCTTGCCAGTTCATGGGAACTGGAGAGTATTCTGGGGCAACATATGTTGTCCTGCATCTAGTGGTGGGCATTAGTTGTCTCACACCATCCTCTTGCACTCAAATACGGCGGGAAAAGTTTTGTTCCTGTCCTTTCCAAGAAAAGGATAAGTAGTTGTCGTGGTTTAAACCAAGTCCCCCAACTCCCGGAGAGTTAGGAAGGAAAATCCAAAGAATGTAGCCCCCACGGATTGAGATAAGCACAGTTTAATAGCTAAGGCATAACACAAATCACTACTGCCATTACTACTACAAATAATAATGATAAAGCCAATAACAAGCGAAAAGAATACTACACCCCACCAGCCACCAACCCATAACTCACTCCACCCTGCCTGGTGAGCACCGCGTGCTCCCTCCTCCATTTTCCTCTCCAGCTCCACCCTCCAGCTCTCTCTCCCAGTTGCATCCTGGGCATCACGTGCTATGGCATGGAATACCTCATTGGCCAGCCTGGGTCAGATGTCCTGTCTCTCCTTCCTCCCAGCCTCCCCTCCTCCCCAGCAGAGCACGTGCTCAGAAAAGGCCCTGAACAAAAACACTCTCAAAACATGCTCGCTATCAAGCAACTGTTCCCAGCCCAGAAGTCAAAACACAGCACTGCACCAGCCACAAGAAGGAGAAAAAATGACCGCTACTGCTCAACCCATGACATTATCCACCCCTTATTCCATACCATTCACGTCATGCCCAGATCCCACATTTCCAATACACCATCACTCTTAAGTCCACCCCTTGATCATGAGTCAATCTCTGTGTTGCATCTCTAGACTGATGGCCTGAAATATCTGGGCCCACCAGGCTCAAAATCATTCACCATCCCCTTCAGCAGTTCTACACCTTCCTGCTGGGGACTCCATACAGCTGCCTTCCACTTCCAATGCTTCCAAAGCACTGGAGGGGCCCAGTGGATCAGATACTTGGCCATACTGTCCCACATGCCCTGCCACCCATGACTGTCCAGCCTTGGGGACAGTCTCCTGGTGCTCCTATATACTTGTCTAACCTTAGACAAGACCTAAACCTGACTCTGCTTAACGTTTGGGATCGGGGCTGATGTAGCTGCCCTGCTTGCCAGTTCTCCCACCTCCAGCTTCTCTTCTCCTGAGTCCGGATCTTCCTCCTCTGCCTTGCTGGGAAGTGCTGTGTGGTCTCCTGCATCCTGCTGGGGCTCGGCGGGCATCTTCTGAGGAATACTCTCGGCCGTTGCGGCGTTTGGAACGGCGGCAGGACTTGGTTCCTCCACTGCCTTGCTGGGAAGTGCTGCGTGGTGTCCTGCATCCTCCTGGGGCTTGGCGGGCGACTTCCTGGGGACACTCTCTGCTGTTGCAGGGTTGGGAACGGCCACGGGACTCACCCCCCCCGCTGCCTGGTCCCGCTGCTCAGCTGCCGCCTCCCTCTGCTCCCCATCTGCCGTTCGCTCCCGCTGCTCTGCCACAGTCGTTTGGCTCCCCATGCCGCTCTCCCTGGCAGCCTCAGCCGCCGGCAGCTCCCGGGGCCGCTCCTTCCCGGCTTCACGCAGCCTCATGCAGACAGAGGCGCAGACAAGGGGAAGGACGGCGAAGAGCAGCGGGACGGCCTGGTACAAGTCCAAGTCCACGGCCACGTCCATCCCCCCCTGCTGCCAGAGCCCCACCATATTACACGCCTCTGACATAAAGTACAGTGAAACAAAAACTTTAGCCCAAGCCCCATGATTGATAAACACAAATGCAGCTAATCCATACTTAAAGCACCTGGCAAAATCCTGAAACTGTGAGATCCAGAGAAAAACCTCTAAGAGCCAATAAATCAGCATTGTGACAAGAGACCATAAATCCGCTCAGATCTGTTCTTATCTCAAACCCTCGGGCCCCACGCTGGGCACCAAAAATGTCGTGGCTTAAACCAAGTCCCCCAACTCCCGGAGAGTTAGGAAGGAAAATCCAAAGAACGTAGCCCCCACGGATTGAGATAAGAACAGTTTAATAGCTAAGGCTATTAAGGCTATTAAACACAGAAACACTACTGCCATTACTACTACAAATAATAATGATAAAGCCAATAACAAGCGAAAAGAATACAACACCCCACCAGCCACCGACCCATAACTCACTCCACCCTGCCTGGTGAGCACCGCGTGCTCCCTCCTTCATTTTCCTCTCCAGCTCCACCCTCCAGCTCTCTCTCCCAGTTGCATCCTGGGCATCACGTGCTATGGCATGGAATACCTCATTGCCTAGCCTGGGTCAGATGTCCTGTCTCTCCTTCCTCCCGGCCTCTCCTCCTCCCCGGCAGAGCACGTGCTCAGAAAAGGCCCTGAACAAAAACACTCTCAAAACATGCTCGCTATCAAGCAACTGTTCCCAGCCCAGAAGTCAAAACACAGCACTGCACCAGCCACAAGAAAGAGAAAAAATGACCACTACTGCTCAACCCATGACAGTAGTACACTGATTTTGGGCTTTTAATCCATTTCCAACATTACTGTCCTCATGAAAATTCCATGGCATGCTAAACTGCAGCAGATCCCAAAGGGCTTTTTCTATAATCAATTCCATAAACACGTATCTTAAGAAAATATCATATCTATAGTGTGCCATCACATATCAATGCTTTATTAGTTGCCTGGTTTGAGCCATCTACTTTCAAGAAGCTTCTTGGATGTTATCGTTTTGCCTCCATGGGGACGACCTAGGAAAGCCTGAGGGGCAGACGGATCTCATGAGCTGCTGCTGCCCTCAATGCCTGCACAATGAGATAATTCACTCAGCCCCAGAACCCCTTCCCTCTGGCTTCATTCACAGTTTGTTCAGGTGCAGAAAGTTTGTAAGTGGGAGCTATAAAAGTTAACTTTAAAAAGTGACTGCTCTGGACCTCCTACCTATCACATCTTTTGCTAGGTTGTGGGTTTTTTTGGGGGTTTTTTTTGTTTGTTTTTGTTGTTGTTGGTTGTTTTTAAACAGGTGCATTTAGATGTATCTGGCAGCTCAACTTCAGCGAATTGCTTATTAAACTCTTGGTTTGGTGTGGAATTATATGGAAGATTTCTGCAAAGGCTGATGTTTATGATATTGGCCAACTGCTTACTGTTAAAGAATTGAGAGTAACAATTTCAAATTAGAATACATTGAGCCAATTCTTGCATATCCAGATATGCAGCAAATAAGAGGTCATAAAGGTCCATGAACTGAATGTTACCATTATCTTATGTTGTGCTGCCTAGAGTGTGCACACAAGTTCCCACACGCTCAGATACTCAAAATTATACTTCCTCTGGAAGAAATGTGACACAGTAAGTCTCTGTGGTTCATCACAGTGTGTGAAGCTGGAGAAAAAAACATGCATGTATTGATAACAAGCAGGTTTATTGCATCATTAGGTACACAAACTTCAATAAAGAAACACAGATATAATTTAGCCAGAAGTGATTAGTTTTGGAGAATAATATAAATCTTGAGTATCAGGAAAGCAACGTGGACCTGAACTGAAAGAAGAGATTCATATGTAGGATATAAATCTGCAAAGAACTTGTCCTTGTGCTCACCAATAATCAGGCATTGCTGTAGTTGTTCTCTCTATTTCTTACACTAGCATACCCGTATGGAAATTGTAGTGGCTCTAAAGAACATGCAGGTTTTGCAGATCTTTCAGCACATCATTACCCTAGCAATGCCTTGGGACTTCCTCTCTATAGCTTTTCTAATGAACAACGAAAAATAAACAAAATAAAGTTTTTCCACTTCACTTAATTTTAGTGAATATATTCCGACGCCTATATAATTTACTAGACCTACATAATTCTGAAGACTTGTTTATCGTGGTGGAAATGTAATAAAAGTCTTTCTCAAAATTTCTACTATCCTCTGTAACAAATACTGTCTACCCCCCCTTAGTGGTTATTTCTTATATTCTCATATATGGTCCAAACATTACCTTGTAGAGGTAGATATTCAGAGGAAGTCCAGGATTTAAATTTTATAGATAACAATGCTTTTAATTGTATATTCTTCTGAATATAGATTAAGCTGAATAATGAGATGTCACCTATTTCAGATTCAAATTACAGTAACATTCTATAATCTAGCTCAGCAAACAAGCATGATGTAACAGAGAAAGTAATAACTAAGATTGCTTTAATTAATGAATGTGCTATCAGAAATGCAGCTCTATGTCTGACAGCTGGATCACTGAATTTTTATTTTTACTTTTATTAATTGGAAGACCCTTACAATGACTTCTACTAATCAGTGCCTGAGCAGCTCACAGCACACTGTCCAGAGGAGACATACAAATGAGGACTTTGCACTCATTTAAAGCCCTATATGTAAAAGTATGCTGCCCAGTATTTGTTGAATTTTACAGAATTAAACTCATGCTTGAACATTTTCCATACACCACACAACTTGATTTTACAACATTTGATAACATATTTTTCTTACACATACTGATGCTTCCTCTTTCCATATAGCACCATTAATGAAGAAAATTTTACTGAGAATAATTTGGATTACTTGGAAAACAGAGTCCCTGTCATGGTTTAAACCCAGCCACGCAGCTCATTCACTCACTCCCCCCCTTTCTCCCCCAACTCCCACAGAGCTGGGGAGGAAAATCAAAAGAATGTAGTTCTTGAGATAAAACACTTCAATAACTAAAGTATAACACAAATCACTACTGCTACCACCAATAATAATGATAAAGGAAATAACAAGGGAAGAGAATATGACACCTCATCACCCACCGACCAATAACTCACCCCCCTCTCCCCACCCGCCCAAGCACCGACAGATACCTCCTCTAACCTCACAAACTCCCACCCTTCCGGGTAGCTCTCAGTTACATCCTGGGCATGACGTGCTGTGGTATGGAATACCTCTTGGCTTGTTTGGGTCAGGTGTCCTGTCTCTGCTTCCTCCTGGCTTCCCCTCCTCCCTGTCAAAGCATGAGGCTCAGAAAGTCCTTGGCCAGACAAAACATTTGAGCAGTAACTAAAAATATTGCTGTTATCAGTGCTGTTCCCAGACCAAAAGTCAAAACACAGCACTGCACCACTAAGAAGAAAAAATGACTGACACTGCTAAACCCAGGACAGTCCATCATTTAAGTAGAGAAATATGTATAAATCTATTATCTCTCATACTGAATTTTCCAGTTAAAAGTTCCACCACAGTTATTGGTTTTGATCAATTAGTTTCAGACATACTGGGCTATATTATCATATTATTAAGATAGATTTCTTTCAGTTAAATTATAATTTTACCACTAGACAAATAGGCCTGTGTGCTTTTCTTTTTAAAAATTATACTGAATATGAAAACCTCAAAGAACTCCAAAGCTGGCAACATTTGCACTGACATTTTGGTTTTGCATGAACCAAGACCGAAGCCCAACAGCTGTTTCAGGAGGCATAAGAATATCAGAAAACATGCACACATATATTTAGCAATATATTTGTAAAATGAGATGCATTCCCTCCAATCCAATACTCATTTTGCAGAAATAACACACTGGCAGGAATGAGAATCTCTGAGTTTGTATGCTTGACCAATTTCAATTAAAAGATACTCAGAAGGGGCGACCTGGTGACACATACTTATGCAGCAGGTCTTTGTCCGGTCACTGACAAGTAAAATCCCATCTGAAATGGTCAATAACACTTTCCATCCAGGCATGTTAAACCACGTTATACATTTTATGTATCAACTAATTAGTTTGAATGTCTTCTGAGACTTGTAGTTATGATCTTCATTTGAACTTTCAAGAAACTTAGGCAGAGAGGTAAAAGCCCTCTGGAGAGGTCCCAGGTTCACCTCACTCCATGGTTAGGAAAGAACTCAGATGTCTGACTCTCACTAAGGCCGCATAACCACAAGACAAGGACCTATTCCTTACCGCAGCCACACCAGCTACCAATTTTATTTCTTCTTGGTTTGTTTTTTTATTTTTTTTTTCTTCTTTAAAACACTGTATTATGGAGGCTTGAATATTGTCAAGAAGAAAGTTGACATTTAAGCACTCTTAAATATTTGACAAATCCACAAAACCAAGGAAATTCAGATTTAAGGCTGAAAATCCAGACTGACACTCCAACCTTACTGAAACTGCCACAAAACTCCTTGCATTTGTGCATTAAAGTCAGATCTCTTACTTAACTAAATGCTGGTTTTTTTTTTTGTAGTTAAATTATAGTAACAAGTGTTCCAGTTTCAGTAAACCCCACTACCTACAAGATTTGGATTAATAAAATGTAACCTAAATCCTTTCTGCTTGTGGTGTGTTCATTTGAAGATAAGTAGCAGGGTGAGTAGGCTAATAATGGATTGGAATCTCCTATGGATAGTTCAGTACATCTCTAATTTCATTGCAACTATTTTTCTAGTTAAATTTAGATGAAAGAGAAAGACATTATTTCTTGCCTGCCATTTTTTTTTCTTTAAGGTATTATCAGAATTCTCTTATACAAAACTCATACATACAGACAAGTGAAAAATGTCAGCCACAGTAGCATATTAATTTGTCATATTTCCAGATATTTTGATGGATTATAGTGTGAATGATGCTGACCCACAATAATTAAAGGCACAGTATTGTAGAAATTAACATAAAAGTGGTCCTCTAACTCACCTTCCTGCAGACTGGAGTCTAAAACACATTTATTATTTGTTTACTAAAACTTTAAGGATGTAATTTCGACCACTGAAGTCCTGCATACATTGGTCTTTATATGGAGAAAGTTCAACCCAAACATTTTCTGGCAGTGGAAATAAAATCCACTTTCTCATTCTAACATATTCATGCACAGCTAATCTTACAATAAAGCAAATACTGGACTGAATATAGAAGGTGATGGCCTACCCTTTCCCTTTTGATTTTATCCAACAAAATGAACAGAAACTGGAAAATTAAAGCCCCTACAATTAAACAGAAAGGTTTGAGTACATCTGAAATGGAGAAGAGGCACATAAATGGTGGAAAATGCATTTCACATGCTACACAGCTTTCTGGTTATAGCTTTATTGTTTTGAACCACATCTTTGATACAAGTCTTACCAGGGTTTTTAAATATTTATCACCTAGATTTTTCAGGAAAAAAAAAAAAAGAAGATTGACAATACAAATGAAAATACTGACGTAGTTCTTTTAAAGAATAATAAAAGCTTTGCAATAAGCAGATGAAATAGAAAAAATGTTTTTTGTGGGTCCTAACCTGTGTTTACAAAGCATGAATTAGAAAGGACTCCTGGTAAAAATTTGCTTATGTCAACATGGAACTTAATGAGAATTAAATCTTGCTTTATGTAATGCTGGAAACCAAATCCCCAGCTTGGTTACAGGGTTGTCAACATTAACTCCATTGTGCTTGATGATCCTAGTGTGACTTTCCATCCTGCTCTCATCTATGTCCCACCAATTTAGAGCTGAAGTAGATCTAGCTATCACTAAGCAATCTGCCTAAACCAAGAATAATATAACCCAGTGGTCTGCACATAAACATAAAGAACTCCTAGACTTGTAAGTTTGGCTCTCATCAGCTGTTACTCATCAGTTAATTCCTCACCAATACTCATTTTAAAGCGTAGCACCTTTCTTTCCATGTCTGAGGCATTTGCCTTCAAAGTCATTCCAATATTCAAGCTACAAAAGGTGTCTGCTGTCTTTGTCTCAGTTGACATTCACTTGCAGGAAATTGAGCTGAAGAAGCTGGTAATTTCTGTAACAGGTGTTGGCATTAATTTTCTTGCTGTTATGCCTTGTTGCTCTAGTAGATGTTTGTAGATGCCAACATGGCCTCTTTTCCCCCCTTTTTACTTACATTTGACAGGTTACTTATTGTTTACTGATTGTGGGAAGTTTATTGTGTGATTTTTGCCTCCTCATCTTTGGAAGACAGCAAAAAGGCTTTATTTGTCTCATGTAAGGATGTTTATCTGACACTAAATAATTTTTTTTTCTAGAAGTCAAACTTCCAAATAAATTATTATAACCTTCACTATTTACCCATTAGGAAACTGTATACTTTCATTTCTGCCTATATGCATTGAAGAAAATGTGATAATTTCTTGAGTGACAGAGAACTGTCTAAAAAAATGTTCACTTCCCTTTTCATCTCTTATTCTGCTACTATCAGTTGGGGAAAGTACTTATCTGTCATTAAAAAAAATCTATGAGTGCTAGGATTAATAAGATATGTTTTAAAAATTTATTACATATTTGAAAAACAATGCAACAAGTATATTATTGCAAGTATCTTTTCTAAGTTTCTAGTTCACCACCTGAATAATGAACAAAATTATAATTATTGGAGATTGTAAAAAGATATTTTAATTACTATGTTAAGATCTGGCTAAAGACTTGTGTCAATAATTGCTTTCACATAATAAGACTCTGTTGACATCTGTTGCACTACTCATATAGACAGATATTAACACATAATTACATTCAAATTTATAGGCCCTGAAGTAATTGCAGGCTAAAACCAGAATTGTCTGATTTCACCTTTGATAAACTTACTTTTTAGAAGATTAACCATGGCCTCTCTGAATAGGTATGACAGTATCATGTGGAAAAGTCAGGAAAGGCTTGATGTCTTCTTGATATCTTTTTTGTTAATGTTTCCCACTTAATATTTTTTGCTTCTTGCCAGCAAGTAGCACAGAATACATTACAGCAGAATCATCTACAGTGGGAAAAAGTTGTAAAAAGTCATTTAAACAAAAACACACCACTTTGTTCCTGTCAATAATACAAAGTTTTTATATCCACAACCCTGATAATCTCAGTAGCTCAGAAACCATGCTGTCTCAAGCCTTCCTGTATAAAAGTCACACTTGATTTTGGAAATTAATCTTTCTGCCAAGCATACATTTGGTGTTCTGCTGCAAAAAGAAGCTCAAGCTTGGCCAAGGTCGTTCTTCACCTCAGTTTCAAAAGAGTGGAATGCCAAAGGAATTTACACAGAGATTGCAAGAGACAAGTAAAATTGGAATGTGGTAATACCACCCCTTCCTTCATGATCTTAAAACTATGGTGGAGGGCATATAGATAGGGAATATAGGCACTGTTTTTTGAAAAGAGCCAAATTTAGTTTTAGTGCTTGGCATTAGCAATCAAAAAAAGCAGAAAGCAGATAGCATTGGATCACCTGAAAACATACCTAGCTGCATGCTTTGAGCATGTGATTGCATTTCCTTGCAATATGATAAAGGAAATTGATAAAGGATATCGATAAAGTAAATCAATAAACTGAATACAGAAAATAGGAAACTGAAATCTATACTGTAGCACTCATAAGAGTGCAGAATCAGTTAAGAACCACCTTCCAGGTTGTGTCAACACACAGGCTGCATGTTTTTCTGGAAATAAGAGTACAAATAAAAAAACCCAAACCAAAACAAAAACTCAATAAAAATGAGAACTCCCTTTCCAAGACCAAATCATGTTACTTGTATGCTACACTTTGAGAAACAGAAAAGTTCAGAACAGTAGGTTGCTCTTGGCTCTATAGTGGCTTTCAAAAAGCAGTGAAAAAAGTTCTTCAGTTACAGATGATGTAAATAAAGATTTCTCTTTTTCCTTCATTAACTCATTAAGTGGGTTTGTTATTTTTTTAATCAATCATCCTATCCTATCTAAACCACAAGGAGGCAAGCACCCCTGTAACAGCAGGGTCACCGCAGTCGACATCCTCCACTTTCTCAATTACAGTTCTGCCCAAAGAGATGGTACAGTGACACAACACAAACTCTCCTGTTGGCTGCTTGTGTACAAGCTCCCCAACACTAACTTGGCTGTCTGCTAACTTTCTAGGTGCAAATTTTGAAATACAGCTACATTGTGTTTCTTTCCTGGGAATATGCTACTTGGTTTGCTCTGAAGAGGCAGGCGTTGCAGGTAACTCCATGCATGCGGCTTTCCTTTGTACTCAGTTTTTACAAACATTCTTAATTATCGAAGATTTCTATCATCCTCTGGCATTAATCTTCAGAATTTATGTCAGAACCTCAGAAGTTTTGTTTGGCTGAGTGCAGATGAGAAACGAGTAGCTGAAACCCTCTGTGACTGTCATACAGTTTTCCTATTTCGTTTTAATACCCATCAAACTTGTAGTTTTATGTAACCAGTTTTAAATGTGTCATGAGAGAGTTTATTTAGCTACAGGCAGTGTTTTTGCTATGGGTTTTGTGGTTGTTTTTATGTGTGTGTGTTTTCTTTTCTGAGATGACAAAAATGGAATTAGCAGGTATTAACAACTAAATTAGTAGGCACTAATAACAAAAGGACTTGTTCAGGCTCACTGAAGCAGATACTATTCTAGTTACAGGTAAAATACTTTTTCAGTCAATTGTTTATTTGCATTGCATTTTAGGTATTATTTCTTATGAATTTAATTCTTCTTAACCACAGTCCAGTGAACATTAGAGTCTATCCAACACCAGCTTAGACTATTGCTTTTGGAGAAGAAACCCTTGCCATTGTCTCATCTACTCTCAGACAATGTGTCTATGTTACTAGGACAGCTTCTAATTCAAACTCAAGAAAAGCATAATTTCAAATATCTCTAGAGAAAATGGAGTTACAAAATATGAACTGTGGAAAAATATATGCTCAAGCTTGTCATGTGTGTAATTAGTGTTCTACTGAATTTCTTACAAATTATGAGAAAACATATATATCACGATGTACTGCAGTTATTTCTTACATAGGAATATAAACTGTTTTCCCCCATAGCTGTATTCCAATCTCATACTTAACTTGTTCAAATGTTCTCACCAGATAAAGTGGTGTTAAAAAAGTCCCTCCTTAGAGTGCAAAAATGCACAGAATCCTCAAATTTAAGGTTATAGATAATTAACTACTTTGGCTACAACATTTCTGTTTCAGGTCTCCTGTAGAATGTAACATTAATGAAAATGAGACCACCTTAATGAAATCTAGGACAACTATAAACTGGCAATGACAGGTTCAGATTTTTCCTTCAAGCTTTTAAGCATCTCTGCTAATAGCTAAAATATTTCTGAAATGGACTGACCTTTAAATTCTATTTGGAAAAAGGCTTATTTTCTTTCAGGAAACTGCCTCTGCTGAATCATTACTAAGCTTCCAGACAACTTTTGGTACAAATAAACTGTTGTTATAACTATTTCTAAGATAATTTTATAAGTGGACTATGAAAGAAATTAGCACCAATACCTAAAAAGGATGGCAAAAATATAGAGAAAATCTCTTGCAATATATGCCATATGATACAAGTATAACTTGTTTGACACAGACCTTCAGATTTGCATGCTTTCTGTTATGGAAATGAAAAAAACCTCAATGGGAAGGTCTTGTGCTTTCCAAGCCCTATGTAACTGAGTCATGAACCCCAGAGAGATTTTTATTACTTTTTTTCCTTGGCTATCTACATTCCAGCTGTGGTAGTCATTGTAATATTTGTCCAAGCTACATAAGAATGATTATTAAAATAGACAGAATGTTCATCAGTGTTTAACATCCATATATTTCTCATAAAATCAACTAAACTAAAATGTCAGATTTTAATACATGTGTTCTTTTTAGTATCTTTGATTTGACCTAATAAAATTATATGGCAAATCAATTAGCAGATAGCAAATTAACATATTTATTGTCATTACTGCTTTAACAAGTAGGAATAAAAACTGGAACTGCCTTCAGAATTGATATTTTATAACTGATATTTCAATTAACTGTGAAATAATCAGCCTAGAAATTCTCTATGCAAAATACAATATTATTTCACTTGACTCTGGACAAGTTTTGGAGTTTAATTATGATATTTTACAGTTTTTTCTTTGAACTATGTAGTCTGGAGCATTGCACTTCGTTGAAATAGAAAACCTCAGTTACCTGGTTGTGGTCTGAAACCCTTGTAAGGATGATCACTTGAACATGAAAGACAACTGGAGCAATACTTGAATTAAAGAAAGTCATAAAAAGTTTTCCTCTACAAAAGCGAAGATAAATAGAATTCTGAATACACAGAATCATAGAATAGTTAGGGTTAGAAAGGACCTTAAGATCATGTAGTTCCAGCCCCCATGCCACAGACAGAGAAGCCTCACACTAGATCATGTTGCCCAAGGCTCTGTCCAACCTGGCCTTGAGCACTGCCAGGGATGAAGCATTTACTACTTCTTTGAGCAACCTGTTTCAATGCCTCACATGAATAAATATAAGCATTATGAAGCAAAGCACTTTGCCAGAAAGTTTACTGGGCTAAATGGGTATCCTATTCACCTAAAAAGGCTGCTCTGATCTTAGGCAGTGGATCAACACTGAAAATTTAACCCTGTATTTTGTTAAATTGTTCACATATATAGGACTACTGAAACTTGCCTGAATATAAAATTGCAGTATTTTAATGACTATATCGGATTCTATTATGTAAAATAATACATAACCACATTTTAGCAGAGCTAAATTTCAATTTGTTTTAGATCAGTTTTGAATATTCACAGGCTCATAGAATGTTTAGGATTGGAAGTAACCTTAAAGACCACCTAGTCTAACCTGCTGCCATGGGCAGGGACAGCTTCCACTAGACCAGGTTCCTCAAAGCCACATACAACCTGGTCTTGAACACTGCCAGGAATGGAAGCACCAAAGCTTCTCTGAGAAACCTGTTTTAGTGCCTCAACACCCTCATAGCAAAGAATTTCTTCCTGTTGTCCAATCTAATCTTTCCTAACATCTAATCTAAATCTACCTTCTTCCAGTTTACAGCCATTACCCCTTGTCCTATCCCCAGATGCCCTTGTAAGAAAAGTCCCTCTTCAGATTTCCTGTCAGCCCCTTTAGGCACTGGAAGCTGCTCTAAGGTCTCCCTGGAGCCTTCTGCTCCCCAGGCTGAAGAAGCCCAGCTCTCTCAGTCTGTCTTCACAGGAGAGGTGGTTCAGCTCTCTGAGCATCTTTGTGGCCCTCATCTAGACTCACTGCAACAGGTCTTCACCATTCTTATGTTGGGGGTCTTAGAGCTGAATGCAGTACTCTAGGCAGGATTCTCACAAGAGCAGAGTGGAAGAATCCCCCCCGTCAACCTGCTGGTCATGCTTCTTGTGATGCAGCCAGGACATGATTGGCCTCCTGGGCTGTAAGCACACAGAGAGGTCATGTTGAGCTATTCGTCAACCAACATCCTCAAGTCCTCCTCAGGACTGCTCTTAATTAATTTTCTGTCGAGCTGTATTTTTGCCTGGGATTGGCCAGACTTAGGTTGTACTTGACCTTGTTGAACTTGAGGTTCCCATGAGATCACTCATATTTATCTATTCTTATAAATTCAGTTTGATTCTGCTCTTGCTTTCATAGGTGAAATTATGACTAAATTATTAAAAATATGACCAGAAACTCTGTCGTCATCACACAGTTTTTCAGTACAGATTCTTAATTGTGGCAATTTCCAGTCTCTATGCAGACTTCGTTTTTTTTTTTGAAGGTATTTCGTTCTAGGTGTTTATCCACAATTTTTTAATAAATATAGGGCCTGTTTAAGAAAGCAAACCCAGAAATATCCAATGACAGCTTTGGCTAATCTAAGAGACAGGCTCTTAAATTCTTGTTAGCTTCTCTCTCAGGAAATCTAGGCACCTGCTGCAGAAGCAGCTGTTCTCACATGTCTTGCAGATGGCTGTGGAAAAGGAAATCAAATCCCCACTGAACACAGACCTTTAACGAAAACTGTATAAAATCCTGAAGCAGCTGGCATCATCTCCAGACTTGCATTTTGCATGGACACAAAGCCTCAAATCTGGCTGGATCCTGCATTTGCCAGGTGAGTGTGTCACCAGATGCGCCTGATTATGGGTCACAGGTGGCAGCTGAGGCTCCTGGCTGGGAGCCAAGAGTATTCTTCAAGAGAGCTATAGCATTGATCTCACCATCCTACTTCATTTAAAAACATCTATATAAATGTTATGTATTTCTACATTGATATATAAACATGTAAGTGTAACACTTATTAAAATAGCTTACAGAGAGAATATCTGTGTAAACTATATATAAATATATATATGTAGAATATAAAAATATACAGTGAATAAACTATATACAGTTTGTACAGAGAGAACTATTCTGACTACTGAATATGTACTGAACTTAAACATCTAAAGAAATAGGAGACCTAACTAGGAATGCTGGCTTATAGAAAGAATTCAACAATAAAATGCTTTGGCAACATAACAGCAGGACAGGTAGAGAGGTACAAGTCTGAAAGACTGCTGAAAGCTAAATAGTGTTAAAGGCAGAGCAGCAGGTTGAAGCTTCAAAGTGTGGTTTTCAGTGGTAGGATGCAGGACATGTTGATTTAAAAATATCAGCAAGGTCTGAAAGTGTTTTGTGTGCATTATAAATACAAAGAAAGCTTTTGGTTTATAGGGTCTCTGTGTTCATGTTTAGAGATCTATTCTTTTCCAGATTATGTATACTAAAATGACTATATTCCATGTAATCCTGTTCAATTTCTAGCAGATTACTCATATGAAAAGAGCTGAGAAAATAAGTGGTTCCTAGTCAGTTTGCACACAAAACAGATGTCTACAATGTGCTTCTGCACATGCTGACATGAAAACGGATTTGTCATTAATGATTGATCATTTCAGTACTACTCTCCAAATATGCCTTTGTTACTTCTGTTGTTGTCATAGTAGCCTCAAAACTTTTAAACCTGTAACAGGTGAGATAATTCACTTCACAATTAAGTGACTTTCCTCTACAACCAGGTGAAGGAATAGGAGCCACTCTTACTTGCTCCTTCCAGCTATCCCACATTGTCTGCAAGAGTACAGACCCTGGTATCACTGCATAAAGACCAGTTCCTCTTGCAAAAGTTCAAATGCAACAGGAACAGCTGAGCCTCATACATTTTACACCCCTTGTCTCTCATACTTTCAAATCCTGAAAAAAAAAACCTATAGCAAGAAGTTCAATAGATAAGAAAGGTCGAAACATAAATAAAATATGAATGTAAAATAGATGCAGTTATTATACCACAATATAACAGTAGTACATAGGAAAGAATTCGTTTTCATATCAACATCAATATTCATTTAAATTAATTTGAAAAGAAATACAGTGTGTCCCTCTGCAATGCTGTAGAATTCTTTGGTGCTGAAGCAAAGTTGTGTTGTGTCTACTCCGATGGGGAAGGGAGGAAGGCATCTTGCTGTCCTGTTGCAGAGGACAACCTACACCAATGCTGCATTTTTTCCTTGCTAGAAAGACTGCGCTGTGTTTTTGTTACAGACTGTTTATGACAGCTAATGAAAAAAAAAATCTGCTTTGATAATTTTTATCCATCTTACACAGCCTTTCAAAGTTTCTTACTGCCTTGTCTGAATTCTTCTCAAATCTTTATTATGTTCCTGTTGGGAAAGTGCATATTGAAGTAGTAATAGATTTTTTTTTAAGTAATTTGGGTGATTTTGGTGCTGAACATATGCAAGAGAAGACCCTATAATTTTAGAAGTATCTAACTGAACTAGCACAATATCCAGGGTTTTTTAAAGAGCTTTAGCAGATTTATGGTTAGTTAATGGTTATGGCTTACCCCATTTATGGTTACCTAAAATGACCATTGTAAATCAAAACCCCTAGCAGGAAACAAAAATAATTTCTTTATGTTCTGAAAAGTATTAAAATACACAAACACTGCTGAATTTTAAAGGGTTGGTCAACATGATATTGGCCAAAATGGCTCCCAAAGCAGACAATTCAGTATCTTTTTATCTTCAGAGAATTTAAGTGCACATAATACTAATAGTTGATCCTATAGACAAAACCTATCCCCCTGGAAATGGTTTTGTAAAACAACCCATTACTTAGTTTCCTGTTATAGTGGAGTCAGCAGCAAGGAATTTTCCTATAGTTTGAGCAGGAATGGTTCATTTGTCCAGTGCAAATCCAGATGCCTCTGTACATGTGCAGGACCAACCCTCCACCTGCTCCCATTTTTTTTGCGGACTGGTGTCATGGGTTCAGCAGTAGCTCATGCTCTGCCAGGGAGGAGGGAGAGATAGGGCGCCTGGTCTGGGCTAGTCGGGGAGGTATTCCATACCACAGCACGTCCTGCTCGGGGAGGGGACTGGAAGCTGGCCGGGAGGGAAGGGGTTAACACGCCGGGCTGGGCTCGGGGAGGCAACTGGAAGCTGGCCAGGAGGGGAGGGGGAAGCTCTCTCTCTCTTCCGGACTGGCCTCGTGGCGGCGGGTGGTATTGTATTCTCTCTCCCTGTTTGTCTCCTCTTACATTGATTTGTTATTGGTACCGGTAGTTATTTCGGTTATACCTTGATTGCTGGACTGATTTTACCTCGATCCGTGGGAGTTGTATTCATCTGGCTCTCCTTCCTATCCCTCCGGGAGTGGGAAAGTGAGGGGGGGAGGGAAAACAAAGGGGAAACTGCGCAGATTTAGTTTAAACCACGACAACTGGACACAAGATCTTGGTACAGCTGAGAGATAAGTCATTGCCTGTGGTCAAGGGAAGGTTACAGCCATCTCACTGCTACTACTCAGTAGACAAAATGGGCAAGAAATGAAATAGTTTCTGTATATACCTTTGTCCTTGCCTGGGCAGCAACATCACCCATTAAAATCAAGTTCTTTGTTACTAAATGGACATGAGATGAGTATGTTTATGAGATAAATTACTTGAGATAAAATAAGAAATCTCCTGAAAAGCAGACAATTGAACCTAAATCCCACAAGGATATCTTACAACCCTTAGCATCGCTTCTTCATCTTCTTCTAAAAAAAAAGAAAAAAAAAAGAAAAGAACTCACAAAACTAATCTGCTTCTGTATAGATTTTTGTGGTAGGAAAATATAGAGCTGTATTTAACCAAGCCTTTACAAGATCATTAAGCTGCCTTACAATTATTAGTTTCCGGTGGTGTTTGGGTTTCATAATCACAATAAACATACAAGGGAAAGTTGAACCTACCAGGAAAGGCACTGTCCTCTATCACAAAGAGCATATTACTGCTATCTGGGTGCAGGAGATATATTGCAAGGTGCACCCAATACATTTTCATAGAAAACCTAGATTTCTGTGAAATGTTGGAATTTCTATTTCTGTTTTATCATATCTCAGACATTTCATCCAGCTGTTCCTTACAAAGTTAAATCAGGGCCATTCCAAACTAAGTAATAAATAAGGCATCTCTAATTTTCAGGAATTAGAAATGCAAGACCTAGATTAAGCAATGTAGAGTATTTGTATCAAATATTGCATTGTTCCATCAATCTGGCAATTGGAGAAGTGCACAGTAGGGTTTCATTCTAATGAGGCTGAGTAGTAGAGGAAAACAATCTCATTATTGGTCCCATAATATTTTGCCTTCTTACCTTATTATTCTCTTGGAAAAGAGAGAAGAATTTATAAAATTTTGCCAAATGCTCTTCACAGCATAAAGCAATATTTTCCCTACCAAAAAAGCAAAAAAAAAAATGTTCATGTCTCTATAGTGAAACTTTATATTTCACTTATTTTACAGTAAAATACTCTTGTAGTAATTTTTGTACATAGAGATGTGCTAAAAATTATTTGTAATCAATGCCTACACATTAAGAAAAACATACTATAAAAAGGGATACTATTGCAAGAAAAACAATGCATCAGCTCAGATTTATTGAGCTATCTAGCCATGTGGTTAATAGCAGATGCCAATGAAAAACTGCAACGAATAGCCTTATAGTTAAACTTGTGTAGAATAAACTCTCAGCCTCCAGCAATATTTGGATCAGAGAATTCCTGAATAAAAAGCAGTACCTAATATTGACAGGCAGGTGATATTGATTACAAGACAAAAAAAAGCCTTTTGATTTTTGTTCATTAAGTTTTTAATCTACAGGGGTTATTTAACTCTAGTTAAAAGGCATTCTTCTTAAATGTGTGCACTGACTGCCCTTTTACTACAGGGAGTAGTAACTCTATTCCCATGGAATTTAAAACCACTGGGACATGGCATTAGGCTTTTGAAATATCTTTCTCCACAATTATGGATATGCAGTACTGTTGACGTCCAGAAATATCTATGTTGAGATCCTGTTATAATTTTTGTATTGTCATAGTTACTGTGCAACTATTTTTAGTTTCAAATATCAATCATTCACTTGCAAGAAGAAAATGGTCTAAATGTAGTACAACCTAGATAGTATAAACCTACCTAGTTTCTAAGTTATTGGAATATCTAAAATAACCTGTTTCAAATACAAAATGGAATGTATTTTTCATATTCTAGAAGAGAAAAAAAAGTGGATGAACCAAATTTGTAGACCTTTCCCAAAAGTTCAAACCTGTACTAAAATTAAGTATGAGATGCTACACGATACAAGGATTTTTATTTCTTTTTAAAGTTACCTAGAGGTGTGAAAGGGTTCTTCTGCCAACTTTAAAAAAAGCTATAATGATATATCCTGTGACAGAAGAGATGACATGTTTGTGATTTTGACAACTTAGGGCCTCTTTTGTATACCAAAATGTTCTAAAGTATAACAGTAATTTTATTTGGAAATATAATGCAATATATACAATATAGTTCCCCCTCTCACCCCATTTTATTTGTGGTACTTAAACATTTCTGTGTGAGCAGAACTTTTGCAGTTCCTTTTTAATAATGAATGCATTGCACTTGAGGGCAAAATGTTTCTCACATAAATTTGGAAACTATGAAATGTCTCCGCTGTTTCCCCAGGAAACCACTCTGAGCCTAATCTCTCTGGGCAACTGTAGTAGAGGAGCATGTGGTGCCAATGCTTTATTACTGGCACTGATAAAGAACTTCTCACATAAATTATCATTTAGAAAAGATTACCATAAAATCAAATCTGGAGACTTGTGAAGACCTCCCGTATCTCTGATAACATCCACAATAATAGCAGAAATACAAAAATAGCTTATTTGATCTTCTGCATTTCACAGATCTCAGCATACACCAGTTAAATATGAGCAGAAGGAGTAGCCAAGAGAGCTTGGGCTGCTGGGCTCACTGGGGCTGTGAGCTGACAGCATGCAGAATAGCATAGATGAGAAACCTGCCAAGGAAATTGACACTGATATGAATACAAACATTTTATACAGATCAAGGGATAATGAACACCATGAGGCAATCTTTGTTCATCCAAAAACCTCACTTAGATCATTCAAACCCATAAAGAGCAGAATAGCTTCATCTGACCTCATAAAAGCTAAGTCTTTTCTTTCAAGTTTGTTAGTCTATTCCCGTCCTGCTGGTTATGCCTGCTAAGGCTCTATAAACATGGTTTGAACTCCATGGTCCAGCTCCCTGCTTCTTTCTTTTTGTATAGGTACAAATTTCTCTTTACTGCTAAATATTTTGGGAGGCAGTATCTCATCTGTCCTTGAGAGAGATTCATTTCAGAATGGGATTGTGGCATGGCAGATTCATAGGAAGAGATTTCCACATGACATCTCCTTCAAATGCCCAAACCCTGATTTGTGCTGGAATACAGAATTTCAATAAAACCTGAAAAATTCTCTTGATGTTCTGATCAGCATTAGAGTGATACAGAAGATACATTTAACATCTGGATATGAGTGCTACATCTCAGCCTTACAGTAATAGAAAACACAGAATCATAGAACAGTTAGGGCTGGAAATGACCTTAAGATCATCTAGCTCCAACCCCCCTGCCATGGGCAGGGACACCTCACACTAAACTGTATCACCCAAGGCTTCATCCAACTTGGTCTTGAACACTGCCAGGGATGGAGCATTCACTACCTCCCTGGGCAACCCATACCAGTGCCTCACCACCCTAACAGTAAAGAATTTCTTCCTTATATCCAATCTAAACTTCTCCTGTTTAAGTTTTAACCCATTATCCCTTGTCCTATCACTACAGTCCCTAATGAAGAGTCCCTCCCCAGCATCCCTGTAGGCCCAATTCAGATACTGGAAAGCTGCCATGAGGTCTCCATGCAGCCTTCTCTTCTCCAGGCTGAACAGCCCCAAATTTCTCAGCCTGTCTTCATATGGGAGGTGCCCCAGTCCCCTGATCATCCTCATGGCGCTCCTCTGGACTTGTTCCAACAGTTGCATGTTCTTTTTACGTTGAGGACACCAGAACTGTACATAATACTCCAAGTGAGGTCTCACAAGAGCAGAGTAGAAGGGCAGGATCACCTCCTTCGACCTGCTGGTCACTCTTGATGCAACCCAGGATGAGGTTGACTTTCTGGGCTGCGAGCACACACTCCCAGCTCCTGTTAAGTTTTTCATCAACCAACACCCCCAAGTCCTTCTCCACAGGGCTGCTCTAAATCTCTTCTTTGCCCAGCCTGTAGCTGTGCCTGGGATTGCTCCAACCCAGGTGTAGGAGCCTCCACTTTGTATGGCTAAACTTCATAAAACTGACATCAGCCAACCTCACAACCGTGTCAAGGTCCCTCTGGATGGCATTCCTTCCCTCCAGTGTATCAACCAAACCACACAGCTTGGTGTCATCAGCAAACTTGCTGAGGGCGCACTCAATCCCACTGTCCATGTCACTGACGAAGATGTTGAACAAGACCGGTTCCAACACCAATCCCTAAGGGACACCACTCGTTACTGGTCTCCAGCTGGACCACAGCCATTGACCACAACTGCTTGCGTGCAGCCATCCAGCCAGTTCTTTATCCACCGAGTGGTACACCTATCAAATTGATGTCTCTCCAATTAAAGAGACAAGGATGTCATGTGGGACAGTGTCAAACACTTTGCACAAGTCCAGGTAGATGACATCAGCTGTTCTACCCTTGTCCATCAGTTCCATAGCCCCATCATAGAAGGCCACCAAATTGGTCAGATAGGATTTCCCTTCCATGAAGCCACGCTGGCTGTCACCAAGCACCCTGTTGTTTTTCATGTGCCCTAGCATGCTTTCCAGGACAATCTGCTCCAGGATTTTGCCAGGCACAGAGGTGAGGCTGGCTGCTCTGTAATTCCCCGGGCCATCCATTTTCCCCTTCTTGAAAATGGGGGTTATATTTCCCTTTTTCCAATCATTGGGAACTTCACCTGTCTGTCATGATTTTTCAAATATGATGGCCAGTGGCTTTGCAACTTCATTCGCCAGCTCCTTCAGGCCCCGCAATGGGTTTCATCAGGTCCCGTGGACTTGTGTATGTTCAGGTTCTTAAGATGGTCTCGAACCAGGTCCTCTCTTATAATGGTCCCAAGGTCTTCATTCTCACCATCCCTGAGTCTGTCTTCCAAGACTTGGGTGATGTGGTCAGAGCCTTTGCCAGTGAAGACCAAGGCAAAAAAGTCATCATGTACCTCAGCCTTCTCCAAATCTGGGGTAGCCAGTTCTGATAGCTTCCGGAGGGGACCTGTGTTGCCCCTAGTCTAACTTTTATTCACTACATAGCTATAGAATCCCTTCCTGTTATCTTTAACATCCGTAGCCAAGTTTAATTCTAACTGGGCCTTAGCTTTCCTAACCTGGTTCCTAGCTTCCCAGACAACATCCCTGTATTCATCCCAGGCCACCTGTCCTTGTTTCCACCTTTTATAAGCCTCTTTTTTCTTGTGAATTTTTCTCAGCAGCTGCTTATCCATCCAAGGAGGTCTCCTGGCCCTCCTGCTGCACTTCCTTCTAGTCGGGATGCAACACTCCTGAGCTTGTAGCAGGTGATCCTTGAATATCAGCCAAGAGTCTTGGCCCCCCCTGCCCTCTAGGGTTATATCCCATGGGACCTTGCTAGGCAGGTTCCTGAAGAGGCCAAAGTCTGCTCTCTTGAAGTCCATGGCAGTGACATTGCTGCACGCTCTTCTCACTGCCCTGAGGATCTCAAATTCAACCATCTCATGATCACTGCAACCAAGGCTGTCCTGAAGTGTCACATTTCCAACCGGCCCTTCCCTGTTGGTGAGCATGAGATCAAGCATGGCACCTCTCCTTGTCATCTACTCTATTACTTTCAGAAGGAAGTTGTCTTCCACACAATCAAGGAACCTTCTGGATTCCTTGTGCTGGGCCGTACCATCCCTCCAACAGATACCATGATGGTTGAAGTCCTCCATGAGAACTAGGGCCTGCAAGCATGAGGCTGTTCCTATCAGTCTATAGAGTGCTTCATCCACAGGTTCCTCTTGATCAGGTGGTCTGTAATAGAACCCCACAGTAATGTCTCCCATCGCTGTTCTCCTTTTAACCCTGACCCACAAACTCTGTTGTCTGGGGACAGGTGAGCAGTCAGAGTTCCATACTCTCCAGCCTATCCCTAACACAAATAGCAACTCCCCCTCCTCATCTGCCAGGCCTGTCTTTTCTAAAGGGCCTGTAGCTTTCCATTCCAACACTCAAGTCATAGGAGCCATCCCACCATGTTTCTATGACACCCTTATAAGCATGCACACATCTCTAATTCCTCTTGTTTGCTTCCCATTCTACAGGCATTCGTATAGAGGCATCTGAGCCAAACTCCAAATTAAACTGGCTCATTGGCTGGAGTGGCTGGAATATCTCTACATTGCTCTGAACATTTATTATAGGTGCTGTCAACTGACTGGGTGTGTTGGGATGGAATGATGCCCCCCCCCCAACACATCTAGATTAAAACACACTTTCCTGATTATTATAATTTTTCCTAGCATTATAGATACCCACATTTAAAATTTATGAAGTTTTCCAAGGTTTTAAATTTAAAAAAAAAAAACACAACAACCTGCTTACAGAAGTCCTTCTTTCCTTTTGATTTGTCCAGCAGATATTTCACATAGAAATGAATGAATCTGCTGGTGTGTTTCTTCATCTGGTGGCAAGGTCTCACTCTGTTCCCCACCCAGAAAGCCGCTTAGAACTGGAGCATTTCCTTAGGCACTGTATTGGCTCTCATCGCAGGGGTGGCTGGGAACAGGGCTAGTCATCACTTAAAAACTCAGTTTTTGTTCTTTGCTTGCCTCTACATATCCAACACACCACCCAGGTGTGCCTGCCCAGAAGTCATTCCTCCTCCTTTTCTCCAGCCTCTTCCTCTTCTGCAGTATTGACCACACTACAGACTTTTTAGGTCACTTCAGCCTACAGCCTGCAATCCCTGTTTTACCCTGACCTCCCTTCTAGCCACATGCATTAAGTTGTAATGGGAATCTATGATGTGACTGGTCTAGATACAGCTCCTAATGAAGAATTCGCATATAACTTTTTTCAGAGGATGTATATTGTCTTGTACTCTGGTTAATTGCACCTCAAAACTATGGCAAGGGCCACACTTCGTTATTGCTGCTGGTGTGAGAGAGACCATTCACTTTCACACACCATATAATGTTGTCACACAAAATATACCAGAATTTGTCTTGCAAGCACTTCTTTCTTGCAGATATCATCCCATTTCCAGCATTAGAATTACTGTCAGATTGCTAGCAACACAGACAAGGAGTCTGTGAAACTGAGAAAGTGTTTTGCACAATTCCCAATTTGTCAGCACTTTGCAAAGCTCTGACAGAATGATAGAATGGTTAGTGTTGGAAGGAACCTTACAGGTCATCTATTCCAACCCCTGTGCCATGGGCAGAGGAACCTTCCAGTAGACCAGCTTGCACCATCCAACCTGCCTTTGATCATTCCAGGGATGGGCAGCCACAGCTCTCAGCAATCTGTTCCAGTGTCTCACCACCCTCATAGTGAAGATTTTTTCCTAATATCTAGTCTAAATCTCCCCTTTCAATTAAAGCCATTACTTCTTGTCCTCTTCCTACCTGCCTTTGTAAAAAGTCCCTTTCCAGATTTCTTACAGGCCCCTTTTAGCTACTGGAAGCTGGACTAAGGTCTCCCCAAAGCCTTTTCTTCCCCAGGCTGAACAAGCCCAGCTGTCTCAGCCTGTCTTCATAGGAGAGGTACTCCAGCCCTCTGATCACCTCTGTGGCCCTCCTTTGGACTCTCTCCAAGAGGTCCACATTCCTCTTGTGTTGAGGGCTCCAGAGCTGAATGTAGTACTCTGGAGGAAGAGAATCTTAGAAGAGCAGAGTAGAGGGGAAGAGTCACCTTTGTTGACCTGCTGGCCATGCTTCTTGTGATACAGCACAGCATACAGCTGGCATTCTACACTACAAATACACACTGATGGCTCATGTTGAGCTTCTCATCAACCAACACCCCCAAGTCCTTCTACTCAGGAATGCTCAATCCATTCTCTACCGAGTGTAGTTGTGCCTGGGATTGCCCAGCCTCCAGTGCAGGACCTTGAACTTGGCCTCATTGAACTTCAGGAAATTTGTGCAGGTCCACCTCTCTAGCCTATCAAGGTCCCCCTATATGGCATCCCTTCCCTGCAGCATGTCAATTTCACCATACAGCTTGGTATCATTGGCAAACTTGCTGATGGCGCACTCAATCACATTGTCCATGTGGCCAGCAAAGATGTTAAACTGCACCAGTCCCAACACTGATCTCTAAGGAACAGCACTTATCAGTGATCTCTACCTGGGCATTGAGCCATTGACCACAAGTCTTTGAGTGCAGCCATCCAGCCTATTCCTTATCCACTGAGATACTCTATATGCACTACATGGCTATGTTAACAAAATAATTTTGTTCTGAATCAAATATTACTTGATCACATGACTTTAGTGTTTAGACAGTTTTGCAATTCATATGACACGTTTACAATAATTTCTAGCCACTGGCCAACAGCCATTTTTCCTGCCTTACACTTTACAGTTTCAACTTGTGTTTCATCAGCTGTCCTATATACATGTGTAGATGTGCATACATTAACATGTAGAGCAGAACCACAGAACCATATTTTAGAAAAACTAATCAGAGTTATACAATGGAAATATCTTCATCAACTACTGTATCTAAACCAGATTCTATATATTGCTCTGAGTGAGAACTTTTCTATGGCATTAGAAAGGTGAAAATAATATTTTTGGTAGATTCCTGCTTTACTTGATAGTGCAAAATATTACGTGGCACCCAGTTCCTTTAGATTGTCAAAATATTTAGTTGCACATTATAAAACAATGTTAAATGGCGTTTCAGGAGTTTGCAAGAGGGTCTTTGTTCCTTACATTTATTCACAGTTTTTTTCTCCTCACAATGCAATGTCCTTCTATGCAACAGCTCCTTCCTGGAGTTATTTTAAGGTTAACTGTAATAGATTTTTATTTTTCTTACTCTTGCATACAGATCTTGTTATCTAACAAATACAACAGCTGTCTTGGAAGCAGTACCTGGAGTATATAGGTAATGAATTTATATTCATATTTACTTTCATATGTGACAATCTTAGTTACTTAAAATATTTTGCCCATGAGGCAGCTGCTTTTATTTATTATTCAACTAGCTGGACAGCCAGTCCAATACTGCCAAAAACTTATCTGCTAAACAAATTATCCAGTTAAAAGTTTACTAGTTTGTAATCAATTTATAGATCTATGTTGAAAAAATAACGTGCTTACTTATGAGGAAAAAAAAAGAAAAAAGTGGATTACAGAGAGCTTGAAAATAAGATTTCATTGCACATTTTGTGGCAAATTTACCAACAGTTAAAATATCACCTGTAATTTACAGTAGCTCATAGCTCTCCCAAGATAATGCCAGTATAAATTTAGAAAGATACCCAGCTGAACCATGACTAAGAGGAACAGGGAAAGTCTGTGCCACTTCCACTTTTATCTTGTTCGCTTATTCTTCCGACAGCCAAAACAGCTCCCTTTTTACTGAAAAAGTTGCTGTTTTGCTCAACACTGTTTTCTCTAGTTCTCTCTCACCTGGCCCAATTCTCCTATCTAAAGGAGCAGCTTTCCATCACTTTTCTTATCATGCATGTATATGTTTTCTATTTTCTGATTCCTTAGTAACACAAATTATCTTTTCTGTTGAATTCAGTACTTGAACAAGACTTGAGTAATTCATTGAAATCCACCAGCTACATTTAAACACATAGGCATGGCAAAGATTCATAAAAGCCAGGGAAACTAAGCCAGCTATTCATCTTGACATGTCATACCCATCCTGTTTCCAAAAGCAAACAATTCACATTTCAAGACTTTAGCTGTTATCCTTAACTGAGGGTAAAGGATCTAGTTTATTCCTTTGTCTATCAATCATGATCCCCACAGGCACACTTGGACTTTGCAATTTGTGTTCTCTGGAGTCAAGGGATCATACTAATCACTGAACTGAAACCTTCTTTAGAAAATACAATTTCTGTAGAACACAAAGAAGTCGGAGCAAAGGTATCTTGAAAACACATATACATACCTAGAAAATATTTATTCATGCAAACCATCTAAATTTCATTTCCTTTTGACTTTTCATGTAACATCTTCTAAATGTCGTTTATTGGATTTGCAGCCCTAACTTGGACTGTAAAGTAATTCAGCTACTTTATATAAAATAAGGGCATTTATTTTAACCTCTTGGCCTTGTATCTCCTTGATCTGGTCTAACAGTATCAGAAGACACAAAAGTCTTTGATATTGTCACATGCCAACATATTTTGCCGTGATGTACAGCACTTTTGAGAGTCACCATTTCTTATCTGTGTGCTTACTTCAGACCCATAATTTTAATTACATTATTAATTACAACAGAAACATAGCAAACTACAGCAATATAATCCTAAAGAAATCCTTCAAGCTAGGCTTAAAATAAATTTCCTTTTTTTGATTATGATGGAATGTATCAGGAGTTCAGAAAGCCTTTACCTATTTTATTTTAAATCTGATTGGCATAAGACTTAATCCAGCAAAATTTATGCCAGATGCGTATGTCTGTTATGGTTTCATATATGTTTTAGAAAGGCAAAAGAACAGAACTATAATGAAATTTCAAATGTAACAACTATGGAAATATTTCTAATGTTTAATGGTACTTACTAAGCTTAAACAAAGGCAAATGTATACATCTCCACAACTGGAATTTCCTGTCTTAGTATCAACAGCCTTAAAATAAGCATTCTGTATCATTTCCTGTGCATATTAATGATTTCTATAAAATTGTTCTTCATTATACACGTTCATTTTTTGCTGCTTTAGCGACACTTCAAGAGCTGTGGGGAGAAGAAAAGTGCTTATCCCTTTCATTAGCAGTCTATGTTAAACTTAATTCCCCTTACTCATCTACTTCTCTTTCAGGCAATCAGTCCTTTGCTGTCAAAGCAAACACACTGCTGGTCAATGGCAAATACTCCAAGGTTCATTAGAGTGATCCAGTTGATTAACTTGGGAGACTCTGCAGGGAAGAAAAATAGCCTTTTTTCCTTTCAAGATTGATCACCTTTAACAGAAATACTGTATTTCAGAATCTGAAATCTGTATTTATACAAATTTTAGAGTTTTAGGTTTTCTATGTGATTTCCTAAAAGGATAAGAATATACGAGTATTTTGCTATCCATAGCATTGTAATAATTTGAATCCTATCTCTCCCATCCCAGTATGAAAAGACTTCACAAATGAATGACGAGCAGATGGCATATAATTTTCTCAGCTGAAGACTCTTGGATTGCATTTGCCACTCACTGAATGCTGGCAGAAAAGCACTTTTGTACCCAAGTGAATAGTCTGCATAGTTTCTATATTCTCTGACAGTATTTAACAGCTACTAGTAAACATAATAAAGGCTTATTTCAAGCAGATTTTTTTTGTTTATTGTTGTTGCTGTTGTAAATATCACTGCAGTCATCAATGCCATCAGTTCTTTTATTTTGCTCTCTGAGATGTATTTTGATGCACAGCTTCAGTCTGCCTGCAGTATGACTGTTGGCTACTTCCAGGTATTTCCCTCTCCTGGCTGTCCTTATTCTCACAGCCTGTGGTTAATGTCCATTGAGTCAAACACTTTTTCTCATTTTTTTTTCACCATTCAGCAGAAGTTTGGCTTACCAGTTATGCTGTTTCCATGATAGCTGATGTATTAGTGACATTCATGTGCAATGCAGAGCGGACGTTACTGGGGTGTTTTGGAGGCAATCTAGTGGTCCACAGAGATGATGCTCTAACATATGGTGCCTTCTCTGGGTAAGTTCTCAGCTACTACCTAAAGCAAGTGGTGCAGATATCTCCAATTTGGCACCACTGCTTTTATTTCAAACACCTTTCTTAACTCTATTTTCACTTTCCTTATGCTTTTATGCACAACCTCTCACAACATTATCAACTGACTTTGATTTGACAATTGCATTTTCCTGAGTTATGCAAGTAACTACAAGAGATGCTACTGTGATCCAATGTGACATATGGGCCAGTGCCTTCCATTCACAATGCAAAGCTACCTATCTTATCAGCAGCTGAAATGATCTGTTAGTAAAATAACTAATGTACAGCGAGATTTATCAGAAACTTTTTTTCATATCTTAGAAAATCTAGAAACCACTGCTCCTACTTGAGGTACCAGAAACACTAACTCATAGCCTGTGCACAGTGGAACTATTGTCCATCAATATCATATACTTTATGTCGTTCCAGTCCTCCTAGGATGTAAAAAATCAACAAGCTTTTGTAAGTAACTTCTCAAGTAACAGCTTTTTGGGTTTTGAGGTTGGGGGTCATGAGAATTATCCTTTTTCCAGATTGTTCTACTATTTCCAACTTAGCAAACAGATTAGTGGGTTCATTGTTGCAAGTGCTCTACTCTCAGCAAAAACTTTCTAGATCCTTGAAAAAGCTTTAATCACTTATCCAGGCTTTTCTGCTATTGGAGCAGATATCTAAAGCATGAAACTCATGCAGGGAGCCCTTAGAAGTTTTGTATTGTTTCTACCACCTAAGGGGTAGATATTAAAATTTTCTTAATATTGAGCCAACTCAGTTCTTATCACAGTTACACAAAACCACTGCATAATTCAATAGACAAATTGTCTGAATCTAATCCCATAAAAAGAGAAATTATGACATGTTTTTAAAATCTAGACTTAATAGATAGCCAAATGGCTACAAACCACATCAGGCTGAATGAATCAGATACCATCTGTGATAAAAGGCATGTTGAATAATACAGTCTAGATGCAAAGCATATTGAACAGAACAAAACATATCATAGAATAGATTTATAGCCTATAATACACACAGAAATTCTACTGAAATAGATCAGCTCTGTCAAGTAACACTGCTTTCATCTACTGTCCAGGAGCACTGCACCACTTTGACTCATTTAGCAGATCAGTTAACATGCTATTCCTGATTTCATGCAGTGATGATTAAGCATGCAAAATATCCAGACAGTTGGCAACTGCAATAAATAAAAAAAGCTTTGCTCAATTTTGCTTTATGTACTTGCACCACAATTTAAAGAAGAAAGAAAAAGTTTGAATTCATCATGTACAGTAATCTGCTATGATAACTTTGGATCTTCAGGTTTCGTAAGCATTCCAAGACAAGACAGCAAATTAAGCTTTAACAGACTGTTACGAACCCACTATCAGGGGATGTTGTATGCACACTAAGATTAGTTTCTATTGAGAAATTTTCAGTCGAAAATTGTCCAAAGCTGTAACCAAAGTAATGGTGAGATGAACTGCATTAATCAAACAAGATTTGGCACAATTGCCTAAGATGCTTAAAGTACTTTTATATATGCTGTTCCAGACTGTGCACCAGAGACTCATCAAATATAGTAAACATCTGCTGGTTTAAGGATTATGGACTCTATTTTCTAAATTTATAATGCTTGGATACCACTTTTAGTCACCAAGACCTGACTTGAAGCTTAAATGGAAGCTTCAACTGCCCCCCAAAATGAATACATAAAGCCACCCTAATGAATTCTACCAGTATTTTATTGTATGCCTGATCATGACAAATAGCTCATGATATACAATGTAACAGCAGGATCTTGAACAGTGAAGCAATTTTAACCACAATTTCATATTTTCACAGAATCATTGAATAACTTGTGCTGGATGGGACCTTAAAGATCACCTAGTTCCAACCCCCCTGCCATGGGCAAGGACACCTTCCATTAGACCAGGTTGCTTTAAGTCCAACCTGTCCTTGAACACTTCCATGGATGGGGCGTCTACGACTTCTCTCAGCAATTCTTTCCAGTGCCTCACCAGCCTCATAATGAAGAATTATTTTCTTTGCCCACCATGTGTCATAAAGCAACAGAAAAATAAAGTCAATTCTGAAGATCTGGAGTTGAATCTGTTGATTAGCTGTCCCCTTACACCAGCAGAGGAGCTGAGTTGTACATATATAGGATACAGGCTATATAGTCACTATATATGAATGTCAATTTTGTTATAGCGCCTTGAATTCACACCACTGCACACACTTAAAAGATCCTTCCTGGTTCAGGTAGCTTGTATCATAACTGTCCCAGTAATAGCATGGAATAAAATACACATCACAGCATTTGTTCATTTTATCAGAAGTTTCTAGTAGAAAACAAACTGCAATATTTACAACACTTTTCAAACGTGGAACTTTGGAAACCTTTTTTGCTGTTTAATCTGAACATTTCAGAGAGTATGAAATCAGAAGGCCTCTAAGGTCTCATGCCTGTGCACTTTCATTTATTTAAAAATTAATCATAGACTAAAGGAAAGAGCAGTAGTTCATTCCCACAAGAACTGACTTAAATTCTGCTGTCTTAATTTTGTTGCTGCCTTTACTTTTAATAAAATACAGTGATTTAAGAGTGACTGATGGTAGTGAGAATTATCAAATTAAAAGGAATTTGGGAAAAAAAAAAGGTTTTTGTATAGCTGTCATACGACAGTTTTCATTTTTATGCATATTTAGAAAACACACCAAAGAAAACATAAAAGTGTAAACTCTGTAAGTAAAGCATTTTAATTTATTTAATAAATATTTCCCCTAAGCCATTAATTGCAGATCCTGTAAACAATAAGTGTTAGTGCAACGTGAAATTTGCTTGCTTGCATGCTTTCTTCTTGTTCCACCTATGGGTTCTTTTTCAGCTGGTGAATTCACTGAATGAAAGAAAATCTTTCAGCTTCTTTTGTGCATGGAGACCGAGTTCTGCCAGAAATCTTTCAGAGATCTCTTCTGTTAAAATGGAAACCCATGCAATGTGTTCCTGTGTTTGAGCTAAATCTATGTCATGTATTGTCATGGTTTGAGCATGTTTTGAGGTTGTTTTTGTTCAAGGTTTTTTCCAGCCAGGTGGAGGGGGGGAGTCCGGGAGGAAGGAGAGACAGGACACCTGACCCAGGCTAGCCAATGAGGTATTCCATGCCATAGCACGTGATGCCCAGGATGCATACTGGGAGAGAGAGAGCTGGAGGGGTAGAGCTCTGTAGAGGAAAATGGAGAAGGGAGCACGCGGTGCTCAGCCGGGCAGGGTGGAGTGAGTTATGGGTTGGTGGCTGGTGGGGTGTTGTATTCTCTTCACTTGTTGTTTGCTGTATCATTATTATTTGTAGTGGTAATGGCAGTGGTGATTCTGTGTTATGCCTTAGCTATTAAACCGTTCTTATCTCAATCCGTGGGGGCTACATTCTTTGGATTCTCCTTCATAACTCTCCGGGAGTTGGGGGACTTGGTTTAAACCACGACATGTATTCACATCTCTCTCACTTAGAGAATCAATGTGTAAATCTTCTTCCTAAACATGCTCTATGAAAACTGTGTTGCTGAAAAAAAATTAACCAGATCTCATATGTTTCAAAGGGTACACTTTCTTTAACAGATTTTTTTTTTAACCTAGAGAATATGAGCAGCAAACAATCCTGAAATCATATGAGCCTCACCAAGGAGAAATAAACCATAAGGATTTCAAATGGATGTGTCCTCTCCCAGTTCCTGAAGTTACAGAAACTTACTGATATCCTTGCTTCTTTTAAAAAAAGAACTTTCTCCTTTTCATGACTGCAAGGAAAAGCTAGGAACTATATACCAAGCTGCAAAGATATCTTCTTGATCCTTAAAAAACATCTCAGAGTAACAGAAACATCAGTCATGTTAGTGCAGCTGACCTACCCCTAGGGTTCAGCTTGAAGAATATCTGTGTACAAGTGTAAGCAAAATTAAGACTTCTTTCAGGAAACTACAGATGAACCACACTGTTATCCTGAGTAAGAATATGAAAGAGGGTCATGACAAACCCTGGGTCTTGATGCAGCTACAGAAGTAATTCAATCAGTTCCAGGCATCAAAGAATCTGTCTCAAAATCAGAAAACACTTGTGTTGCTCACAAGAAACATTTTGTTTCATAATGCCATATATTGTTTAAAATACTAAATATCTTTCTGGTTTTCAAAGGAACACATTAAAATATTAATGTTTTTACAAATATGCATAGGTCAGCAAAAATGCTTGGAAACCAGAAAATGCTCATTTTCACACCCTTGAATGTCGGCATGCTGAGGTGGTTATTTTGCACTGCTGTCACTCACTGTCGAGCAGTCATTATTACTTCACATGCAACCCCCAAAGCCAGTCTTTCTTTGCTATACCAGATCAAAAAATCTCTGAATACAATCTGGCAATACTTTCAAAGCACTTTCTTATGCTAATTTCCAATTCTTATGTTAACTTCCAATGTATTTTAATATATAAATTAAGAAAGCAAACAATGCATGCTCCCTGCAAGAAAATGCAACTCAGTAACTTGAGGGAAGTTCCTACCTGTGCTGGAATCAATGCTGGCTTTATGCCTGGAGACCACAGGTGACTTTGGGGCTGGCAAGAGGTACACAGTGACAGTCTCTCACTTGGTTATCACCAACTGCACCATAGTTCATCATATCGATAAAATACACTCCCACTAACTTCTTCTATACTTTCCCAGGTATACATGTAGGTACAGACAATAGGGTAGACTTCCCCCAGTCTCTTCAGATGGACATGTTGCAGAAATACACAAACCAGGAGATTAATTATATATGATTTAGATTATATCAACTGTGCAATTAATTATTAGAATTAATAGATCCAACTTAATTGCACTTAAAATCAGAACAGCTGAATTATTAAATAATTCTATAAACTATTTCTTTCAAAGGTGCCTAGTAAGTGACATTATATGGGCTTATTGTTCCCTATCAACCGGAGCGGAGCGGGGGGAGATCAGTGTCCAAGAGCCTCACCACAGAGAGACAAGAGCCACTGAGGAGGTAGCCTCAAGTCCTCGACAGGACTTGCCTAAGAGCTCAGCTACCACGAGGAGGTGACTCACCAGGGGCGGAGACAGGAGGAGTGGCACCAACTGTGAGTGGTTAAAAATCTACCCAGGGAGTGCGCTGACCAGGAGCGCGGCAAACAGAGCGGGTCAAGGCAGTTTGTGCAGTAGTTCGCGCAGGCAGGCAAGCGGGATGGTGAGCACTCGCTGTACGACCAGGGTCCCGTCTGGGAGCTCTGCCTTGGCTGCCCCAGTGGTGGCAAGCGTAGGCACCCAGACAGAGCCGGTAAGTGGAGAGGTTGCGGTGCAGAGCTTGGAGTGTAGAGAGTGCCTGCACTGGTCTTGTGAGGGAAAGGTGCAGAATGGGCAGGGCTGTGCTTGCCGCTCCCTGATGGAGGTCCTCCTCCAGCAGGTGGCTGAGCTACGGCATGCTGTCAGTAAGCTGCAAGATGTCAGGGAAGCTGAGAGGAAACAGGACTGCTTTCTCCAAGACCAAACAGCACAGGGGCCTCAAGATTCCCCTCTAACTCATGGAGGAAAGAAGGGGGCTGTTGATCAGGGAAGCTGGGAATTAGTAAAAAAAAAAAAAAACAACACAAGGAGGAAGAGAGCAATAAAAAGCAAGGGGCTTCCTCCTAAATCTGCTGTATCCACCCAGAACCACTTTGCTGTCCTGCAGGGGGTCAATGAGGAAATGCACTTGCATCAGAAACAGTCGGCTGGTGCACTGGTACAGATCTCTACTGGTGCCGCCAGGAAAAAGCGGTGGGTTGTAGTAGTAGGGGACTCTGCCTTGAAAGGGACAGAAGCACTCGTCTGTTGGCCTGACCCGGTCGCAAGGGAGGTGTGTTGCCTACCTGGGGCACGGATCAGGGATGTTGCAGAGAGGCTGCCTGCTCTAGTAAGTCCCACGGACTATTACCCGCTTCTAGTGATACATGTGGGTGTTAGGGATATAGATAGTAGTAGCCTGAGGAATATAAAGAAGGACTACAGAGCTCTGGGAGAGGTGGTCAGGGGTTCTGGAGCTCAGATAGTCTTTTCGACAATTCTCCAAGACACAGGGGAGGACCTCCCAAAGGCAAGGAGGATTGGACAGGTTAATAAATGGTTAAAAGGGGGGTGTCATAGTCAAGGGTTTGGGTGTCTTGGACATGGGGCCCACATTTGTGGGCCAGGCCTACTGGGGGCTGGTGGAGCTGCTCTGATAAAGAAAGGGAAGAGTGGCTTTGCTGGGAGGCTTGCCAAACTTGTCAAGGATGCTTTAAACTAGTTATGCTGGGGGAGGGGAGCATCATTCCATCCCAACACACCCAGTCAGTTGCCAGCACCTATAATAAATACTCTGAGCAATGTAGTAATATTCTAGCCACTCCAGCCATTGAGCTGGATTCATTTAGAGCTCAGATCAGATGACTCTATACAAATGCCCGTAGCATGGGGAATAAACAAGAGGAATTAGAGATGTAGGCACATCTATGGGGCTATGATATAATAGGCATCACAGAAACATGGTGGGATGGCTCCTTTGACTGGAGTGTTGGAATGGAGGGTTATAGGCTCTTTAGAAAAGTCAGGCCCTGCAGGAGGGGAGGGGGAGTTGCCCTTTATGTTAGGGATAGGCTGGAGAGTATGGAACTCTGTCTGGGGACAGGTGATCAGTTAACAGAAAGTTTGTGGGTCAGGGTTAAGGGAAAATCGGTGATGGGACACATTACTGTGGGGATATGTTACAGACTGCCTGATCAAGAGGAACCTGTGGATGAAGAACTACAGACAAATAGGAAAAGCCTCACACTCACAGGCCCTTGTTCTCATGGGGGACTTCAACCACCCTGACATCTGTTGGGGCAACGGTACGGCCTGGCACAAGCAATCCAGGAGGTTTCTCTATTGTGTGGAAGACAACTTCCTTCTGCAAGCAATAAAGGAGCCGACACAAGCTTGCTACACAAGCCATCCTTATATAGTCCCTGGGCATACATACATATTCATGAGGCTACGTATGGATTACATCACTTTCCAGAAAGCTCCCCGCATGCGTACAGAATTGTGGTGGTGGTCTCTGAGGGTTGTTTACTTCTTCCAACAATCTTCATTACCTCTGGCAGCCTTTGAAGCACGTGCAGTAGATTCTTGTACCAGTTTAATTGGTTCGTTAGCACCAGAGATATAATAACCCTCCTATCCTCCTACTTATCAGTTAGTATACCCGTAGCCTATCATGGACACCTGCTATTCCCAGATACTCCTTATCCCTGTGTCCTGTTTTTCTAGACTGTTTTTCTTAAGACTACATCAACTATAACGACTTATCTTGTGCCAGTATGTTCTCTATCTGTACTCTATTTTTTTCTATGTATTATGCACCTCAGTAATTTTCCACTGCTACTGTTACAAAGCCATTGAACTTAACATTGCTTAAAACTAATTCTAAAGGTTTATATATTCCATTTTGTGATTTTGTGTTCCCCTTGTTTCACCTGCTTGACCTCGTGCTCACCAACAGGGAAGTGCTCGTTGTAAATGTGATTCTCCAGGGAAGTCTAGGATGCAGTGATCATGAGATGGTCGAATTCGAGGTCCTCAAGACAGTGAGAAGAGCATGCAGTAAGCTCACTGCCCTGGACTTCAAGAGAGCAGACTTTGGCCTCTTCAGGAACCTGCTTAGCAAGGTTCCATGGGATATAGCCCTAGAGGGCAAGGGGGCCCAAGACTCTTGATTAACATTCAAGGATCACCTGCTACAAGCTCAGGAGTGTTGCATCCCAACTAGAAGGAAGTGCAACAGGAGGGCCAGGAGACCTCCTTGGATGGATAAGGAGCTGCTGAGAAAAATTCACAGGAAAAAAGAGGCTTATAAAAGGTGGAAACAAGGACAGGTGGCCTGCGATAAATACAGGGATGTTGCCAGGGTAGTAAGGGACCAAGATAGGAAAGCTAAGGCCCAATTGGAGCTAAACTTGGCAAGGGATGTTAAAGATAATAGGAAGGGATTTTATAGGTATTTAGCGGCTAAAAAGCAGACTAAGGACAATGTAGGCCCCCTCCGGAAACTTTCAGGAGAACTGGCTACACAGGACTTGGAGAAGGCTGAGGTTCTGAATGGCTTCTTTGCCACAGTCTTCACTGGCAAAGGCTCTGACCACAGCACCCGAGTCTTGGAAGGCGGACGCAGGGACTGTGAAAACCTAGACCTTGGGCCCACTGTACATGAGGATCTGGTTCGAGACCATCTTAAGAACCTGAATGTACACAAGTCCATGGGCCCTGTTGAAATCCATCCACGGGTCCTGAAGGAGCTGGCGAATGAAGTTGCTAAGCCACTGGCCATCATATTTGAAAAATCATGGCAGACAGGTGAAGTTCCTGATGACTGGAAAAAGGGAAATATAACCCCCATATTCAAGAAGGGCAAAATGGATGACCTGGGGAATTACAGACCAGTCAGTCTCACCTCTGTGCCTGGCAAAATCTGGGAGCAGATTCTCTTGGAAGGCATGCTAGGGCACATGAAAAAGAGAAATGTGCTTGGTGACAGCCAGCATGGCTTTACTAGGGGAAAATCCTACCTGACCAATTTGGTGGCCTTCTATGACGGCTACAAAAGTGATGGACAGGGGTGGAGCAGTTGACGTCATCTACCTGGACTTATGCAAAGTGTTCGACACTGTCCCACATGACATCCTTGTCTCTAAATTGGAGAGTCATCAATTTGATAGGTGTACCACTCGGTGGATAAAAACTGGCTGGATGGTCGCACTCAAAGAGTTGTGGTCAACGGTTCAGTGTCTGGCTGGAGATCAGTAACGAGTGGTGTCCCTCAGGGATCGGTGTTGGGACTGGTCTTGTTTAAAAGTTTTGTCGATGACATGGACAATGGAATTGAGTGTGCCCTTAGCAAGTTTGCTGATGACACCAAGCTGTGTGGTTCTGTTGATACGTTAGAGGGAAGGAACGCCATTTGTAACCCAGTGCTCATTACTGTATTAATATTTAATATTCTTCACTTTATTCCCCACCTTCTCCTTGATTTCTCTGTTCTGCCTAAAGGCAGGAATCTTTGCAATGACTATTGATGGACTTGAATAATAGGTGAAAGAAAAGGCATATTTATTTCCTCTTCTTAAACCACATAGGCTTTCTCATTATATGATGAATGCAGTGAGATTTACTATCCCCCCATCTTCACCAATTATTGCATATTATTGCATATTGAAGTACTTAAAGCTTCTCTAATTGTTTATCACAAATACACACAACCAGTTACCCTTTTAGGTAGATCTATTAATGTGAACTCCATCAGCCCTGCTTGTTCAGTACTTGGGTAATAATACTGTCATTCAAGAAGTAATGTGATATGACAGTTATATTTTCCCATTCTTTTCCATCTATACATTGCTGAATCAAGGAACTGAGAAGAAACAGAGCCTTATTATATTATTTTGTGTGTGCAGTCCATGGGAGAAGATGTAATAAAAAAAAATCATATTGAAAAAAATTATGTACTTAAAATTAACATAGAGTATGCCCAACTGATATAAAAAATGGAGCATCTTCAACTCCAGTAATAATGCTTGCAGAGACCTTCCCTTGGGAAACAATCTAAGCAATGCGTTTTTTTCCATTTCCGGTCATCTTCAAGAAGGTTTGCCTGATATTTAACTTAAATACCCTTTTCCTCATTTCATCTTATTATTCATAGGTATGTTCTATTTCATTATGATAAATAATTTTTTCTTTCTTGAATGTTTGCAGTAGGGAGATTTCCCTTGCTTCCTAGTTCTGGCTTCAACTAAGTCTGGCACTGTATACATGAAACCACCTGCACTCTAATAGTTTTACTCCCTTTTGGTACCATTTCCAGTAACACTTCTACCATGCTAAAAGCAAGCTGGATTAGACTATTCAGTGGTATGATACCAAAGTACTTAAAATCTTATGCCAGGTGAAATAGGCTGAAGTGTGCTCTTGGAAAAGAGGGGACAGTAAAGTTAGAAAAACAGAAGAACATCAAGTAAGCATTTCTAGATGCAATAGTATTTGTTAAATCTCTTCCTCTTAATTTTATTATTCTTAAAGGGCTTATTGCTAGCCTGGAGTACTGTGCTCCACCTGCAGACAAGCCGAAAGGAGGGCCATCATGTCCTAGCAATAGACACACCTGTATGTAGAATATACTGGAAAATTTTAAAGGCCTAAAGATTAAGTTCTACATGTACATTTTGAAAGCATCCCAGTAGGTGCAAGAATAGCACTGTGGGACCATAAAATGCATATGCATTTCTAAGAAAAGAATTTAAGTATAAACCAAGTGAGTCAAACAGAGTAGTAATCTACACCACCACAAAGAAGAACACATTGCTTCCTTGTTTCCTATAGCAGGTAGTCTCATTTTGACCAATCTTGACTAGTGAAAAGATGAATCTGTGGGATCTGGAAAGAAACAGTTTTTCATTCCAGCAATATTTTTCAGAAATATCATGTACAGATGAGCCAAAGATGACTTGTAGTTTGGCACACAGAAGCAGACATCAACAGTCCTGAAACAGGCACTCGCAAGGAGCCTGTTTTTAAACAAGTGATTTCACACCTAACAGATAATTTAAGCATATAAGATATACATCATAAGCTTTAAATCTGGAGCAATAATTTCTAGACATGAAAAGAACAAAGAAAAATATTGGCTAATTATACTATATCTATCCTGCATTCCTGGGGGAAAAATCTATATGATTTTTATATAAAATTACCTAAAGAACAATATGAAGAAAATTTTTAATGTTTGAGCAACATGCTGTTTGAAGAAATTATTTATACAAGCCAAGAGGTAAGAATGACATGCTATTATCAAGCAAAAAGTTACCTTCAAAATACACAAATTCTCTTGAAGTGTAAGAACAGTATGTACATATCAGATGTTATTATGCAAACCATTTGTAAGTCAGAAGCAAAGAATGAATGAAGAATTACATCATGTTCTAATAAATTGTGATCAATTCCTGAATGATCAATCATTTCAAGTCAGAAATCTGGAATGAATCAGGGTAGTTGTAACCACACTGTGAAGAAATTAATTAGGCATTGATAAGAGCAGTCCTGAGAACTAAATAAATTCATGTTGCACCTGCTTCAATAGTAAAATGAATACTGATACTTTTTAAATTGACAGTTTTTTAAAAAAAAATGTTCAATTATACACATGAAAGAATTTAAGACTTAGCTTAAGTTGACCTTAACTTTCCTAATCTACTGAACTGGGTAAGAATGCAGAAAAAAAAAAAATGTAAGTAATGCACAGTTATATTAAATGAAGGTGTGAGTAACTAAAACTCACAAGAGGTATGTGGCACCCTATAGACCACTGCAAAATATTTCTAAATAGACACTTCAATGCCTGTAATAAGTAGTAATCCACAACTTTTGCTGATGTATACATTTCCATGCTACCACTTACCATGATCAATGAGTGACTTTTGGATTGGGTTATTTGTAGCTGTTGAATCCATTGTACAATTAGCTTACACAGGACTTAAAGTGATTTGCTGCTTTAAGTTCAATTCACATCTTCAAAAAGAATAGAATGTAATTTTAAGCAGCATTACTTATTCTCCTGTATGAAATACCTTCCAGTTGTCTTGACTTTCCTTTTTGTTCTTGCTAACACAACAAAGGGCATTTGATTTGAGCATTATTATGGGTTGTGGGTGTATGCTAAATCCAGTGAGCTCTGAATCTTAATGTAGTATTACACTTCTAAGTTAAAGTATTATATAACAAAATGCCAAAACTACAGATATTGACGAGGTATATTTAAGATGATTATAAGTGAAACTCATGTCTGAAGTGAGGAAAATGCTGCCTTGACTATATTTGTTTAATTTTGGATTATATTATGATGCATTTCCTAGTTACTTCTCCCTAAAAAGATTAAACTTTTAAACAGAATCATAATTAAAATAACTGTGAGTCTTTCAATACTTCCATTTTTAGAGAAAAATACTAAGGGAGAAGGAAGAAATTCTACTGGGATTTTGAACTTCAGTCATATCTACAGTACTCTCTTTTATTCGCTTGTTGAGCGAGATCATCATTTTCTTCTACTGTTCAGAACCCTACCCAGAAGGATCCCCCATCCATGATTAATTTTTCTAGTCAGTGATACAGCAAAAGCAAACACATTAGACTAAAGATTTCATCTCTGCAGCAACAGAGAAAAGAGCAGTGTGCCTATATTTATTATTTTTTTAACTCATCCCATCATCTTTTTATTCTATACTTGTCAAGACATCTTGTCACTTCATTCCTTTCAATTTCATGGGACACAACAACTGACACATTATGGAAAACGTACATGCAAATATTGATTTATAGCAGCAAAGGATTAAAATTGCTTGAGCTCTTAGCACTTGATTTATTTTATTTTGAGAAAAAGGATCATTCTGAACTTAAAAATACATCCCATTTCTAGATATATGGCTTTCTAGAATAAATCCCACCATTTAATGTGTATGAAGCTATATTCAAGAATGTCTAAACTTGCCCAATGTTAGTATGATCTTATTTATAAAATACCACCTTCATCTGAATCTCTGCAACACATACGTAAAAACATTATCAAAAAAATCTCCTTGATAAATTACTAAAAAAAAGGTAGTAGTTACTTTTGATGATGTGATTGTTAACTATAGGGTTTTATAGATCACATAAATGTTCTGTGAATGGTCTAAGGAATAAGCAAGGCTATACTCACTGTGGTCATAGAAGCAGAGACAAGGAATGTGGAAAAACCCTTGCCCTTTGGTTACTCCGGAAAATCTGCTTTTCAACTAAATGTCCCCAGAACACCAATACATGCCAAAACATCATATTCATTGCACTATTTTTATTCTGCATCTGCAAAGTCAATGTATTTAGTTAAAAATATTTACACTAACATTATCACTCACTTAAGTATTTGACAAAATTTAAATAGTCATTTAAACATTCAGTTAAACCCGATCCTCTTGCCTTGGTCCCTTCAAGGCTTATGTCACCCACTGTGAGATAGAATGTATTTTATAGTTACAGACTGATGGACACTATGACGATAATTTTCCTGTGCTTTCCCACAACTAAGGACACCATTTTGAATTTACCCATGGGTATCACAAAAGTATTATTCTATGAGAAAAAAAATATCAAACTCCATCAGACCTTCTCAAAGAAAAAAAGGATTCTTCAGAGGAGTGGCAGGAAGAAAACAAATAAATGTTTCTTAAAGGCTGCTTCTCACTTCCCTCACTCTATTTTTTTTTTTAAGTTATACAAATTCCAGACCTTTTTTTTTTTTTTTTTTAATCTTTAAACTCCATGGTAAGCCTGTGCTCAAAGAACACAGCAAATAGCACAGCACAGCCATGTTCATCTTACTGTAGTATCTGTTTATTTGTGCTATGGGCACAGATTTATCCTTTCCATACATCATTCACTACTATCCAGACTGATTTTACCATGTCAATTCAAAAAAACCCAAACAGCCTTAGCAAGAAGAAAAAAAAAGAAAGGGCAGGGGGCAGGGGAGAAAAAGTCTATCTTTTGTTGTTTTGAATATTAGCCACACTGGGCTCTGGATTTCATTTTCTCTGTCCTACTTCAGAGGCTCCATTGATAGCAAAGGTCATAAGAACAGGACAGAAAAATAAATAACATTTTCTGCTGTTTTCTTGGTTTTGAAAGTTCTTTTATTGTCTATGAACACAAAGAACATATCATCTCTCTGATGCACCAAGAAAGGCCCTGATTATAATGTTTCATTGCCTGAAATTCTGTTTCAATTAAGATGCTGCTTGGGTGATACTTTCAAAGGCACAGAAGCAGTTAAGTCATCCAAGCCTTACAGAAAATTAATGGGAAGAGGGAGCTTCACATTCATTTGTAGCTATGTTACAGCTTTCCCCATCTGAATTCTGTTTCTGTAGCAAAGCAAAAAAAATAAGCCAGATAATAATGGCTGGATAACAACTTGCTTAGAGGCCCAAGCCTCTTTCACATAAAAAGGATTGTTCACCATCTTTCTCATGACTTTGGACTGTGTTGAAGGGAAAACAAATTTTGCTACTTCATTTACTAACCAGATTAGGTTTAAATAAACATATAATTGGAGGTAAACCTAACTTCATTAATTAACAGGAAATGAAAATGTGCATGCAAATCACAACTGAGACTCAATAAATTAAGAGAAGAGCAACTATGATTGTGTTGACCACCCGTGTATGTTATAATTATGTAAATGGAGCACATAATTAACTCATGAAGTTGAACAAGAACTGTCTATAAACAGTCCCACATTAGACAACAGGAGAAACGGCTATGCTGTTTTAATCTTAAGCATCCAATATAAGGGATCACTTGAGAGTGATTTTTTTAACACTCTACTTAAAAGACCTTGCTTTTTGGCTAGAGTGAAGAAGGTTTGTTTTAGAATAATACAGAGACAAGCTAAATTTCTACAACTTTAATGATTTCATAATTAACAACACTTAATTCTGCCATACAAATGTATCATGAGATCATTAAAATTTATTTAAATTAGGTGAACACTGCTTAAAGTCTACAGTAGGAGTCTTAATTGCAAACAATACTCAATTTAATGAAGGTTTAATCTTCAATTTAAAAGAGCAACAATGATACTTTTCCTCAAAATAATAAAAGGGCACAAATACCTCCATCTCAATAAATAAAAAAGTAAGAAAAGTGAAAATTACTCACATACCTGCTTATAATTTTTGCGGCATTCATCTGAAGTCACTCCAATTGTGTGGTATAGTGTTCTAGGCAGAGTACTTCATTCTATGAAGAGTATTGCAGATAAAAGCAGCCCAAACAGTGTAACTACGGATTTAACTACTTGCTCCTGTGGATGTTGTGCTGAAGGGAACTGTCACAGGTGTTTTGCATAGATACTGTTGGTAAACCAACGGAAAGAGGTCATGCCTCCTCTACCCTTATCTGACCTTTTTTTTTAGCAAGTGACTTTCACCAGTTCAGCCACAAACACTTAGGTCTGTAAGTTCAGGTCTGCTTGGGTGGTCCTCACATGCTAAAGGCAGGTTGATATCTTTCAATTTTGTTGCAGCAGGCAAATGTCAAGCTTCAGGTCACCAGTCATCCTGCTCAGGATGATGGGCATCTGGAGAAATCTGCTGATGGATACATCAGTTCTCTAACCAGTTCTCTCCTGACATCTGTTCTCTAGCATATACAGAAATAGGATTTGCGTGGGCCTTCTGTGCAGTAGCTGCTATCAGCCTTCAACCTGGGGTAACAGCTCTGGGGCCACCTTCATGAGCAACATTTTGTAGACAACTATATCCTTTCTTAAAAAATACGATCCCAGCTTAGCAACATATATTCACTCTTACAGATTTGCAACAGCCACAAATCAGATGATTCCTGCTTATGTAGGTCAGAAGTCCCCTCTGGTAGTTGCAAATGTATTGCTGAGAAACTCACAAGCCCCAGGTCAGGAAAGCTGAAGAGAAGTCTCAGGGTTTTGTGATATTTGGTGTTTTCCTGTGCAATAGTTTAAGGTGCTAAGCAAATCTAACAAGCAAAAGCAAGATGATTTTGCACATCTATTTTTTTTGCATCAACTTTCAACATAAGTTTCAAAATGCTATGGTTCTGGTGCATTACCCATGGTATGCAGTATTGTAGCTACAAATGCATTGCTTCATCCTGTTATCAGGAAATACTGGCCTTCAGTGTCATGAGGTCTCCAAAAGGGAAAAACTTGGAAGGAAGACAATGAGTTGGAAGAATTGTTAGCTTAGTTCCCAATTAACTGATCTTTTGGAAGAAAAATAAATCTCAGTGAGGGGCAACATTTTACACAAGGAGAACATAGGAAAGAGAACTGCAGATGCTGAGATTGTTTTCTTTTTCATCTTGAAGAAGTGCTTAAAAATGAACTCATTAGAGACCTCTGCATTGTGCATAAACTGATCAAAGTTCTCTCATAGGTTGAGCTAATCTGTCAAGCAAAGGTCCAGAGTTAATCTGTCTTGCAATGGCTAGATTTCCAATGCGCTAAGACACCCATTACAGGGTAAAGCTCTGCAGAGACATCAAATTTCAAATCCCCTTGAAAACAGTTAAAAGCAAAGTCTCTTTACCTTGCTGAGTGCTACACATGAGCTTTGCTAATCCCTCACAAAAGTTAAATCTTTAAAAGCCAAATTATAAATTAGTATAACACAATAATTTATTGTCTTATTATCAAAAACTAACAGCAGAAAAAATCAATTTCAAAAGGAATTTTTCTGTGTCAAATTCTCCAGTTCTGCAAAACTGTAATTTCCCTTGTGGGAAATTCATTATATTGTGAAAATACTCCTGTACACATTGGCTGCTTTTCTGTGAATCATATCCAGACTTTTACATAACATACTGTCATTTTGCAGAAGCAACCATTTCTTCCTTTCTGGTCCTTTAACACTACTCATCTTGGAGCATTACTAAGTGTACTGAAGGCTGATCATTTTAGAGAATAGATGTATTACAATACAGTTACTCCTGCAGATAAAGTATCTTTGTCTCAAACCAAGGATTTTAAAAATTCTAAATATGTGAATGAACAATCTGAGCTGACTCACAGAAATAACTGCATTGTCCATAAATATGGGTATAAACTTCTAAGGCCACTCTAGTTTCCTTACTACGCATTTCTCTTTATTTCAGATTTTCTTTCCTCTGCAAGAAAGGAATGTGAAGTTCACTTGGAGAAAATACATGTCCTGAGGGCATTCCATAATGAATGACTTGGCTTTCCCTCTGGAAGTGCTTGTACTATTTTGAGAAATGGCTATGTAGTAGGGTGGTTACCAGCAGTTCTTTTTGTTGTAATACTCGAAATGGAGCTTATGTTTCAGAGAATAATTGATGTTTTTAAATAGCTTTCCTGTGGCTATACAACTCATTTTATTCTGGTTCTTTTTCTTTTCTGCTCCCTTTTTTTCTCTTCTCAGTTGCTTAATTATCTTTTGAGATAGCATACACAATCAAATTGCAAAGCTGCTAGATAGGTAGCTTCCTGGTATCTATTAGCATTCACAAAAGAAAGTAATGCTTTTAAAATTTTGTCATAGACACTCCAGTTATCATTTTCCCCCTCCATTATTGTATTATTAAAACTGTACTTTCAATAAGGGTGCTAAAAACAAAGTGAAATCTTACTTTTATAATAACAGAAAAAAGTAGGCTCAGGATTTAAACTTTGTGTGTTTTAACATCCCTGTGTGATCAGGTACTTCATATGGCTCAGTGCTATAATGTATATAATATTCCCCTGAAGCTCCCTAAAGCACAGTAGGCTTCAGAGTGACTAGATTTAACCTCCAGAGATCAAAACCATGATTTTAATTGTTTACTTCAAATCTTCAAATCAGTGTTGATGTATGCTGTTGTAGACACTTGTGCAATGGGCTACCATCCTTCAGCTTTTAAATCTCAAACATATGTACACATGTATTCACAGCCTATGGCATCTCCCAAACTTCTTCCCTTTTAGTAAGCAGATGCAAAAGGGAAAACAGCTTTAAACAAATGCAGTCCTTTTTTTTTTTCATATTCTTTGAGAAGGATACTGAAGTGGTTATATAGACCTGCCCATGTCTACCTCACCTCTGCTGATTCCCTCTTCCCATCAGGCCCTTCATCAAGGGTTTTTACCAGCATCTCCTGCTGGGAAAATACCATTTATTTTTAGTAAAAGAAAACAGCTGCAACCTTAAAGTGGAGAGTCTACACATGGCTGCTGCCTGATCTTCCTCTGTTTCAGCTTGCTGGGCTTTTTAATTTCAAAACAGGGAAATTAGGATACAGAGACCATTTGAAACTTATCAAAAATGTGCCTTGCACTTGCTTGACTCTGCCAGGAAGTGTTTAAGGAGAATGGAGGAGATGAGTTTGGTTTGGAAACTGTCTATGGGCAACACAGGGAGCAGCTGAACTGTAGTAGCATGTAAAAAATATGGTTTAGATATTGATTTTAAATTTTGGGGAAAGAAGAGTAACCTTGAAAAACCCATTCGCTCTGATGTTGTGCAAGGGAAAATAATTTGCCAACCTAGACAGCAAAAATATTAAACACAACTTAAGGCTTGACCTATTACTTATTTGTCATATATTGCGTTAGTTTTCTCCACCCATCTCATTCATCATCTGCTGGTCAAAAATTAAGGAGAAAACTTTCGTGAGTTCACAAGAAGTCAGTGTTGTGTCAGGTTTATCAAGAAGTGATGCATCATTCAAAAGGAAATGTTTAATAATGGACTACAGTACTAGACTACCTTCTAATAAAGCAATTAGTTATCACAAAATAGTTTTGAAGATGGGCCTGTTTGTATGTTTTAAAATTTTATACCTTCTTAGATATGTTATTCAGAAGAACAGTAATATGCCACAAACCTTTAAGCTATTTTGTGCTTTAATTCTGCAACAGGAAACAAAACTGTGATTTTGTATCTTGTTACCAAAAAACCTTAGCAGCTATATAGCAAATGAACAGAGAATATCAGCTCTACACTCAAAAGTTTAAGCTGTGCTCAACTCACTCACAAGTTAAAGAATAAAAATGCATCAAAATGGTATAGATTTCAGGAGCCTGCAAGAATTGAGTTATAAGACATGCAGAGAAAGGGCTTATAAAACTAAAAAAATATTTGGGAAGGCATCATAAAGACAATCAAAAGAATGGAACAACTTCTGCATCAAGAACATCAAGAAAAATTGGTATTCTTTAGAATTAGATGACCAGATCTATGAAATCATATATGGAGAATATGAATAAAGGCACAGTTGTTCACCATTTCCTTCAAGAAACAAACTAGGAACATCAAATGAAGTGAGGCTGAAAAAAAACCCACACCCAAATGTAAAAGGAGATGGGTCTACACACCATAGTTATGCTGCAAAAGTCTTTGTCACCAAATGCTGTACATCTTGTAAGTTTAAATGGGTTCAATAGACAACTTGGAAAGTTCAAAGAAAACATATGTGAGGGATGATTATATTCCAAAATAGAGGAACCCACTTTTGTTCCTGGATGTGCCTTGGCTACAAATCTTTAGAGACTTGACGAACAGTGTGAGATAGCAATCCCATGTTATTATACTCTTCCCTACACAGCTCCTTCCAGGTGGACATGGCAACAGGGCTCTGGACTGGATGCTTGCCTTTGCAGTATAGCAATTCTCATGGCTAAATACTAATTAACAATATTGATGACTGAGGTGTTTTATTAAGATCAATGAAATCTTCTAAGTGATAAGCACTTTCACGGGCTCTGACTCCTCAAACAGCTGCTGATTTGATTGATCCACTCAGACATTAATAAATATGGAAAGATCACAGACATTGGGAAAAACATTGAGTAGGATGGCTGTTTAGAAGTATCATACAGCACACCGCCTGTCACTGGAGTCACAATGTATCAATGTACCTCCATACACTACACAAACACACTAACATAAAAGCAAAAAGAACCATTCTAAAGTAAACTGAGAATTTAAGTAATGTGCATATACAGATATTTATTCTCAGTAGTCTACACACATTAGTGTACATACATAAAAATCTCTCCAGTGTTTGGCCTTTAAAAAAAAACCACTGAAGAACTATTCTTTGTGAGCCAAATCTCAAAAATGAGGAAACAGATTTAAAAGTCATGCCACGAACACTTCAAATGAAAACAAAGTTGACTTATATCTCCCCTCACTACTAGAGGCAGATTCTTGGTAATATTTCTGACATCAGTTCTATTGTTTCTTTCCACAATGCACTGACCTAGATGTGTTGGTGTAATTTTTCAGCTTATAATACAGATAATATTGCTTTTAGACAGTGGTTTCAGGGCCCTTTTGAGATGAGTTCTTCAAAGCTGTAGCTTAATCCATTCTTTATTAGCTTCTGTAAAGTGATTACTTCTTCAGGGCTGGATGAAAGCACTTAAAGGAAATGAGCATTCTGTTACCAAACATCACTGATCTACTTCCAAAGCATCTTCCGGAATTTTAACACTTTAGAGTTGACTGATAGGGATATAAAACAAGAGAAGACACTAACAGAAAAGTTTCATATAGTAAATGTGTTGACACTCTGACATTTTTTTAACAAAATCCCAAAATGTGACAGGTGCTCAGGGACTGATGACCTGTGATGGGCTATCTTGATGTCACTGCTGTTGAAATGTCATTTTATTTTTTAGTTCAAAATGAAAAATTGCTCTCTGCATGTAGCTTATTAGAATCCTGTTAGAACTAGGGGCTAGGGGAAAGTCACATCGCAGTTGCGGTTTACCTTTGCAATGTTCCTTCCATGGCACACAGAAAAAAAAAAAACAAAACAAACCCAAAAACCAGATCTACTGCATTTGTCAGATTGTAATTAGATGAGGACTTTTTCCTCTGCTCATGTGAATTTATTCTGCTAATTCCATGAAAGCTGTGTTCATTAGAACTAGGCTAAGATGGTTTCAAAGAATATTTGTTTGACAAATAGCTACAGAATATAGGAATCACCTGTTATCACAGAGAAGTACCTGCCCCACAGGCAAAGCACGTCTGCCAACTTGACCACAGTTCTAAAATTTCAGGTAGCAAATCCAAAATTAGGAAGGAAATTAAAAGAAAATGGAAAAAGAAAGACAGAAATGTTAAAAAACCAAGCCAACTCCTGGACATTATTTTTATAAGTGTCTGCATATCAGTGTAGCCAATGGCTGTTGCATGTATTCCACAATAAATAAATTTTTGGAAAGACGTCAGAACAGCTTTCCAGTATCTGAAGGGGACCTACAGGGATGCTAAAGAGGCTTTTCATCAAGGACTGCAGCAAGAGGACACAGGGTGATGGGTTCAAAGTAAAACAGGGGAAGTTCAGGTTAGATATAAGGAAGAAGTTCTTTCCTGTGAGGGTGCTGAAGAGCTGGAACAGATTGCCCAAAGAAATGATAAATGCTTCATCCCTTGGCAGTGTTCAAGGCCAGGTTAGATGGAGTCTTGGGAGACATGGTTTAGTGTGAGATGCCCCTGTCCATGGCAGGGGGGTTGGACCTAGGTAATCTTAAGGTCCTTTCCAACCCTAACTATTCTATGATTCTAGGATTGTTTCATCAAGAATGGAAGTAATTCCCCCAAAACAGTATGTGAAGGTAAATAAAATACAGGGTACATGATACCACTGGTAAGAGGGCTGAGATGTGATATATCACAACATGAAAATGACTTTGTTCCTAAATTGAAAGTATAGAATACCAGTCCACCTTAATGTGTTGTTCACATAAAAAACACTGGGGAATGGTCTGACTCAGAGAAGTGCAGCCTGTGGTGAGTTCCCAAACAAAACATCAACAGTACAGAGATTTACAAAAGTCAGGCAGGGGAAGTGGAGCTGAATGATCTTTCAGGTCCCTTCCAATCCAAACCATTCTATGATTCTACAAAAGGAGTTTTGAAGCTTGATAAACTTTTGAACACATTTAGCTAAGTATTTGTGGTTCCCTTCTCAAGGTGAAACAATAACAAATAGATAAAAAGTTGACTGGGTTCCCAAGCTTCTTTAAAAAAAAATAAATAAAATAAAATTATAGTGTATTTTTTAAGGAAAAGTTAGCATAAGGCAGTCACTCTTGGTAAACATTAATAATGAATCATTCCATTCCAGCCTGCCACCCTTTATGTGCTTAAAGAGTAACCAAGTACAGATCCAAGACATTCATTTTAATAAAAGAAAATACAACATCCAGAGGTTTGCAGATATCTGGGTAAATATATTTTAGAATAAAAGCTAGAGACGTACCTGCTTCTCAGGAGCTGACAAGCTCTTGCAGTACCAGTGTCACAGGAAAGACAGGGATGTGGGAAAGATCAATGCAGCTCACCTTATCTGGAGGCTAGAGCACACTTGTGGATCAAATGTCTACAGGTCCCTTCATGCAGCCACTGCCTCAGTGCCTCCAAAACACTGGCTGTCACGGGTGAACCAGCAGTACATCTAGGAGGGGAAGTGCTCCCTCCATTTTAAATTTTGGGGGTTTTATGCTTGTTTGTTTTTTTTTTTCTTGGGTTTTTTGTTTTCAAATCCTAGGGAGAATTTGGAGAGTTTAGTAAATTATCCACGGTAGTCCTCTCTGGATAACTTCAAACCCCCCATGGAAATACTGTGTAATATGACAATTATAAAAGGGCAGCATAACCCAAATACGTTCCATTGTTCCATTTCCAGTTTGCCCAGAACTTGAATTTCTGTGAGCAATTGATTTCACTGCAACATGCCTCAGCTGATCTACTTTGGGTAGCATCACACATCTCTAAAATGTCATAGTCCTTCTGGGTGTTTTCTGGTGAGTATAACATAAAAAAGCCTCTAATGGCTACACCAACTTTTACTTGTCATGCAGTAACACCTACTGTGCATACCATGACACTGTCCTCAACTGTAGGACACAACAAGAGCTGCTGCAGGCAGCAGGTTCTTTTTTAGAACAGCAGCTCAGTCTTTATGTTCCTCTGCTTTGGGGCAAATGTGTCGAGGAGCAGAAAGACAAAGGAAGTATCTCCTGCTCTCTCCCATCTGAATGCTCAGCTGGGGACTATGCCTATCTGCAGGTTTTGCTTTTGGTCCTCTAATGAAAAGGTGGGCAAATACAATACAGCAGTATTATTGCTGACATAATTATAAACCAAATCAAAATTTTGTGGATTTTTTTCTTCCTTTTTTTTTTTTTTAATAAAAGTGAGAAGAGCATCAACAAGAAGAAAGATAAGAAAGAAGCAGTGCACAGCAGTATTGGAAATCAGATGCAGAAGTTAAGCACAGACATTAGAAGAGCCATCATCTGGTTCCTCTACATTAGCTTCCATAAAGGAAAAGACAAAAGCAGCCCAGACTATTTTGACAATTACAGTAGTTCCCTGATAAAGTAAGTCAGCTGGATTTCAGAGCATACTGCTCCTACACAAACTTCAGAGTTTGTCTGCAGATTGAAATGTCTTTCTAATGAAAATAAATTCAGTCTGTGAGACTGTCAATGTACCTCAAGACATTTCAGGAATTTTTATTTTAACAAAGCCTATGGAAAGCATGGTTTGTGAAGAAAATACCCTACACAAAGAAGGGATAAATAGAAGTATCGAATGTGAAAGTGTGACAGTTCATTCAATCTTGATTTATAATCTAATAAAAAGAACAATAACACATTCCACAGGAACTGCTGTCACCTGCAGGAGGATTTTTTCTTTGCTCCCCACTGCATTTGTCCTGCAAAAGTAAATTAATTTTCATCTGATCTTGACCAGAGCTATTGTCTTCTATTCAGTTCTCTACATCGTATTGCGAATATCCTTTTTGCCTCATCTTGTAGCCCCTACTTACATGAACTACTCTTCAGAAAGAAGCACAAACATGAACCTTTCCTTAGAAACCTTAAAGAGCTTTGCTTTGGTTCAAGAAGAACCAACATTGTTGAATACTCACACAAAAGCTGATGGCCAAGTTGTGTAGCTTAGCCAGGGTACTTGTTTAACTATTAATCTACCTATCTCAAAAGCCCATATCTAAGAGCAAACTTTCTACGTTTCAGCAAATCCAACCAAAACATTATTTTGAATTGTCATTTGATTTTCTAAATGCTAACAAAATTATAATCTCAGAATTTATTACATGTTTTTATTCACAGTACCCTTTGCTCTTTGTATTTAATATAGGCATTGTGTATGATCAGAAATTATCTATTAACCATGTCTCAATTTTGTGCCTTATATTATTATATTATTGCATATAATTTTTCTTTAAAATTATATGCAACAGTAGAAAAAAGTCAGGAACTCATGTTAGGGAAACCATGCAATCATTTTAAGCATTCACTCAGTTAAGCATTACAAGTCTGTTGAGAAACTATGTCTTTTTTCTGGAGATTTTCTACACATTTTGCCAGGTAAGGACAAAGGGAAATGGCTTTAAACTGAAAGAGGGAAGATTCAGATTAGATATCAGAAAAAAATCCTTCATTATGAGGATATGGAACAGGTTTCCCAGAGAAGTGGTGGATGCCCCATCCCTGGAAGTGTTCAAGGCCTGGTTGGACAAGGCATTAGTCTAGTGTGAGGCATCCCTGTGTATGGCAGGGGGGTTGGAAATAGATGAGGTTTAAGGTTCTTTCCAACCCAAACCATTCCATGATTCTGTGTCATAAGTAGGTTGTCCTGGGTAGGTTTTTATGTATTTCTGCAATTTCATATCTTGGCAGCAAAGCCAAATAAGGCATCTTAAAATTTTAAATAATGTAACTTGTTTCCCCAAGTATTTGATACTACTATCAGCAATGAAAACAACATGGTCTATAGAACACAGTTTGAACCCTTGAGTTCTGTACTGTGCTTTGTCAAACACCTGGTCTGAGTTTGTCAAAACATTTCACCTCTCTCTCTTTTCTCTTTCTTGTTTGTTATTTGCTCTATTCTGGCTATGGTCTCTTCAGAGCAGGAGCTATTCCTCATTTTGTGTTTGCATGATGCCAGCCGCAACAGAAGCTTAATGTTGGTTTGGACTGTGCTATGAATGTCTTACAGATCATCTCTGGGGTCACTGGGAAAGATCTTTTTCTCCTCATGCCACACCGGGCTGTGCCAGGTGTTGCGTCTGTTAGCTTGCTCACTCACTGGCTTTGCATCCAGGGATGCTGAAGCCACATGAGGTCTGTAAAATAAATGTGACCACACCTAAGAAGATACCCATTGCAACTACCCATTTAGTAGTGGTTTGGTTCATGGATAAGCCAGAAGTGAATTAAGAGAAGGAAAGGGAGTGCACCTTGCATGCCCAGTGATGGTATAAGGGGCAGCCAGGCACCCAAGAAAACAGCAGGTGTGGGGTGGACTGACATCCTCTCCTACCCTGAATGAAAACATGAAGGAGGAAAAGAACACTGTTCCTGCAAAAGCTCTCAGAAACAATAGTGAAGCTCCGTCTCAATTAAATTGCATCCCTATCTACTTTTGTCTTACCATGGAGCTTCACAATGTAAAGGCCTGAAGTGGAAGCACAAGATACTGTCAGGGCAGCAATGATAAAAGAGCTGGATGAGAGCAGGATTTATTTTCTTTCAGAAGGAAGAAGCACTTGTCACTGCTCCAGCCTTCTCTCATTCCAAAATATTTTGCTCCTCACCAAAGCCCTTGGGGTACTGGAGTCAGTATAAGTCAAAAGCAGCCAATCTGACAATATTGGATTTAAATGTGCTCTTACTAGTACCTTCACCACTGAGAAATGCTGCAACAAAAATAGTCTTCAAAGGCAGCTGTAAAAAGTTGCTCTAGCTGGCCTTGCTTTGCACAGCTTAGCACTCCTCAATATTTCCCAGGGGAACAGCTTTAAGACGCCCATCTTTGTTATTTTCCTTTTGAAATTGTCTTTACAGGAATGCTGTCCAAGGACAGGGTGAACTTTATAACTTTCAGCATCTATTCGGAAAAGATTAAGAACGCTATGTCCCAATACTACAAACATTTACATATGTCATACTACTGCTGCAAGTGATGCTCATAATTATGACTAAAGTATAAATAGTTAAGGGCTACAAATATTTGTCACATTTATGTAATAAATGTGTATTTATGCGATAGTTTCCTCAGGAGAAATCCTCAGGCAACATATGCATTTCCTTTATTCTGCTCCCTGGACATAAACCAGTTATAAATCTATTCTTATACTCTCAGAGAGCCACTGTCATTCCTCCAGCACTGTCATAGAGTCATCACAGAATGACTGGGGTTGGAAGGGACCTTAAAGATCACCTATTTCCAACCCAACCTGGCATGGGCAGGGGCACCACACAGTAAACTATGTCACCCAAGACTCCATCCAACCTGGTCTTGAACACTGCCAGGGATGAAACCTTTATAACTTCTTTGGACAACCTGTTCCAGTGCCTCAGCACCCTTACAGGAAATAAATTCCTCCTAATATCTGATCTAAATCTACCCTCTGTCAGTTTAAAGCCATTCCCCCTTGTTGTATCTCTACACCCCCCTGTAAGAAGTCCCTTTCCAGATATCTTGTAGGCCATTTTTTGGTACTGGAAGGCTGCTCTAAAGTCTCTCTGGAGCCTTCTCTTCCCCAAGCTGAACAACTTCTGCTCTCTCAGCCTGTCTCTGTAGGAGAGGTGCTCCAGCCTCTGATCATCTTTGTAGCCCTCCTCTGGACTCACTCTAACCGGTTTGGTAAAATTCATTGTAGTACTCATTATTTATTATTCAATAATGTTTAATAATTAGGTCCATAGCACCCGTTTAATTGCTCACCAAGGCCAAATTATTTGTTATAAAAATTGTACATGGAAAAAGGACAGAATTCAGTAAATATAATTTAAAACAAAGTTAAGTAAGACCATTGGTCCAACATCCTGTACCACAACCCATAACTGTATGACAGCTACCACCATAAGTGTAACGAATTGGATCATATGCACCCTTCAAACCACTCTTCAAGTTGCCATTCTCATTGGCACCACGTGCATGATCTCGGTTAATGGAAGTTCCATTCACATTTGCTTTCAGAACCACTGCTTACTCAAGTATTTAATGAATCAAGACCTCCACCTATGCTTTTCCAGCAACTCACTGTCTTGTGTTTACAGTAATTGATGCGGTGCTTTCACCAAACTGTTATTCAAGTAGCTGAGCACCTTCAGTTTGCAGGTACCTCACTGAGACACCTAGTTTTAGATCCTATTCAACAGTTCTGTCTGTTCAGTGTCAACAATATGAAATTAATTCTGCTGGGCTAAGTTGACCCGGAGCTGTGAGCACAGGTATGTAAGCTGCTTTACAGTAGCTGTTTTAAAGGTACAGCTGGTTTACAGAGACACTAACACTTTAAACCTGACCAGTCTTTAGGGCCAGCTGAGAATATTGTTTTACTAATATGCTTGACTTCCATGACACACAAAATAATGGGAACTGTTGTGAAGTGCAAAAGCTGTTGTGAAATGAAAATCAAGAAAATAGTTTGAGATCACTGAAATAAAAGAAAGAATATAAATAACTAATCACCTTGAGATTTTTAGGAGTTTACAGTTAAGAGTGATAATGGAAGTTCACGTGATGCAATTTGTGGGAATTGTCACAAAGCCATTAATAACATTTCACATGGCATGAGCCAGCTCACCTTGATAATAAATCTCAGCAACTCTGGGCATTTCCCAGGCATGGATAAAGACCCACTAGTGAAAAACACAGAAGATGGGTCAGTGCTTGTACAGGAGTGCAGGGGAGCAGTTTTTGTTTTCATTTAGTAGCTCATTTTCATTCAAAGGTGGATGCATCACTGACAAAACAGATTTATAAGAATTCTTTTTTCCTCTGCTAACAAAACAAACCCTAATATCTTCAGTAATTATTAATAATGTAATGACAAGAATAACAACTCTTTTTCTTTAGTATATTGTGGTGTACATACCACATTTTAACTCTCTTTTCTCTGAAGTAAACACCTCCTGAGTTTAAGAACTGTTTTAAAACCATAAACTGCACCCTATCAAATTTGTCAAACACCAAAGATATTTTTTAATGATGCTACTAGGGCATATTCTTTTACCTAGCTTTGTGTGTGACTGCACAATAAATGGGAGGGGAAAAGCATTTATTTCCCTGTTTGGCATTAAATGATAAGATGAGCTAACACGTAGTGTAGAGGAAGCAGATAATTCTGCCTTGATACAGAAGGGAGCCCCAAACCCTAAAATCTTTCATTATCTCTAGCAGCCAGAAGGAGAATACTTGAAACAAAAACCCTGTTAGATATGCTCTGTGGTGAAAGGAATTGTACTTGTGTGTGAATTAAGGATGATCAGAGCATGTATGCTGCTTTGGTTCTCTTGCTATCCTATCCTATGGAAGCAAAAACACATTGAGAGCACTTGCAAACACATAACAAATCACATATTTAAAAAAAAAATTGTAAAAATCACCAAATAAATTTACTGTAATGGATTTCCATCTGCGATGGAGAAACACATTTTTTTTCTCGTTGCTAATGTGACAAATACTGCCGTGTTTTAATCTAAAGCCATTCATCCCCAGGGAGCCATGTCACCCCTTGACCACTCCGACTCACTGGTATTTGGCTACTTGTCAACTTGCTAGCTTATTTGGCTACTTGTTTTGATTTGAAATAGTAATATTTCCATGTTCCTGACAGAAGAACAAAGATGCATCTGGCTCCAGAGCAGCCATACAGTAAAGAAAACTGGTGGAAATAAAACAGTCCCTAGGCAGATGCAACTGTGTGCGGACAGCAGTAACATATTAAAAATAAATAAATTTCATTGGTATTTACCTACTACTTGCTAAAACATGCATTCTGGCAGCTACCCTGTCCCTGCACACTCCTTTCCATCTCTGCTGGTTGGATGTAGCTTTCCCCACAGCACTACACATTACTTCAGCTGTAACCACTCTCACAGAGCACAAGAAGCCTCCTCACTTGCAGTAAAATTTTCTCTGCAATAACAGAAAAAACATCAGTCAAAGGTGTGCAGCTCCTGTGCAGCTGATGTTTGCTCTCAGATCAATTTTCCAGTCTGTTCTCAAGGAAGGATTAATGTGTAGGATGATCTGCAGAGGACAGGTTATTATTAAACAATTCACAGATGTGCTGTTAAATACAGGCACAACCAATTTCAACCATCCCTCTCCTACCTAATCTTTGTGTCATACCTATAAGCAGTTTATTTAGTATTTTTAGAGCACCCCAGAAGCAGGGACAGGTGGCTGCAGTGCTTGAATGTGAAAGCCTTGTGAGATCCTGCTAACTTTGCTCTCACAGACCTATGTCCTCCCAAACCCCTGGAGTGCACTAGAAGAAAACACTTTCTGAAGGAGCACATGGTCACAGGCTGCCAAAAAACTGCAGGTGGTAGAAGAGAGGAGATTTAAGTTATTTAGCTTGAGAGACATCAGGCTGGATAAAGCCCTGAACAAACTGCTCTGGCCCCCTGAAGTTACGCATGTGCATTTACTACCACACAATGTCTTCTGCCTTCAACAAAGACTCCTGCATTTTTTATTAATGTATTTGTACTTCTATGCATTCTCTAGCAGTAAGAAAGTAAATGGTATACAACAACATATTTCACACAGAATCCACTTCAGATGTTTGACAGCAGTGCTAGAATAAATTGCAATGCAGACTACACTGATCAGACCTACTGCTGAGTAACCAGCACTTCTGAATTCCAGCTTGTGACTTTATCCCCTTTCAGATGGCAGAAGCTTAGGCAAGAAACAAACACCTCAGAAATGATCCTAAAGCTTCATCACAGAAATGGCCACTTAAATGAGCCCCATCACAAATCCTATGCAACCAAAGAAAAACAAAGCACTCACAACACTAGACAACACATCTAAAATGCTGTTCTTACTTTAGGATTAACTTTATTTACAAAAATTGGATATTTATAGAACAACCAAGAATATATTAATAGCAGGCAAAGCTTTAGAAGGAATAGCCTCTGTTGCATTGCAAAGCTCACTGAGCATGCTAGGTTTGCCCCAGTCTTTCTACCTATTATGGTATTTTAATGCTGTGTTTTGGGATTTCTATAGCTGGCTTAGGCCAATAAACTTGACAGGCTGTGTTCAGAGTGAATAAATAACTCACAGGAATTGGCCTCTCAGTGTGTGTATGAAGCTGCATCCCAGGGCAACACCTGCCTGGCAATGTGGGCTCTTATTCAGCAGGAGAGCGGGAAATGGAGTTAGCAGGGAGGGTGAAGACCTTTCTGTGCCACCTAGTAAATCCCAACCTGCAGTTTTTATTTAATATATCAAGCTCTGTGTTGTAACAAAACCTCAAACACACTGCCAGTAAACATATGTGCACAGCAAATGCAAAAACCATGTTTGGCAACAGGCTCAGGCAGAAATGTGGGGCTTTTATAGGATCAATGATTATGTTGTTTTTTTTTAAAAAAAAACATACTTTAAAAAAGATGGCATTATCACTGAAGTATTCATATTCAATTTAAAATGGATTAGAGAGCACTCTGAGTGTAAGTGCTACACTTTAAGTAGCAGTGATATTTCAACTATGTATACAGCGTATTATATTTCATCTCTTTGTACTTCTTATGAAGGCTTCAGTGCAGCTTCTGGTATCTACACTGTTATTAAAGCTTCTCATTGTAATACATTAAAGAACATAAATGCTCTTTTACATTAATCCTTCACATGCTGTCCCTGTCTTTGCTTCCTCAGCTGCCTTCAAGAGCACAGAAACAGAAGAGCGCTCTAGCAAAGAAACCAAGAAGCATGGGGCTAGACTGGGTGTCTGCAAAAAAGTAGCAAAAGGCTTAGCCAACAAACCAAATTATTTGGCAGCTCAGAAGAGCAAAACATCCTCTAGATCTTTCTGCTAGCAGACAAAGGCTAAAAGCTGTACCAACTACCGACGGCGCTGTTCGCATTGTCCATTTTATACAATGTGCATGGAAATGCTCACAAGTATTTCAGTTTTAGTCCTCAACTGTTACAAAGAAATCTTTGTGCATAGTAAATCCAGACTTTACTTATCTCTCTAAACCAAGTGTACAAGAACTTCCATAAAACCTGCATATTGCATATTGATTTTCCTATTCATATTTTATTACAGCAAGTTCTTTCTGAAGCCATGCCACAGCTATTTGCTCCTCATATTGTAATAGTTTGTTAAGCTGTAAGCTGCAATTAAAATTTCCTTCACATAATCATGTGTATATACAGAGATGAATTTTTGTAAAAATGTCATTGATTCAAAATGGAGGAAATGGACATCCAAATTTTCACAGTTCACAAATGACAATATAGCAGGCTTTCTCAGAGTAAATCTCATTAACCCTCTCAAGGGCAGTGATAGTGGCTTCCCTGTCTAATGCAGATGGTTCCTTAATTCATCATCTCCGTCGTATTTACTTTCACATTCATCAAAAAGCATGTGAATACCCTTAACTAATGAGATCATGCTAGATCTGGAACTGAAAGCCACCATAAGGCTGGCCTGTGTTATTTTACTGCTATTTTGTTGCCACTGGGACAATGAAGATGTCTTTATTTTTAACATATGGTCATACCAATGTCACCAGTAGTATCTCACAAACCACCCTCTGTTTCACTGTATGAGAGTATACCATGCAGCCTTGATCTGAACTGGACCATATCCATCTTACCCAGAGACACTGAAAATTTAAGTGTCATTAATTATCCAGATTATTATGTTATGCTTTATAATAAGTATAAAATCAGAACAATCCAAGCTTTTCTCCATTACCCATGATTTTGCTTTATGTTTATTAAATATTATAAAGTATGATTTCTTCAGTAGGTCTCTATCGAATAAAAGCAAATTAGTAATACATACTTTATTGCAGCCTAAATATCTAAAGAAAAAAAAATTAAAATTTAAAAATAGCAGTGAAGAAAATAAATGGAAAACTAATTTATTTGCTGAAAATAGAATTGTGAGATTTAGTTTTACTTTGAATAATCAAACTGGGATCAATAACATAATATCCAAGCACCTTAAGAATAAGTCAATGATACAAATGGATAACTACTCCAGCCAAGACATCCCTTTACAGAGAAAAATGGTAAAGTTAAATTCTAATTAAAAAACAAACAAACAAACATGTAGCAAAAAAGAAAAGTATCACCCTCATAACAGATCTATTTCAGATATCCTTAGTCTTTTCTGCAAACCCACTTTTCTCCTTAGATGTTACAGTAATCAAGTCTGAAGAATGGTATCTTCCCAGGAAGCTTCAGGTGTTTGAAATTATTACAGTTTTGTTTGAAAAGGTAAAATGGTAACTGGTCTCCTATCCCCCCCCCCAGCTCCCATCCCCCCCTTTTTTTTAATTAATAGAAAAATCAGAAAACAAAAGTGTTTTTTTTTTGTTGCTTCCCCTAACACCTCCAATTTTTATAGCTGGAATCAAGAACATTTTTACCCCCCATATTAAAAAATACAAAGATGATTACTCATCCGTTGCTCATTTGTGTTTAGTAAAACGTTTCATTATATTGAGACAATTTATATTCTATTTAGACTGATTTTATTTTTTAAGAGTATTTTCTTCTTTTCTATGCTATAACAACAAATACCTTCATAAACAGTGAAAAATGCCGTAAACATCATTACAATTGACTCCATGTAAGGGGAGTGCATGCCACAAGGTTCTGCTTATAAAGCTGCTTGAAAGAGAAGAATATCATAAGGAAATGGAAGACATTTCACTGAACACAGCTGCCATGGCTTTGGCTGCTCAGTTTAGTTCCTCACACTCTGTTTGTAGCCAGAGTGGCGAAATAATCTGCTCTGAAGAGCATCCATCAGTATTTGATAAAGGTGCATTTGGGGCAGTCATGTATGCTAAAATGCATGTAAGAACTGTTTTTATCTTGCTAAGCAGATTTGTTGAGAAAATAATTTACTCACTATGAGTACCACAAATATTAGCATGTAAATCACAACCACCAGCATTGGCAATAATATCCTTACATCAATGGAATTGTATTTATGTTTTTTAAACGTACCCTTGTCTCTTCCACACAACAAGACTGACAGTTCCAATTTTTTATTTAATTTGTTCCAGATAATGCTGCCTGTTATCTGCCTGTATTTGTTCCTTAACTATAATAGCAATATTGTTCTGAAAAATTGCATTTGACCCTCTGAGAGGTGTGAATACTGGATTCACACAAAAATACTTTAAGGTATTTTCCTAGAAATTATTAGGCCACATACACATAGTTACATATTTCTTCTGCATTAAACTTCTGAACAAGATTTTCATTAAAAAAAAAAAAAGAAAAAACAAACAAACAAAAAAACCTTCTTAAATTAAAAAAAATCCTTTCCAGACAGCAGGAAAGTATTAATTTTCTAGGAAATATTTCCCAAGAATTCTCTTTTTAGTTTCATTCCATAATTCCTGTTAACATGTTTTGGTTAATATGTCTACATTAACTCAGTCAGTGTAACAATACAGAATTATATGAACTGCAATTATTTCCATCTCCAAGTCCCTGTGTCTATACCAACAAATCTGCCATTAACTTGAAGGTGACTAAAAAATTAGTATAATTTTTGTCTTTATATTATTATTATTCCTACAAGTAAATACAGCTATTTCAGGTTTCAAAATATTTTTAGAATTCCACTTAAAAATTTGAAAAGTCGTTAATTTAGTATGTGCAGAGGGTGTGGAAAGGATATTTTAACATGAACAGAGGATACAAAGTAAGGAAGACTGAAAAAAACATAAAAAGGCATTGTTCCCACAACATATTCAAATCACCGATTTTTAATTGGCTGCTCTTGTGAGATTTCTGCCATTTTTCTCTTTAAAATTTATAAAGATCACATCTAAAGAACAGCATCTAAATAGTCTTATATGTAGAATAGAGATGAAGAAATAAACATTTCAAATATGTACTTAAGAAAGCAAGTAATTTCATCCCTAACTGGTGTGAAACAGAACAATTTTGAAATGTTCAAAACGTCTTTCAAATTCTTTCTCTGTTTTGACAGAATAGTTTGCCCATTTAGAAGCCCAGTATAACCTTTAAAACCCACCTAAGAGATAAAAAATAATAATAATTGTAGTATTTTTTCCATAAAGGATCATTACAGGTCATGAACCTCTGAATCTAGTCGACAACAGATGTGAAACTTAAAGTGTTCTTACACCTACTTGTAAATACATTGGTTCTTTTTTTTTCTTTATTTAAAAAAAAAAATCCCTCACCAGGACAAAAAGCATAAGTTCTCCAAATTCACTGATTTGCTTATTTATTTATAGCAGGACTGGAAAATATCTGCCATTTCAGGAAGTATATATAGGATATATAGTTTAATAAACTAATGATTTCAGAATAGTCTCCAAAAACTATAGATAGTAAGAAGAAAAAAATGTCTCAACTACTTGATAGTTCGATAGGTTTTATAGTTATTTTTACTGATATAATATTTTTTTGCAACTTGCCCAATGCACCAGGATATTTACACTTATTTCCTTGCATTTGTACATATTTAGATGTCACATAAATATTTATATTCTCTAAAATGCAGTAAACAAATTCCAAAGCAAGAGAACTGACACAAAATTTTCAATGCAATTAATTAGCTCTCATGATGAAGGACCTGACTTAGAATAGTGTACTTAATAAAATTTCAAGAACAGAAAAAATATAATAAAATCAATCTTTATATTTTACGGGTGTATGTTCTCTAATTTCTTCTTTCACTGACAAGCCCTGTTACATTAACACAGAATTTAAATTTGAAACAACTGATGAAACAGTAGTTAATAACACACAAGATTCTTCAATAGCAGAGATTTCTTTCAATTCTGTACCAGTTATGCAACAAATGAATTAAATGGAAGAAGGCTAAATTGAGAAAATGTCTTACTTAAATATGCTTGGATTAAGATGGTAATAATATACTCTATATTCACAAAAAGGCAGGAGAAAGAATTCTGGAGCACTAGGAATGTACATGATATCCTTTCATAAGCATTGTATTTAGGCTCTCTTGTCTGAAATAATTTTTCTTACAGTGTAATGAACATACAAGTTTAAAAGCCTACTTACTGGATTTTTTTTTTCGTATTAAAAAGCAAACTTCTGAAAGAAATATTACCAGTATTAAAATAGAAGTAGTTTCAAGTTCGGGAGTTTTGACTAAAACCACCCTGTAGTAAGGCATATATGTAATTTTCATACCATTTAATTTCAGGAAGCGGATGAATACTGACCTCTGTGGAATACCACTTGTCACTATCTCCACTTGGACATTGAGCCATTGACCACAACCCTTTGAGTGTAACCATTCAGCCAATTCCTTATCCACACAGGCAGCCACCCATCAACTTCATGCCTCTCCAATTTAGAGACAAGGATTGTGTGCAGTACAGTGTCAAATGCCTTGCACAAGTCCAGGTAGATGATATCAGTCACTCTTCCTTATCAACCAGAATTGTAGCCCCTTTGTAGAAGACCATCAAATTTGTTGCCCTTTATTCCCATCAGCCATGCAACCTGGTCAAATCAGATCTCTTGATTCAAAGCTAGACTGATTCTGTATCATATCTAATAAAATAAAGTGTTGTCAAAATTGCCTATATCTTAAGGCATTAATATAGGATTAGATAGATTCCAAGTCTATTTTACAAATGAACCAAATGAACTAATTTATTCCCCAAATGTATGTTTTTAACTTCTGATGACAATCTAATGAGCTCCCAGAACAACAGCTCAAACAGGAATTCTCTCTAAAACATGGAATTCCCCAAAACACCTTTATAATAACATCTGTATATTATATGTTTATATAATAATAATAATATATGTTTATATAATAATAATAACATATGTTATATGTTTATAATATAACATCTAAGTGTTCAGCAGGACTGCATGTCATAGTATGGTGGTACTACATTGCAGATATTGGTCCACATGTTCTAACAATGATGTAAACCACATTTTAATAGAATTTAATAATTATCTTTCCAAAGGAAAGAAAATAAGACTAGTACTGAGAAGGGAGAGGATATATTCAAACAAAAAGTTATTTCTATTAATTAAAAGTAAATAGATTATTTTTTCCAGACCATTCATAAGAGTAACTTTGTCTTTTTATTTGTCATTTACAGTTCAGAGCATAATTCTGAGGCTATGATCCCTTGGTTGTACTTCGTGGGCCAACACACTGCACCATACACATGAAACGAGAATGTTCCTTCACTTGTTAACGTCACTAGGACATAAGACCCTTCTGGATTACAAAAATAAACATTTTAAATTTTGATCTCTAAAGAATCATTGTATTGTTGCTCTGCAACTCTGATTTATCGATGTTTCCTTTGCATACTGAAAAGTGTTGCTTACTCTCACCAGTCATTATTGCTTTCATTTACAGTATTTAGCTGGAAGTAAATAAGCAAGGTAGACAGGAGTTTAGGGAAATGTAAAACTCAAATCATTGTATTAACCACTGCACATTTATAATATCTTTCATTTGCTTGTGCAGAGTTGGTAAAAACGACACATCATATTTTACTGCAGATTGCACTCAGGAGTGGAATGACATGGAAAACTTTGGAATCCTAAGTACTGTATCTGCCAGACTTCATCCTTGATTACATTTGGTCTACATTATTTCCATAGACTTAGGCTTGGCTGAAGTTTTAGTCCATCTGCATGGTTTGGTTACAAGAACTGGAAAGGAAAGAAGCTGTTCCCAGCTGGAGGCATTGAGCTATTTGTGAACAAGCATATGGGGAAACTATTTACCAATTATGGATTGCCAGTCCAAATAATTCATGAGTATTGTATTTGCATAGATGATTGACAAAACCAGACACACACAGTTTCTATCTAATATTATTATAGCAAAAGCTACACAACTTATTTTGTAAGTCACAATGGTAGAATTTAGTACAAAGCTGCGCTGTCAAGGTTACAATTACACATACATTTCTCAGGAAGCAATTAGAAATTTGCTACTTAATAAACCCAGATTTGCAGCCATATTGTTCTGAAGATGGATATCTGGATGTCCCAAAGTCTTGGCTTCGATTGAGGCTTTCAGAGTTTGGGGGAGAAAACCCTCAGGAAAACCCCTCTCACACAAAGGGACTTGATTAGTTTTACCGCTTGCATGGTCACATCAGTGTCTGCTGTTCTAATATTGCTAATCGCTTTTGAGCTGTCACTGCCAATATTTTTTGCAGGTTTCCTTCTTCTCATTCAGCACTTCTTACTGCTTATGTAGGACTCCTTGCATTCTTAGACTGTGAAACAGGGAAGGAAATCACTGCTCCACAGACTAGCACTAACACTGTGCCTCAGCTGTTCTTATTGAGAAGTCAGTAGCACAAGCCCAGAACAGTTTGTTCACCCAAAATTATATAAAACATCAATTTAAAAAAGCTGACTCCTCTCTCTGGCTTCTGCCATTGGAAAAAAATATTTCCCCACACAGCAAGTAAAAGGAACACTTAAGAAGACTAAAAAGATAACAACTATGTTTTGACCCCTCTAATAGCTGTTCAAAGGTCCAAGATGAGTATTACTATTGGGGAAAAAACAAAACAAAACCAAACCAAAACAACCAACCCAAAACAAAGAGAAAAAAACCCACCCCATAACTGAAACAAAAAAAAACACCAAATAAAATACAACAGCAACAGAAAAACCACAAAACAACCAATCCAAACACCCCACAAAAAACTCCAACTCAAAATCTCTCTTATTACATCTGTTCTGGTCCCTGTCTTAATTGTTATGTATATCCTAAGAGCAGAGCTTCCTGCCTGTTCTTTATAATTAGTGCTTAAGAGCCAAGATGCTGTGCACCAGTTCTGGCAGCAGACACAAATGACCTTGGCACTTTTTCAGTTTGAGCTCATTCTCACTGGTGTCGATGTAAAGCTAGTGGGTAACGGTTGCCTTACCAATGCCTGCAGAAATTTACATGACTATGATAAATGATGGCTAGATGAAATGCTTGTTCAATTAAATGATGCCCAAAAGTACTAACTCCTGCTTTTCCAGCAGAAAGTGAGGTGCACTACATGCTGGCAGAGGCTGAAGCCTTCCTACCAAGGACTTGAGCCTTTGTGAGCATTGCCTTGGGTTTAATTGCTATTACCTACCTACAGTACTGGTTGCAGTCAGCTGTGTGACACTGCTACCTGTGTACAGATCAAAGGATATACTGACTGCAGGGCGACTCCTGTGCCCCCTTTCACAGTACTCCCTAAAAAAAAAAAAAAAAAGTTTGTTCTTTGAAGATTTTCCTAGGGCACACTGTCTGGAGAACTTGATGCATCTGAAACCAGAACTGAATGATTTTCGTCATTACACCTCTTCTCTATGGAAAAGCTAATTTAGCACTTGAAAATTATTGACTTCCACTACAACTCTTAACTCCCCACAAACCACTGAAGATGCTGTAGCTCAGTGTCTGAAAGCACTAATCTTATATTTGATCCAATATTTGCTAAGGAGGGATTGAAAACATATATGTCAGCTAATTCAATATCTACAAATTAAAATAAGAATATCTTTAAGATAACTGCAAAGAATTATTTCAGCCTCTTACAGCTGGAACTCTGCAATTCATGCTTCCTACAGGTGCTCAACAAAACCTTCTCTGCTGACAGACACGCACGTTCTCTCATGTACAACACTCCAACACATTCATACTTATCTGAATCATTCTCTCCAGAGTGAAAGCAACGTTAGACTTCTCACAGATTTTATAGTTTTCACTTTTCTTGGATAAATCCTCAATAATCTCACTCTCTCCTTGCTTACCATATTTCAATGAATGCCACCTGTAACTCAATTTCCCTTTCTTCAAAAATTGCTTATTTCTTCTTACACATCAGCATCTCTGTGCTGCTTGAAATTTCAGCTCAATTTAGAGTCATTTTAAGCTCACAATTTTACCTTTGAAATGCTGCCAAACTTCAGTCAAAATATGCTTTGCTTGCCACTCCCGTCACTCCTACCAATCATCTTTTATTTTGCCACCCCTCCTTTTTTTTTTTTTTCCAGGTCTTTATTTCAAATACAGTGAGTAAACAGAACTGAGAGAACATAAATTAACTATGTCCACAGCTGGAGCTGTGTCAGATTGGATGGGGCAACCTGGTCTAGTGGAAAGTATCCCTGCCAGGTGTCCCTGGTCTAGTGGAATGTTTTTCCCCTGTAGTAGGGGGTTGAAACTAGATGATCTTTAAGTTTCCTTCCAACCCTAACTGTTCTATGATTCTATCTTTAAATGCATATATACATATCTCCTAATGATGCATTTAGTGCTATAGCAGTAATAACGGTAGAATTTTACAAACTGCTGTGGCTGGAACACACACCAGGACACAAAAATCTTGACAACTGTGTGTCACATTTTAACATATAGACTGCTTTCTTTAGCTATACTAGTTCTTTACAAGATGACTCATGTCCATAGAGATGGGGACACTGCCCTTCATATTCTCTGTGGTCTTGTTTAGAAGAGCAGCAATATAATAGAGCATGATGAACAAAGACAGAAGTTTTATTTCTAGGAAACCCTCACCAGCCGCTTCTCTCTTGAACAGTCCCTTCCCTGGTCAGCTTTAATTAAAAACTTTTACAGACACAAAAAAAAGGATCAGGATTTACTTAAGAAAGCAAAAATATTCACCTGAAAGGGACTTCAGAATGAAAAATATATTAAAAAGTTGTGCATGAAACATACTTCTTGGTTCCTTTCATACCCACTCATTCTTCTTGAATTGTATTATAGAAGTTTTGTACAGATTTTTCTTGTAGCTTTTTTCAGTTATTATTTTCACTTCTACTGCTTTCTAATCTAGTCTATTTTATTAGTAGATATATTTGAGAAAGAATCAAAAACCTCATTAAAATCAGTAAGAGTTTTCAGGTCTGTTTCCTACTGACCTTGTTCAAACAATGAATAATCTAAAGAACTGTGTTGGCTTTTTTTTTAAGCTTTGATTTTTCTGTCCACCCTTTCTGTCACCACCATTTCTGTCTTAGGGTATTTTGGACTGTTTGCTCACTACAGAAGGTGGGATAAGAAGGTTGGTGGTCAGTTTGTGCCTGACTGATGGTGAGGGCTTTCTGCCAAGCCTTCATCCTTTTGCTTTACTAGCTCCTTTCTAACCAACACCACCTGAATCACTCCCTCTAGTGTGCTCTGCAACACAACACAATATGATGAATAAATGGCACCAAAGAGTATATACGTACATACACATATACACAGACCTTTTTGAACCCAAGTAAAATTCAGTTTTTCTTTTCTGAAATTTCAAGAACTATTAGCTGATATCACCTTGACATATTCAGCAAAAAGTCAATGAGCATTGAGTTTAGACTGCAAAGTTAATTTATTTTTAGTAATTGTATACCACCAGTTTTATTTAGTAAAAAAAGAAGCTGTGACTTAACCTTCCATTATACATTTAAAAAATACGTGCCGGAAAGAGAGAAAAATTAATATAGATACCTATATATAGAATGCAAAGTTAAAACGCTCTGCCAGCTCCCTGAAAACCAGCTCCCCCCATTCCTGCTTTAATGTTTTTTTCACCAAGACATATAAAAATCTCAAGGATATTAGCTGTCGTTAGTGCGATCACCATTAAAGAAACTTCATGGAGGGTACAGATGCAGAGCAATGAAACTATGGAGTTAAAAAAGAAAATGAAACAATTTGAAAAGGACTACCACAATGGACCAGCTAATGAAGGCCTAACACATCTCTGAAAAGTAAAAATGTGCCTGATTTACATTTATATTGCTGTGCCTTTTTGCAATTGCTTTTGCATTCCTCCTCAATTATTCTAAGGCTGTGTTTCATTACTCTAAATAAAGAAATTATAAAATATGGCAGCTACTCTATATTAAAAAAAAAAAAAAAGAAAGAAGCCAGGTCTGACAGCAAAGTCTGTCTGCTTAAAGATCTGAGGAACCAAGTAAATTTGTAAAACTGTAAACAGTCTCTGGTAGCTTCACAGCATCTCCAGGTACTTGCACAGGTCGGGATCTTTGGAAAACAAACTAAATTCCAGCAGGTCAGAACTTTATTCTGAAAAAGAAGTACTCTCCCGGTCCCTAGAGGGATGCCACATCTTTGCTGATGGAGACTTTCTGGATCATGGCTGTCATCCCTGCCTGCCAAATGGCCACCAGACCCTGCTGCACCAGGCTGGCATTGTATAAGCAGTCCATACAAGAGACATTTCTTAAGTGTGTAACCGTGAAATATTCCTGACAATACTCCTCTTTCTTGTTATCCTCTAACTACCTCTTACCACCAGGCAGCTTCTGCCTTGCTTTGGGACACACTGGATGTGTAGGCAGCTGTGCAGATGCCTTCAATGGGACAGTTTCTGCTGGAATGAAACATGAGGGAAACTAAATCTGTCTCAAAAGAAGTAATATCAGCTGTCTCACAGGATACCAACTCGTGTACCCAACTATTGGGTCATTTAAAAACCTTATCACCATCAGCCACCTTGGCCCCTGCTACAGCACAATTGAGATGAAGACCTGAGCCCTAAAATACTCCAAAAGCAGCTGCTGTGTCTTTATCAGTCTTCTCACTGAGCAAAGAGGAGGGCTTGTAGGTTTGCTCTTTCCTCTTTTTTTCTGAGAATATCTTCATAAAATTATTTTGGGGGAGAAGAGAAAAAAATCCTTATGTTCTCTAGAGAGAAATATTAATTTGAACTTTAATTTGTACACCTTGTTTTTTTTGTTTGTTTATTTTCCAGAGTCCTATCAGTCAAGTAATGTTTCCAGTAAAATGGAAAAACAGATCCGTCTTTAGGGCCCAGCTGCAATTTTGTATCTATATTGCATTCAGGTGAGCTCTGCTATCAAACAGCTCATGCAGCCTCATGGTAACTTCTGTTTTAATATCAAAGGTATTGCTAAGTAAAATATGACTTGAAATAAACCTTAAACGTTTCTGCTTTGCATTTAATATTTCATGGCTTGTGTTCAAGGTAGAAAGTACCTACAAGATGGAAAAAATAAGCTTTTCAATCTTGCTTCATTCTGTCACACTTAAGGACTTTGTTGGTATTAAGTACCATAAGTGCTTAAAAAAAAAAAAGGCTTCCGCTGCCAACAACACATTAACCACTCAAAACAAGTGTATTTTACTGTGTTACTTTGGTATGTATGTATAGAAAAAATAGGATGCTTAAAAGGGCTTTCAATGTTTAAAAAAGCAGTTTATGTCATAACACAGTAATATACATTTTTATAGGCTGAAATCATCAGAGGGAAAAAAAAAAAGGCATGAGGGCTCTGTGACCCAGGCAGTTATTTACATAATAACTTTTAGCTTTTAAACAGGGGGGAAAAATATAAATCCACCAAAGCCAAGCTACAGTTAGATGCTCAAGATTGAATTTTGTTATTTTGTCACCAAAAAACACTCAAAATTGTACATACAAGGACTAGAGTATCAAAGCAAAGTAGCCCATCATAATTTCTGACATATACACACACATTTATAAATATATGAAAGAAAAAATTGGACATTTTAGTTAACTAGTGCCACTGCTTAGCCACATCCTTTTGTGGGATAAAATTATAAACTCCAGTGTGGTTTTGTACTTCAGTTTATTTTACTATTTTACACTAGCAAGTCTTTTGCTGCATTTTTTTTTGTTTCTTTCATGCCAAAATATGTCACCTCTTCAACATACATTCCTGTTTTAAAAGGATACCACTTACATACCCATGGAGATGCTGATCTCTCTTGCAAATGAGCAGAAACTGCAGTGATGTACAATGTGTTACCAGTTCACACATTTAGTTTACAAGCTGCTGTACAAATTATAACATTTAACTCTGCATAAAATGAGATAAAGTTACAAACCTATGCAGGTTGAATGAAAGATGAAATAACCTGCCTACAAACCAAACCGAGTTTCAAGCAGAAGGAAGACCACTCCCATTTGCTTCCTTGCTCTGAACTGGGGATGCTGTTTGACAGAGCTGAAACACAGTGAATGATTTCCTGTACCAGAAAAATGTGGTTTGGTTCAAATTCACTGGGGCTTACAGCATATCTGTTTTATTTTTTCATATTAAAAAGTTCTCCATTATCTATAATATTATATCTAAATTGCTAAAAGAGGCTTCCATTATTTTTAAATTAAGAAAATTTAACTTGGCTAATGGCTTTATTATTATTAAATGAGTATGCACAACACTTGATCTTCTCGGAATATGTTCCATAAAAGTTCCTTCACACAAATATCTTATTTTATTTAAGCTGGAATACTCACAGTGACTAAATTTTTTGAAGGGAATTATTCTGAATGCCATTAAACCCCCTCAAAAAAAAAACCAAAAAAAAACCTAAAAGAAAACCAAATGTAACAAGCCATTTGCTGAGATGAGCAGCTCCAGAGGAGATGTCTTCAAAACTGGAGCAAAGGGAAACACATTGTCCAGGAGCCTCAGTTCTGAGTGGCAAGAGCCACCATGGGAGCCTCAAGCCCTTGCCAGGCCTATCCCAGGAGCCGGCAGCTCTGCTGATTCAAGTAGGTGACTCACAGGAGACCTCCATGGATGGATAAGGAGCTGCTAAGGAAACTTACTTAGAGGGGAAAAAGAGGCTTATAAAATGTGGAAGCAATGACTGGCAGCCTGGGAAGAATACACGGACATTGTTCAGGAAGGTAGGGACCAGGTCAGGAAAGCTAAGTTCACATTAGAATTAAATCTGGCAAGGGATGTGAAAGATAACAGGGTTTCTAGAGGTATGTAGCATACAAAAGACAGACTAGGAATAATGTGGGCCCTCTCCAGAAGCTAATGGGAGAACTGGCTACCCTGGATTTTGCCGATGAGACTAAGTTATGTGGTTCGGTTGATACACTGGAGGGAATGGATGCCATCCAGAGGGACCTTGACAAGCTTGTGAAGTGGGCCAATGACAGCCTCATGAAGTTTAACAAGCCAAGTGCAAGGTCCTACACTTGGGTAGGGGCAATCCCAGGCACAGCTACAGGTTGGGCAGAGAAGAGATTCAGAGCAACTGACTCTTCATTAGAGACTGTAGTGACAGGACAAGGGGTGATGGGTCACCTGACTGCCATGATTTTTTAAATATGATGGCCAGTGGCTTTGCAACTTCATTCGCCAGCTCCTTCATTACCCGCAGATGGATTTTATCAGGTCCCATGGATTTGTGCATGTTTAGGTTCTTAAGATGGTCTCGAACCAGATCCTCTCGTACAGTGGGCCCAAGGTCTTCATTCTCACAGTCCCTGCGTCTGCCTTCCAAGACTTGGGTGGTGCGGTCAGAGCACTAAATTCTTTCCTAAAAGGTGAATTTTGGTGACAAAGATGACGAATCTGCCTAATTTTAGGCAAAAAAAAAACATTTGTAATAGAAGCATGTCAATGGAGTCAGAGATTGAATCTAAAATTGAATCAGGTTGTTTTGCAACAATACTGCAGAATTGTATAGATTGGGATATTTCATGTTCTCCTGTCAATGATACCTTAATTAATGCCTGTAAAAAAAAAAAAAAACACCCTAAACCTGTTCTTTTTGGCAGAGTATGCTTGATGTTCCATTTATACCACCCCCCCCAAAAAACAATATCTCAGAGATACCATACTGAGTTTAAGAAAGAAATTCTGGTCAGCTGTTAGACAATACATACCGGTAATGGTTTTCCAGCTAGCTAAAGGCATCAGACAAGTGCATAGCAGTATTTCTGTTTCATCTTGATGGTTTGGACATATACAGCACATCGAGAAGAAACTTAATCTCCTTTGTACCAGAACTGAGAAATAAATCCCTGTCATCCTTATTCAAGTCTCATGTCCTCATCTGGTCTGCTTAACTTCAGAACACATCAGAGACCAGACTTGGAATAGGCTGTGTTTAAAGGTGATGAAAAAAGCAGAAGCTTATTAGGAATATTAGTGAACACCATTAACACAGGGCTTTGATATCAACATACACTACAGATATGCAACTGTAGCCGAAGCAACATGTGGAATTGAAAAAATAACACTAATCTGCAGATTTGGTTCTTTTGCCCTCAAGATGAAGTACATTCAGATGACCAAGCTGAGCTGAACAACCCCATGCTGAATTAATTTTTAGTAAATGACTAATTGCTGCTATCATTCTTGCAGCTGTACAACTGTTCTCAGTGCTGCATCTAGAGGAAAGAGTGGGATTTGTCTCAGGGAAAACACAAGCTACAGGCAATGCACAAAAACTTGGTTAACACCCATATGCATAGCAGCAGTTTTAAATGAAGTCTTCCAATTAAATACATTTCAGCAGCATTGCCAGCTGTTTCAACAACAGTCATCCAAAGTCAGTACAAGCAAACTTTAGGTACACCCAAGTATTTTGCCTGAATGTGCTCTATACTGCGTGACATCGCAAATCACACAAACAGGTAAGAGTCACCATCAGATGTTTGAAATTACATTCATGGAACTGCCTGACCTTCTGAAGGTGGAGGTAATGTAAGGTTTCTGTGGTGTTTATAAACTACCAATTCTACTACAGGTCAGGAATTTCTATTTAAATATTTCTGTCATTTTCTCTGAAAAATATGTGGTGATAGAGATTCAGCAAGATATTTATTTAATAAATCTGAACCAAAAGAGAAAAAAGTCAAAACTTGGCCAAAGCTCACACTTAGCATTTTTAATGTAGTGTAATGTAATGTAACAAAACAGATGGCAAACCCCTTCTCATGAAATTTCCCTGTGATGATTTACCTCACAAAATTTCAGGTGAATCTAACCAGAGCCTGACCTGTTATAGTTTTATTACAGAACCACACAACTGTGGTTTTATGTCAGCCTCACAATTATTAAGCTGCAATAATGACCCTTTGCTATTTATATTGCAAAAGAGTTTGAAGAGTGTGCTCTGCCAGGAGCTATGTGAAGGAGTAGGAAAATGCCAGGGCAGCAAGGAGATCTAGAAATATAATTACAGCTGTTAGAACACCTCTCACACAGTATTGTCCACAAATTAGCTTGATAGCCAAAACTTTTAATGACCTTTTAACTTGTGTGGGAATAATTTCTTTGGCAACCGTTTTTAGTTTCTGTAATTAAGGTACTTTAAAAGTTTTAACTAGAAAGTAGACTCAAGGCACATAAACTGATAAAGGGAAACACAGCTTTTTTTCCTCCCCTATGCAGATCTCCCACTGTGTCAGAAAATTACAGAATGTCCATCTTTCAATTTGGCACAACAACAAAGGATTTCCACCTACTCACTCCATGCTTTTCATATTTTTATTTTTAAGTCTGTATTCTTTAATGGGAAAAAAATGAAATATGCTATGAGTATGTGGTAGTATTAAATGGCAACAGTGAATTGGAGGAAAATCTGGAGTACAAGGAAGCTAAGCAACCATACAGGGCCATTTCCCTGGTTCCAGTGCTGAAGCATTTGTGTGCTCCAACATTTTTTGTTTTGTTTTTTTTTTCTTTTGAGTATTATGATTCTCTAATTAGCTAGGATGCTATATTTGTTATGTTCATTTTAAAAAATTATTTGGGTGTTGACTGCTTACCATATAATGATTATTTTCCATTTAAAGATCCATGCTCAATTTTAACTGCAAATCTTTCTTTTGAATGGGCCAATGCAAACATGTAAACGGACCAAGCTTTAAAGATATTGAAGCAATGAAAAAGAAAAGCAGGTGTCAGGAACGATTTCTGAAGTCTAATTCTTTGCACACATTATGGGAATAACATGCTCATGTATCACAACATCAATGCAGAAATTATGCAGCCTAAATACCTTTACAGAAATGTCCTGAGTAGGTAAGCTTTGATTTTTATATGATACTCACTCTGGATGCTGACTGACCTCCAGGTAGTGTAGAACAATTCCAAAAAGAAACCATTCTGAAATATTTTTAAGCAACTTATTTAGCTTAGTAAACATGAAGAATACCTACATTCAGAAGTTTTACCACTTGGTATGACAATTGAAATATATCAATTCAAACTCATAAAAATATTTACTAGTATAAATAAATTTATAATAATAAACCCATGACATTCTACTATGATCTACCTGAAACATATAGTTCCCAAGGAGGGCAAGAAGTGAGACTGAGTTTACTTTTGGTCTTTTAAATGTGTGTCTATGAATACTCCTTCCAGCTGCAATACTCCACCAGCAGAAAGTTACCAAGAATATTGTTTATAATAAAACATTATATTGTAAATCAAGCAACATTGGTATACGCAGTACAAAAAAAGTGTTTCAAAAGCCAAAGAAACCATAAAACCTGTTCTTTACTGCATGTGTTTGACCCATGGATCACAGAACTGAAGTTCAATACACTCCATAAAGGCACCGTGTTGGGAAGTGAGATTTCAGAAGGTGGCTGAGGTATGCTCACCCTGTTTTGTCTGAGGCTTTCCAAATTCAAAAATTATACTGTACTTTAAATAACAATTACACAGCCTCACCGTATATATAATTAAACTGCATTCATTATGAGATTATTAGCCTATTAAAGCCATCAACCTTTTCTGATAAATAATCAGTATAACTATGTGCACATGCCTTGTGGCTATCATTAACTAACCATAGTTTATTACCGCATGCCAACATCTTTGCAGTTGGTGACAACCATTATCAGGGTTAATGATGATATCCTTTCATCAGTTTGAGGCAATATCTTGCAATAGCAAACCTGGCATGAAGGCATTGGGCCACATGCTCAGAATTTTGTCCATTTTGCTTTTGATTTTAAACTATTGAATACTAAGACTGACTCTAGGTTGGCAGAGACATTACTGTATGAAAAGTTTCCTTATGGGCACAGAAGCAAACTGTATTGGGAGTAATGTACCAAATGCTTCAGAAATAACAGGAAGGCAGGGCATTGGAAGAATGTGCTACCTAAAACAACTGACATGCCAGCACCATGGAAGAAATTCTCCAAGGTCCACCTCAGATTTTGCAGAATTTTCATGGGCCACCATCTGAAGTTCTGCTATTAAATGCTACAGGTGGGATTTTCACAACCCTACTCATACACACACAGCAAAGGAAGCGATAACAGTGTCATCCTGTTTGCAGAAGGCCATAGCAGATAGATAGATGTGGCTGGAAAAAGGGAGTTGAGTTCCATGAAGAAGAGATACAGTTTTCACATTTTATCACTCCAGCAAAAATGCAACTTTCATTATATCCTTTTAATTTGAGTATATTAATCAACAAAAATTGCTATACTGATGCTTGGTCTATCCTCTAAATCATTTCACATAAAATCTTGCAATAGAAAGAGCTCTTTATCCTTATATTATTCTGAACTTCTAAAATTCCTATAAAAAACTAAATCAGAAATGTAAAGTTAACCTCAGAGTATACTTAATTCCAGGTGTGTATTCTACCTTCTCCTTTTACTGTACACCCTGGGCATTAGGAGCTTTGACTGAAAAGGAGCACAAGAAAAAGCACAGCGTCTTTCAAGATGAGTCTGATCCTCAGAAACATCACTGACTCGGCCCTTCAGGTGGAATTCACTTGCATGCAGAAGGCCAACATACCACTTAAATCATACTTAAACCTCACTTTGCTGGCAAAACGAATTTAAATGGATCACATGCTTTGTTGTTTTCCCCCTTGGAGAGCACTGGAACCTGATCTTGCAAAGATGAGGATCAGAGTATGTCCAAGGGGCATATTGACCAGATGTGGAAAAAAATTATAAATTTATGATATTCATGTTCCCTAAGAAGGTCCCATGGAGGTTTCAATACTGGAAATGGCTCATCACGAAGCAAAGCCTGCCCTCCTGTGCCAACTATGGGGCACGGCAGGGCTGCCCAGCTCTGGGTTTCCCCATTGAGTAGTGAGGATGGATCCATTTGAGCCACATTCCAGGAGCTTCCGACAGCTGCACATCAAACCTACAAGACCACTATTCTCCTTTAAGCAATTCCAAAAGATCCTGTGACAGCTTTTATGCCATTTATGAACAGAAAAAAAAAAAAAAATCTTACAGAATGGGAAAACTCCATTTTACCAGTGATTAAACTGGACAATGCCAATATAATGGCATCAGAGTTAAACTAAAGAAAAGATAGTACTAGAATATTAATCCCACTCCCAACTGTTTCTAACCACTGATTTTCAAATGTCACATTCATTTATTTAGAGCACATAAGCAGCTTTCAGGTAATATAGCAATTTTTTGGTCAAATGAAATAAAAATCACGAGACTTGTTATTTTGCCATGTTAATTTGCTTTGTTTCATTCCTGTTTCACCATGGTAACACTTCAGTCAATTATCAGTTTTTATGAATGCTAATAAACATGTCAAATAATTCATGCAGAGGCATAAGTCTGATATACTGGTTGTAGAGCTGACACAGAATACATGTATATTTTGTAAAGAGTATTTATGTGCTGCTTTTTTTCTAAGGCACTGGAAAGCTGCATAAAGTTTGAAACAATGATATCAGTTTTCTTATCTTAGAAACAGCAGTTTTTCCATTACATTAGAATTGGAAATTCGTAAAACATTTTCTAACCTGTTTTTATAATAAAATCTGTGGCTAGATAAGCAGAAGTAACATGGCAACATCTGCTAAATGATGCCTCATCACTAACATTCAACCATGCATGCTGATCAAACTCAAAAGAGTTAGCTACCTATTTCATATTACAGAAATTGAACATTCTGGTATAAAAAAAGACAGAAAAAAAAATCACAACGCACCTGTCATAGATACAGAAAACATATTTTAGGGGTTTTGTTTAGATGACAGGATCCTGTAAGAACATGACAAGGTTTACTTAGTGAGACAGAAACCACATGCCTACTGGAAAACTAAAAATGGATTTTCAGGATTACATCTAATGTATTCAAATACAGGCTGTAGACATGCACCCACTCTATCTGGACTGCAGCTCCCCATATCCCACACTAGCAAGCTATCAAGCTCAACATTTTTCCCACTCACTGGCTGTGGAATTCTTGTTATATTCAGGGAATACCTCCCTATCTATCTACCACATTAACAATTCACCTTTTCCTTAAACACCTGTTGAAAGAATAAACGTGTCAAAAGAAAGTTCCTGCACACAAGAAACATAAGTTGGTTAGCCAAAAAAATAGCCTTAAAATATGGTTTCTTTTTGATTGAATAGCTTTTCAAGCTGAAAAACATGTATCATTTCTTTTAAGTAATACCTCCATGTTGGCCAATTTTGCTTTTTGATCATCCACAATACTGATAGAGCCAAAGCACAGAAAGAAGGCTAAGAATTCGTGAAAGCTTTTAATTGATCCCTTTCTGTGCCATCATGGTCTGAATCTCCCTGTACCCTGTCAGACCCAAATCTTTTCTGTTCTTCCAGGACATAGTTTCAGAGTTCTCATATTTATTTTTCAAATTATCCCACCCAGTAAAGGGAAATGATACAGGAACCCTGAAAGAAAATCAAATAAAACCCACATAGATAAATATCAAATTAATCATATAAAATAAAATAATAAAATTGTTTAGGTTGGAACAAACCTTTAAGGTTGTAGAGTCCAACTGTTAACCCAGCAGTGCCAAGTCCACCACTAAACCATGTACCTAAGCACCACATCCACGTGTCTTTTAAATGCCTCCAAGGACAGTGACAGCACCGCTTCCCTGGGCAGCCTCTTCCAGTGCTTGACAACCTTTCGGTGAAGAAATGTTTCCTATTATCACTAAGCCCCTGGTATCTATCACTTCAACTTTTTCCAAAGATTCTATCTCCATTTTTAAAGTGGTTCCTCTGTTATCATCTATAGAAATAGTTTAGGTGGCAGAATAGGTATTACATATACAGGATTCTGGCATAAACCATCACATATATCTTGAAACTATATATTTTACATAAATATGTATGGACTTATAATTCCTGAAAAGCTACTGTGAGGTTTTCATTTCTTAATTTGATACATGTTAGGAAAAAGAATTAATAAGCAAGAGAGAAAAGCAGTAAAAAACAGGATAAGTTGCAGTGCTTACAGAGATTAATTCTCAAAGCAAGACAATGAAGTGGCTGGAATATAGAGCTAAACTGGTGGAAAATCTATCTGAGGTTATAAAAGATCCCAGTGGACAGATGTATTGGACAATCATTTGATATGAATCAGTTTATAACAAAGATAACATAGAAAAGGAGAATGAGAAAGAAATGTTTCATGTCTGAAAACACAAGATTTAGGAACAGGGAGTTACCAACTGAGGTTTCTAAAACAACTGTTATCAAATTAATACAAGAGTGATATGCTTGAAAAGGCAGGATGAGCCTAAAGCAGAATTCAGAAGATGTAACAGAGGTCAGAGCAAGCCTGCTCAGTGGCAAGCTATTTAAAAGACAAACAAGATGCAAGGAAGAGCAAGTAGTGGAAGAGCTGATGCACAGACAGGGGAATAAACAGAAAAATGTGAAATAAAAGAAGTGATAGACTTTATTCCTAGACAAACAAAACCAATTCAACCCACCTGCATCCAGCAGCCTGTATGCTTTACAGCTTTGCCACGTTTTGTGTGAAATATCCAGGCATGCAGCTATAATTCATACAAATCACCATCACTTTACTCCTTGAGTAAAGTGCTGAGAATCTGGTACTGGGATTCTAAAATGTGCTTAAACCATGACACATTTTAAAAAAAAAAGGAAACAAACTCACCACCCAAACCCCTATATCCTTTGCAATATTTAACAACCTTATCTACAAATTTGCTTTGATTTTACCTTTGCAATATCCACCAAATAAGTCCAAGTTTTTGTGATTTCCTTGCTGGAAGGAACCAAACATTGCAGTTCTATGCCTGGCAGCAATGGCTGCATGTGAATATCTTTTCCTCACATATAGGAACAAAATCAGTCCCACAAACCTGCTGCAGTTCTCATGGTCCCTTATCAAACATTTGGAAATAAAACCAAGGATTTTAAGCACAGGAAAATACATTCATATTGGGCAACTGACACCTCAAGCACTTGAGGAATGTTAGTGTTCTTACTATCACACCAACTGACAACATTTACTTCGTGAGCAAAGTGAACATGACCCAAATCAGGAATACCTAAGCAGAGTGTGGGGACAAGTTATTTATAACATCCTTTCTGTGCCACTGAGATGTTTGGAAGTGCAGAACTGCCTCTAAGCCCAGTAAGACCTATTAGGAAAATAATTTCTATTCTGCACCTAATAATTTTCTTACTTGTGTGTTCTGAGCACAAACAGTTGAAATGCTTCCTTCAGTACTGCCATCACCTTTATCATCATAAGTATTACCCAACAATTGCACAGGAATTCCTACACAAATTCCAAGGAGATGATCTGTGAACTTTAAAATTTTTCTCCTCAACTTTACTGTATAGAATGCATGACAATAGGCTCTCATACTGTGCACATATGCAAAAAGGGAATTTGCTAGCAGTTAACTAGTAGTCCTGTATGCGTACCTACCTATATTTATTTCTCTGAATATGAACAACCTTATAATAAACTAAAAAAAAAGGATGGGGAGTTGTGTGGGTGAATCCAACCTGAAAACACACGGGCTGTAACTCCTGTCTCCAAGATTGTGGTATTTAATTGTTAGGAAGTTTGTTATTGTTTATGAAACTGTGATACAAATGGACCATTAGTGTTGCTGAAACAGATATAAAGCTGAGACAGTAATAAAGGTTTTTATCAAAATCTCCTTGTAACTTAGTAACTCCTAGTAACTAATTTCCAGTAATTTGTTTCCATCCACTGACTTCTTCTCCAGGGGGGATATGTTTGTACTAAACAAAGATCTTGAGGGATCTGCTTGGTAAGTACCATGGGATAAAGCCCTGTAAGGAACAGGAGCCCAAGAAAACTGGTTAATATTCAAGGATCACCTCCTCCAAGCTCAGCAGCAATGCATCCTGACAAAAAGGAAGTCAGGTCTGGAATGAATGGAATTCCAGGAGGACTGTGTGGATGAACAAGTTGATCCTGAATAAACTACAGCATAAAAATGAGGCCATTTTACAGCATAAAAAGGTGGAAGCAAGGACAGCTAGCCTGGGAAGAATATAGGGAAAAGTTGTAAGAACCAGGTATCAGGTCAGGAAAACTAAAGCCCTGACAGAACTCAATCTAGCCAATAATGGAAACAAGAAAATCTTTTATAGGTACACTGGGGATAAAAGGAAGACAAAGGACAACATGGGCCCCCTCCAGAAGGAAATTGGAGACTTGCTCACCCAGGAGATGGAGAAGGCTGAGGCACTCAACAACTTTTTTTTTTTTTTGGCCTTGGTCTTCACTGGAAAGAGCTCCAGTGACACTGCCTAAGTCACAGAAGGCAAGGGTGAGGACTGGAAGAATGAAAACCTGCCCCTGTAGGAGATGATCAGGTTTGAGATCATCTAAGGAGCCTGAAGGTGCACAACTCCATGGGATCTGACATGATGTATCCACAGGTCCTGAAGGAACTGGTGGAAGCAGTAACCAGCCACTATCCATTGCAGTTGAGAAGTCATGGCAGTCCAGTGAAGTTCTCACTGATTGGAAAAAGGGAAACATAACACCCTTTTTTAAGAAGGGAATAAAAGTAGACCCAGGAAACTACAGGCCAGTGAGTGCCCAGCAACATCATGGAGCAGACCCTTCTGGAAACTATGCTAAAACACATGGAAAATAAGGGAGTGACAGCAAACGTGGCTTTGCTAAGGGAAAATCATACCTGACAAATGTGGTGGCTTTCTAGAATGGAGCTACAATACTGATGAATAAGAGCAAAGTGACTGACATCATCTACCTGGACTTGTGTAAGGCATTTGACACTGTCCTGCATAACATCCTTATCTCTAAACTGGAGATGTATGGATTTGATGGACCACTCTGGATAAGGAATTTGCTGGATGGTTGCACTCAAAGACTTGTGGTCAACAGCCCAATGTCCAAGTGGAGAACAGTGATGAGTGGTGTCTCTCAGGGGTCAGTGTCATGACGGGTATTGTTCAACATCTTTGTTGGCCACATGCACAGTGGGATTGAGTACACTCTCGGCAAGTTTGCCAGTGACACCAAGCTGTGTGGTATGGTCAACACTGGAGGGAAGGGATGTCATCCAGAGGGACCCTGACAGTATCAAGAGGTGAACCCATGCAAACCTCATAAAGTTCAACAAGGCCAAGCGCAAGGTCATTGGATCAGGGCAATCCCAGGCATAGCTACAGGCTGGGAAGAGAATGGATTGAGACAGGCGTCAGGGGGAGGACCTGGGGATGTTGGTTGATAAGAAGGTCAACATGACCCAGCAATGTCTGCTTGCAGCCCAGAAAGCCAGCTGTATGCTGGGCTGCATCACAAGCAGAGTGGTCAGCAGATCAAGTGAGGCGATTCTCCCCGTCTACTCTGCTCTCGTGAAACCTCACCTGCAGTACTGCATTCACCCCAATGTAAAAAGGACATGGACCTGTAGAAGCATGTCCAGAGGAGGCTATGAAGATGATCAGAGGGCTGGAGCAGTTCTGTGGAGCCAGAGAGAGAGTTGGGCTTGTTCAACCTGGAGAAGAGGTGGGTTTGGGGAGACCTTAGAGCAGACTTTCAGCCTAAGTGGATGACAAGAAAGCTGAAGAGGGATTTCTTACAAGAGCATCTAGGGACAGGCCAAGGAGTAATGGCTTCAAGCTAAAAGAGGATAGATTTAGATTAGCTATTAGGAAAAAATTCTCAGCTATGAGGGTGGTTAGACACTGGAAGAGATTGCTGGGAGAAGCTGTGGCTGCCCTATCCCTAGAAGTGTTTAAGGCCAGATTGGATGGGGCTTTGAGGAACCTGGTCTAGCGGAAGATCCCTGCCTGTGGCAGGTGGGCTAGAACTAGATGATCTTTAAGGTTCTTTCCAACACAAACCATTATTTGCTTCTGTGATTAAAGAGTTGATCCATCACAGGAAACTAGGATGGCATGCTTTCCCTTGCCACATTCCTTTTGTTATTACAAAGGTCATCTGGAAAGACTACAACAACTTGTTTAGGACTTCACTGACTAGGATTTGAACACTGTCTGTCACCCACACTATAGGGGACTGGAGACCTTTAGATTTACTTTATGTTGGAAAATTGCCCAAGCCTGTCGATTCTTTATAACAGCTACAAGTGGACCACACCTTCTCATGAGCTTAAATTACCATTTCCAAAGACTTCAGATTTACTTTTTATATACATGCATATACACACAAACACATATGTATATTCTGCTTCTAAACAACTGGTTTTTGAACTCAGTAAAAAGAAAAAAAAAAAACAAAAACAAACCAAGCAAATTCTTAGCTTACAAGAAAGAAGCCAAGTAAATTTCTATCTGAGATGACTTAAAGACAAGCATTTCTCCAGCAAGCAATAAACTAAAATGAAGGCAGGTTACTGCCATTAATGTTGACTTAAGAATCTGACAAACTTGAAAACAAAGAGGTGTTACAAGGGCTTTTGACTACCTACTCCTCAGGAGAAACGTGTTTCTGAGTATTAGCAGAAATTCCCTTTAACCCAATTTTCATCATTTGGCTGCCCTCTTCCCTACTCCAAGATCATGAATTGAGTCAATGGCCTGCTACAGGTTTGCAGCTATGTATTTTAATCCCATGTATGGGCAGTTTCAAAAGCAAGCAGATTGTATTTGAAAAACTGGAGCATGTTTTCTCCATTTCACTTGCTATGCACTGTTTGACTCCACAGCTCTTCCTACTGAACAGGCTATTCTAGGTGCCAATTTATACTAGATCTCACTCCTTGATATGTACGAACGTGATCAATCTCAATCAGTACTTAATGCACCAACCTTTTTTTTTATTGTATTTATAAAAACATTTCCTGACTTCCATTCACTGGAGAATGGAGACATAATACCAAGGTCATCTCTCTACTTTTACTGCTCTTAACCTCAATGCAAACAGTCTTTGGCTTATCATTTAAACACATACATCATTTCTCTGCAAGCCTTCATAACCCCTTATCAATAACATCCCAATGTTTCTTATTTAGTTTTGTACATCCTTTCAGTAAACTCCTGGTGGTTTAACTCCCCAGTCACTTTTCTCATACAGCCAATGTCTCACTTATTCCAATAATTTCATACTTATGCTAAAAGATTTGTAACTCCCATTCAGCAATTTTTTGTATGTGTGTTTTTGTTTTGATTTGGTTTTGTTTTATTTTTTATTTGTTTTGTTGGCTTGATTTTTCTAATAAAAACTTTGCTACCTTAAAATGTCTTCCTGACCCAACCTAACAAGGACAAAGGGTTGGGTCAGGAAGAAAAAAAAACAGCAAACAAAACCCAAAACAACAGATCATTGAAATAGATTCTGATTTTGATCCCCAGACAGGAAAACTCCAGTTAAAAGTTTCCTGTCTGCTGTCAAAGAAGAGTCAGGAAAGAGAGGCTGCCATGGAAAGTATCCTGATAGCAGTCTTCTTTTAGTCCATCACTGCTGGAACAGTGGAGGTGGTGCCTGGAGGCAGGGCAGCATCAGGTGCCATCTGAGTACTGCACATAGCACAGCAGTGACAGTGCTGCGTAGGGTGCCTTCAACTTAGCCCTCTCTAAAAAACACATCCTCCTTGGGGCTGCAGAAACATCTACAGCATCTCCTCAGTGCCCTTATGCAGGAATATCACAGTTAACTGGTTCAGAGGAAGGCCCCAGAAAAAAAAGCTCAAGTTCCCTTTTACTCAGCTGAAATTGGAGAAAGCACCCAGGAACCCAACAGCATCTTTCAGCTCTGATTTTACTGTGCATTCACTACTCCATGTATAAAACACACAAAGCCTCCACCAGAAATTTCCATCTGTACTCCCTGAAAGTGCTGTTAAACACATCCTGCTTACACAACCATTTTGCCCAATGATGCAATATTTATCAGATTTAATAAACACCTTATTTTAAAACTATCTACCTTACAGTATTGTAAAAAATTCAACTAAAAATAAAACCTGCAAGCACGTTTTAGGGCATGATCAGTAAACAAATAACCTTACCTAATATTGAGTTTCAGCTGAGAAACTGCTGGGGGACATCTTACATGTATGTCCCTTGCCCGATTTATGTCCGCTGTAGCTATATCCTTTTCTCTGAAGCCCTGAAGGAGCTGTTCTCTGAAAAGGAACCGTCAAAACATCCATTCACTGGAAAAAAAAAAAAATCAAAACACACAAAAAAAGTCTAAGACTTAACATAGTTATCCACTTAGAAAAAAAAAACAGACTACAGAGAATCATTTTGTATGCCTTCTTAGGTTGCTTCCTCCTAAGCTTTTGGTGAAGCTCAAGACCCCTTTCCCCAGGTGAAAGGGAGAGATCAGCAGGGATTTTCTTGATTGCAGATTAGTGCAAATCCTAGAGCCAAGCTGTTACTCACACTGAGCAGCAGTTTGTGTTGTGACTAACCCTATTACCCTGCAGTTAGCAGAGCAGTCTTGGAGAACAGCTCTTGATGAGCACACAAGACTTCTCACCTTCCCAACAGTTTAATGTCCAAGGAGAAGACAAAACAAGCTGTGTAATAGGCAAACCCAAGAAATCATGTTTTTCCAAACAAGTTAGAGAAAACTATACCTGAAATTTAAATTCTGATTTCAATTGCAAGTGCAGACAAGGTCAAGCAACTAATGTGGAAGTTACAGTGTGATTTGAATAAGAAAACTATGGCAGCTAACCCTTCAGGAATGCTAGTTCACCTACAATGAATTAGATTTTAAACTGAATTTTGAAATAATATCAAAGATAATGTGACCCAATGGGCCCGACCGCTGCTGGGTTAAGGCTAAAAATAATGTTGGTTCAAAGAAATAAAGTAATTATATTAATTTCTTTAATATTTGCAGTAATAATTCTGTCATAAAAGTTATCAATTTTATCCTACTGGATTAAAATTCTCACTGTGCTTTTGAAGATGGCAGTGTCATAAGCACATAAAATTGGTTTAAGTGTAGGCAAGCAAAACCCTTCTGGCAGTAGTAATGGAAAACACTATGGTCACACCACTTCAATTAACACATGGTCAAAATGTTCTGATTTTTTATAAAGGACTCTATAATCTAATGTGGCTTCCTCCAGAATGTGACACCGCAAATCACGTAGTAAAGCGCAGAGTGAAAATAACACATGTATTTTTCTGGCCTCTGACTTCTCTCAAATCATTTGGACACCTAAAAATTCCCTGCTGTTACAGTGGCACAACACAGCAACTATGCCCTTCATCTCCCCTGAACATCTCCTGTGGATTTTGGCCTTTTGTACTGCAGCAGAAGCAGAGCTTTTGGAGAGCATTTTCTGACCTGTGTGATCTTTAACCGTAAATAATGGATATGTTGCAGACCTTACAGGGATTCAACATATACTAGGCCATCGCTGTAACTATCAAGCATGCCGTAACTTGATACACAAGCTGGTCCCAAATCTTTTTTTTACGTGTTAGGAATCCCCCAGAGTTGGAATGGCACAGCAGCAAAACTGGCCAAAGAGAGTCACAAAGACCTTTCCTATTTCTTTCAGCACACCATGAAAGCAGAATAGTTAAACATAATGCTGGTGGATTTCAAATGAGTGGTCAAAATGCTAGAAGTGTTTGAAGATGGAACTGAACAAACATTTACTCTTCGGTGAGCTAACACCAAAATCCTGCTGGGGGTTTTGAACTGTCTGTTTAGAGCAAGGGAAAATTTATTTCTATAACACATAAGGCACACAGGTTTTTTGTTAATTCCGGTTTCTCTTTCTATTCCAATTCTTCTCACCTAATTTTTGACACAATAATAAAATACAGAGATGCCAGCAGAGACTTTATTTTCTGATTCAGGGTAGAACTGCAATGGTTCAAATGTGTTATTTACTTATGACTTTCATAGAAAATTGAAGTGTTCATGGCAAAAATAAACCTCAACAGATTTTATGACTTTTTTATTTTTCTTTCCTGATCATGTAACTAATCTAAACCTCCTCATACTACCAGAAATTTACAGTCCATTGTATGATTTAATTAATTTATTTCTCAGTTTATTGTAAAAAAAGCACATCAAAATTTTTCCATATCAGGTGAGTTTGACTTATGTGTCTGGAGAGTTTAAGACTTAGCTGCTAAGGGGGAAGCATAAAGAAACAGAGGAAAGAAATCTCATTAATGTTAATTTAGTTACACTCAGCTGCAGGGACAGTCAACATGACCAATTTCAGCACTATTATTTCTGTAAGGTAAACATGATATTTTTCGCCAATATAGGAAACTTTTTAAAACACTCATGATTGGAAAAATCCACCTGATTATGGAAGCTCTAAGTTGTGAAAACTGCTTAAACAGCTTTTGAATGTCTCTGTAGAACTACCTCATGAATGATTGTATAGTTTCAGAAGATTAGCATAATAAAGGTCTTTGTGCTCTAGCTGATAAAGGGAGACAGTGGTTATAACTATGCCATCATTGTCCATTATAGAACAAAATACAGCATCAGGGTGCCATATTTGGTAGTGCAACTTTTCTTAACATCAGTGTTCCTCTCAGGCAACTTTTTGTAATGTTTGCTAAAGCTGCTCACCCATCTGAAGTGGAGTTCTCACCAAACTGGCCTTCTTGATCTGACTTGTTATGCTCAGCAACAAGTCTAATTCCTTATCAGTGGTTGTGAAATGCATAAGTGACTTTGTCAAGAAAAACAACAAAAAATTATGCAATATTTACTTTTTGATAATTGTTTGGAGTCTTTTATGTTTGTTGGGGGGTTTTGTAGGTTTTTTTTTCTGTTTTGTTCTTTTTTCTATTATTTTGTTTTGGTTTGGTTTTGGTTCGGTTTGTGTTTTTCCTCCTCAATATGTTCAGAATCAACAACTTTTCACAAACCTATCAGTTTGAAAGCCTCAATGTTTTTTTTCAGATTCTTGGGATCATCAGATTTCTGAGGCTTATCTGGAAGCCCATAACATTAACCTGTCATACTGTAAAGTCTTATAAACCTCTAATACTGATCAGAATTAGCCTCCATATACCATAAAAGACTTCCACAGAACTCATCAAGACAACGTACTTTCAGGGCATGAAGTCAGGATCATCTTCCAGTAGGCAGCACTCTTCATTACCAATGAAGAGTGGTAATGTCACTGTTAATGACACAGAGGTCCATTTTCCAAGACATGACCATGCCATCCAAACCCAATGTGCCCCTCTGAATACAGTGTAGATTATGAACTGAGAACACATATTTCAGGAAGTAGATATGAAAGCTGATCAAGATGCTGTTTTAAACTTCACTGCTTCATCTTTCAGCCTGCATTAGTCACAACTAATGTTGGCCACATGCCATCAGGTGTAGAGGTTTATGCAAATTCTCTGCAAAAGCCTCAGTCAGGGAAGCTAAATGAATACAGACACTGACTCAGCAAGCAGGCTTTTCAAAGTAACCTAGCAACTAAATTAGATTGAAGATTAATTGCTCAAGTCTTGTTTTGGTGTGCACAATTTTAAATATTTGGGATTTTGCCTGCACATGCTGTGATTGGTTTTGGAAGGCTTCAGAATTCCATTTTACTACAGCATATATGAAAAAGATTAAATGGTCTTGAACATTCTACTATAAAATTAAGAGCTTCAGATATCCCCTGAGGCTATTTTTGATAGGTTAGTTAAGAACCATGATGCTTAGATTTTGTTCTTTGCTCAAACATCATTCATATAGCTGTTAAATAAGGAAACTTGGCATTTCTTGCCTTCTGGTCATTGAAATTGGCTGTCAGAATACCTGGGCCATTTGTTTTATTGTCATGTAGGTGCTGACATGGCAAAAAACATTATTATGAAGGATTTAGCAAGGGAACATTGGCAATTGTCTGTGAGATATATCTTCTCTGCTCCTAGGGTCATATAAGCCTTTTTATCTCTATGTATGTAAATGAGGTAGTTAGGTTAGGGAGACCTGAACACTTGAAAGAAATTATTAATCTGCTTTTTACCCACACACTCAGCGTATGCAGGATGATTTTGCCTAGATAGCTGGTTCCTTGGCTTGAGTTTTCCGTTTGTCACCTGTAATATGATACCAACTTTCTTTGTAAAATATTTGAGGTCTAGGGCAAAACAACACTGAATTACAAACCAAGTACACCTCCTTTTGCATAGCATCATTGGTAGTTTCAAGGAAGGGGGGTTTCATTCTCTGATCACAGATGATGATATTACTCCAGTTGTTTTAAAGCATAAATCGACCCTAAATGTAGAACTATTGTCTGTAATGTCAGTTCATCGCTTCTGAGACTGCCTTTCTCATACTACCATTTAGCCTGTATTAAATTACAGAAAGAGTGACATGACTGATGGGCTGTATCAGCACTTACTGTGTAATATTTAACACATTTCAGAACATCTGTCCAGCTAATGTGGTTTGCAAGAGAGCTTTCTGTCTTCTCAAGAATGCAATGACTCCCCAGTTAATAAAAGGGAACTAATTTTAGAATGGCTGAAATGAACAATTAGAAGATCCATAAAGGCGTTTCTGTATGTGGCATTAAATATAGCTTGAATTAATTTGCTGGAGTGGTTAAGCTGTACGTGACAGAATCTTAGGGGAAGGGGGAGAATTAATGTAATGCAAATAAAAATCTAATCAGAAGAGTGGGAATAAAGCACTCTTTTATGGTTAAGAACTGTGTGTGCCACACATATTTTTGCAAACTGTGTACTTGCAAAGGGGGTCTCAACTAAATATACTATATAAAATTAGACCAGCAGGTGGATTACTGTTAGTCACATAAAACCATGCTTATATTCATCAAAACTCATTAAAAAAGCTGTATAATTACTGTTAGCTAAAAGAAAAAGTGAGAAGAGTCTGGACATAAACAACAGGATGTTAGAAAAAGGAGATTCAGTGTCTGTGATTGGACAGAAAACAAAAAAAATAGGTAATGAGAGCAGAAAATGAGCGCATAGATTGGCATGATGAAGTATACCAGCAAGAAAGCACTACTGAACATCTCATTAGTGGAAAGAGTGCCTGAACAGGAAGGTTACATGCCTGGGATTTTTCTTAAGGTATCACCATATTATTCTGCATGTGTTTAGTGTATTATTTATCTCCCTTGGCATGTAACAGTGAAGGATAACAGCCTGACTGTTAGCAATGGAGAGTATATAGCACTGGGCAGAAGACTGTGCTCAGAAACCTCTTGAGGACCCTACCAACCTGTATTATTTTATCACCCTGCACATATCAGCAGCGCCTCCTTCCCCAGTTGATTTATCAGAACTGAACTGGGTGAACACCTGCTCAGAGGAGCTCATCCACCCAATGCCACAGACCACCTTTTTGTCCTGGACATGGTCATGCTTGCCCATGAAGGATAACTTCTTCAACTTAACATCAAAAGCAGAAGACCTTTATACCAACCAGCAGACGAAGCAAGAGTCATAGTGTAGCAATAACTTACTCATATATTGATTCTGCTACTGCTGCTGTTTTTTCCCGTGCTGCTATAACCTATAAGTTATCAGCAATGACTAAGGCCTTACGTTTGTGGGCACTGTAAAAACTGTCTAAAGAAAGATGCTCACCAAGTAAGCTACAGTCTAAATGATATGTCCAGTATCACTCCACTATGCACCACGAAGAGACTGGGGCTACTTCAGGTATTAGAAACATGTTGGCCTCAGGAGCCCAGGTTTCCATGCCAGTTAATTTACTCATTTCTTGGCAGACTGGATTATAGACTTAACATAAACAGTAACACATGGCGTGCTGGAGCTCTGTGTTAAAGGCACCAAAATAAAAATAATAGCTGCCTTTTACAAAGGTTTCTCTTATGCCACTGTAGGGCTGAATGGAACTTAGAACAGCTCTCAAGGTCACAGAAAACCTCCTGCCTCTCTGGCAAAGATGAATTTAAGGTCTCTTCGTGCTTCAAACTCATTTTTTCCTTAGTTAACTTCATACTTTTACTTTGCTCTATCTTTCTGGTCTAGCAGCCAATTCCAAATTTAATAAAACTTCTCATGTAGATCTTATTTTCTTCTATTTATCTATATTACTAAATATCTCTGCCTCTTCTTCCCTTTTTCCTGAGACCCAGTACCATGACTCAATTTTATTTGTATACAACCCGTTCAGGCAAAATAGTTCACATTATTGTGAAAAACATCCTGGAAAACATTACCAAGACAAAATGCCACATTGTGCAGCACAGCAATAAACATTTTCAGCAACCTTTACTTTAATGTTTCAAAGACACTGGAGTTTCCTGGAGACATCAACTGGCAATGGCAATTCCTGGGTTAAATGGACCTTCTCATAGCTCTGCCTCAATGCTTGGCTCTCTCTCTGCTATCACCCTGCAATCCAGCTCTCGTATTTCTTAGTCAATATATTCCACAGTGCTGCACACATACCGCCTGGGATATAATAAGCAGCACTGTGTGGGGCTACTTATCTTCCCAATTTGATTGTACAGACACCAAGACTTTTGCCGTTCATTTTGGGCGATCTCAGGTCTGAACTGTTAGCACTACTTGCCTTTTTCCCTCCTAGCTGCCAGCTTGCCAGTTATTATTGAGTAACTCCAGTGCAATCTGTGCAGTCTCCCCTGGAGCATGGACTCCAAGCCATGTGGCACTTCAGCAGAGGACATCAATTGAGGTAGATACAACAGTACTTACACTGAATTTAGGAAACTGGAGTCTATTTCTCATTACAGCTCACAGTATATCATCCTCCTCTAACTCTGTCTTGGAAATTGCTTCAACTGCTACTTTTATTTCCATTCTATTATATATATAAAATCTTTCAGACAAAGATGTACAAATTAAAAATGAAGTGAGCCATGTTTAAAAAATAAACAAAACAACTAAACTGGCAAGAGATTTTAGGATGCTTGCATGTGGACCACAAGGCACCCTTTTCCCCCCCCACCCTTCTAGATTTTCCCAAGTAAGCTCAAACTTATTTTATTTATTTCTTTTTACAAAGCCGGGAAGTTGGTTTTGACAGGCTGGTGGCCATGATGATCTATTAAAAATAGGATAGCTTCACATTTCAGAAAGAATGACTTCTCTGACCTAGCATAGCTTCTAATCACGCTTCACTGCTAGCAGAGCTGATCTAACACTGGCTCATTGAGAAGGAAACTGGGGTAACATGAGCGCCAGGCAATGCACATGGTTCCCACCTATGCTAACACTGACTAGTAAATATAAAGGAAGTCACTTGCTCTACAGAACAGCTTATCTGACTGATTTTTAACACTTCTTAACACAGGATAAACTGGAAGCAGAAGCCAATATAACCAAGAAAATCCAAATATCATCAAACCATAACAGTTGCTTTAATTTCCTTTTGTAGAAGAGAAACGTAAATATGTATGTGTTCAGATAAGTATCGCGTGTCTTTACTTGCTGTGTATTCCTAATCACTGCCATGCAGAAAATCTGTAATTTTCCAGGTTTATTGCTTTTCTGTACTGAAAGGAATACACCCAGCAGCTATCAAAGATTGGCAACTAATTTCCATAGAATGTAGTTAGATTTGTTTCTCCTTACTGTGTACTTTTCCAAAACAAGAGCAGTTGTTCATGTACCCATCTCCTTTTTGCTTGTAGGAAACACACATGCAAAATGGTATCTGAGCTATCATTTTATGTACCTGTAGTTCCTACAGAAATGACATTGCACACATGGGAACTGTTATCCAGAGACCCAGTTATCACAATGCACAGATATTAATCTTATTTTGCATGTACAACTGAACTAATATGATTTCCCAAGCCTCACTTTGCACAGATATCTTGCCCTTTAAAAACTGTTTTGTCCTATATGACAAGGGAAGTACCTGCTTACCTCAAATGTCCTTCCTTTCCAACCGCTGACATACAATTCACCACCTGAATTTGGAACAAGGCTTTTAAAAGCTCTCCATTTTCAGCCTTGCTTGCACTTTGAATGGGAAAAAAGAATGCTGTCTATTAAAGCAATTGTTCTGGTTCCACCAGATTGAGCCTTTGTAGGAATAGTAGTAAGAGGGAAGGAAATTGGAAAAATAAGGCTTGAGAGTATAATCCTATTTAAAAATGACCTTAGAATCAATATGGGTCAAGAAAGAAAAAAAAAAGGGGGTGAGAGAGTAAAGGGAAAGAAGAAACTTCTTCACATGCTTTTTCTACTTTATGTGAAAAAAATATTACTAGTTTTCATCTCAGTTCTGTCTGTGCCTTTTAAGAACTCCTGCTTTTAAAAGATAATTTATTAATATCTTAAAGACAGTTACTTGATTCCTTCCTTACAGTTATTTCCAAGTGTCTCCTCTATTTCTTCTCTAGTCAATAAAAAGTAACCTCTTGGTCCAAAGGATTATCACTTTTACAAAAGGACTACAGCTTTAGTAGAGACTTTTCCAACAGTGATGCTGTTGTTTAAAACCTCAGCACCTGTCAGTAAACATGTCTCACCTACCCTCAATCTGTGAAGGCTACATACAGTTGAGGTCTGATAAACTCAGGTTGCCATCAGGTAACAAATCATGGTCCTTCACATTCCATCAGGCTAGAGAAGCTGTTGTGGAGTTTTCAAACTATAACTGAAACCCAGTGCAAATACGTGAAGAGAATAAAGATTTGAGGTAAATGGTAGTGTATACCGAGGAGCCTCAGTGGGCCCAAGACAGAGAAGGATGAAATCCCTACCATGAACATTACTGAACACCCCTCCCCAGTACTCTCCATGAAGCTGGAAGCTGTTGACATTTGGATCCAGAAGGATGCTAGAGGAGCATGACACCAAATAAAAGAAGACTTCTTATTTAACAACTTTAAGTGTGTTATTAAGAAGGCTTTCATGAATTTTAAGTGTTAGCATTATTATAACCAGTTTAATAGTCACAATTAGTTGTATCTAGAAGCATAGGATGGACATAATTTGTTGCCAGCGTCAACACTTGTTCTCTCTAGCCACCTCTGCAAATTACAGAAGACACAGAGAGACAAAAATATTGTTCAAGTTTAATTATTTACCCTGGTAGTAAATATCTACTGTGCTGAATAACCTCTACAACAGAACAAGTAAGGGGAAACCTTAACATAAGACAATGACAGTAAGAAAATTATATTTGATACAAAACAAATAAATTGTTTTGCCTATCCTACAGATTATGAGCTTTCAAGTGATAGCTGGTTAGCCATGAGATATCAACATACCCAGGTCATGTCCTTTATTAGACGTGATAAAATTAGAGGTTACGAGTGAAGAGCAATACAATGAGCTATTCATTGATCGTTGAGAAAGTTGACAGAAAGATTTTTCATCTATCAGTTGTAGAATGGGATACTTAACATTTTGAGTGTCATTTGGTGACATTCATGAGATGATAATGACTTTGTGTCAGTAATGACCTAGACTCTCTTTCGAGTGGTGACCTAGAGGTAAAAGCTTTATAAAGCATTACTATAATCTAAGACATTGCCATCAAGCTTCACTGCCACTTGAGGTCATTCCTTTAGACATTTATCCATGCTATTAGGAGTCCTGCACTCTGTACAGTGTTTGCAAAAGAGGCCAGAATTAGTCTGGCTACATTAAAACTGCCTTTGATTTAAACAGCAGCAGATATAAGCCAACAATGAGTATATCTATTATTACCTTCTCCTTACCCTCCTCTGTGCTGTCCATTTTCTGTAACCTTGTTCCATGCCCTGTAGAGCAGAGCTGATGAAATAACCCCTCAAGATAACATATTTTATGATCTGCTCTATTTGCACTTTTGGTCACTGACAGTATGGGAAGTAGAATAAAGAATGGGGTCCAATTAAGTCTCTATTATTATATTAATAAATAGAAATCTCTGGCAAGAGTAAATCAAGAACAATCTCCCGTGATCTGCTGGCTAGAATAGAAGAGGTATAAGATAAGATGGGCCTTCTTGATCAAGAAAAACCTCTTTTTACCCAATGTTTTGCTTGGGAATCAACAATGTTTCTTGGTACCGCAAAACTAAGGTAGCAGTTTGGAAGTAAATGACCATATGTTGTGATAACCTAAACCATCCTAAAAACATGAAAGCCTTAATAACTTGGGTTTACTCTTGTTTGGGGTATCTTTAATTCTAATTCCTGTTTTCTCAGGGACTGGTGCAGTTACAAACTGGTCTCCTTTACTGGCCTAATTGGTTAGCTGAAGCTGGACTGGCTTTCCTGATGGTAGCATTTGGTAGTGAAAAGACTGTAAAGCAGCATGTTCATAGAGATTTTCCTGCACTTCTGACATGGGACAAAACTGTCAAGCACAGACCTAACCCCTTCAACCCAATATACAAAACCAATACCTAAATACTCATTGCTAATTGGTTGAATAGCCAATGAGATTTATATGTCAATATAATATATAGACAAACATAAAATACTGCCCTGCCCCCCATCACCCTTGCTGATAGTAAACAAAAGCTATAAGCACACCTTAGGAGGATATGCAAGCTTATGGCCATAGTCTGCAGTTGATGGGAAGCAAGAGCCTTTTGGAGTTAGAAATTAAATGATACTTTGGTTCTTCTTTTGTTTTTTTCTATATACTATTTCTATATATTAATTTCCATACAAGAGAACCAAATAGCACCAAGACAAGCACAGAACTAAAGCAAGGTGTTTGGCAGAGAGCTGCCCCTGTGTCTCATTGTGGTGGTTGCAGAACTCCTGAGGTGTCCATGGATATGGCCCATTAAGCTGTCCATGATTCTTTGAAACAAATCTGTAACAACTTTCCTCATCATATAACAAAACAGTTTACGCATTCCTTCCACTTGAAACCTGTAGTGCAATTGGCAGTAACATACGAAGTACATTTTCGGGAACCTGACTTATTTTGCTGGCTTTTGAATATGCTTGTAGAATTATTGTTATAGAATGCATTTGTTTTTGTATAAGTCTGTAGTTGAAACTGCTGACTTTATTTACATGATACACATTAGTTGGCCATCTGGTGTCTCCCAGAATAACATAAGAACAGATTTTTACATCATTATAAATATTAAAATCAAAAAAGCAATAGCCTTTATTTAATGTTATCAAGGGCAATTCTGAGTCATCCTCATTATTCTTCTAGACTTTTTGTAATGTATCAAAAATTAGAACTAGTTTTATTAAAGATACTATTTGGTGTACAATTTTAAGTAAATGTAAGAATTTTGATACATGAAAAGGTAATAATTACCTTATGTAATAAAAAATAATTAAAAATAAATCTTCACTGAAAAGCGCTGCCATATATTTTTGATCACTTCTATTTTTTAGGATTAAAAGTATCACCTAATTAGAATCATAGAATCATAGAATAGTTAGGGCTGGAAAGGACCTTAAGATCATCTAGTTCCAAGCCCCTGCCATGGGCAGGGATACCTCACACTAAACCATGCCATGTAAAGCTTCGTCCAACCTGGCCTTGAACACTGCCAGGGATGGAGCATTCACAGCCTCCCTGGGCAACCCATTCCAGTGCCTCACCACCCTCACAGTAAAGAATTTCTTCCTTATATCCAATCTAAACCTCCCCTGTTTAAGTTTTAACCCATTACCCCCTCTCCTGTCACTACAGTCCCTAACAAACAGTCCCTCACCAGCATCCCTGTAGCCCCCCTTCAGGTACTGAAAGGCTGCTATGAGGTCTCCACACAGCCTTCTCTTCTCTGGGGCTGAACAGCCCCAACTTTCTCAGCCTGTCTTCATATGGGAGGTGCTCCAGTCCCCTGATCATTCTCGTGGCCCTCCTCTGGACTTGTTCACATAATTATCACATAAGACTATGTAACTTTCTAAGTTAAATACTACCTGAAACAGAAGCTGTGAGTGAGTATCTGCTGGTAGTAACACCCCTTGTAAAATCATTGATTTGCACAGAATATAGCTACTACCATACATACTACTTCAGGGTAGGTGTGAATTGAACCATGCTATTGTGATAAACATGTTGACAGTAAAATCAATCGTGAAAGAAGAAAACTAATAATATTTTTTGAAGTGAACCAAAACTGAGATATTTTCATCATTTCCAAAATGGTAACTTTCTTACACAATTGCTATGGCAGCAGTATTATTTCTTATTTAATAGACCATGAAGGTTTTATTGCTATTTACAGTAAATATTTAAGTGTGCTCGTTAAATAATAATTATGCCCTATTTCTTTTATAAGTAATTTTCCTGAAAACATGAAGATTCCATTTGCTGATGAAAACCTATACAGAGGCTCACTGGACAATACTCAAAAGGTGAACGTTTATATCTTTTCTTGATAAAAAGGGAAGTGGCTTTTCCCGTAAGTATTTATCAGAAGATGCCCAGTTTTACGCACAAAATTCTGACAGCCATAGATTGATAAGTAAGACATCATTTCAGTGAGGACGATAGAGTTATACTCATCTAAAAATTCCACAGACAGTGGAGAAAATCAGGACTTTTGGTACTTTCAATAATAACATCGAAGCATTTTGTGTGCAGTCATCTGGAGAAATTAAGCTCATCAGGCCATGACTCCCCATCATTCCCTTATTCTCCCCCTGAGCCATGGGTATATCATGTTTTCCTTTCCTTCCTTAACATAGCTGAATTTCATATTGGTTTTGTTTTTAATGTCACAGCAACAAAGAAGTCTAATTTCAATATCAATTCAGAATCTGTCTGGATATATATCCACAAGAGTGTAATTTTCCTAGAAATACAGCCAAAACAGAAAGGGGTTTGGAGACAAGGAGGTGTCACTCTTGCTCTAGGACTGAGTTTTCAAGGCTGCACCAAATCAGGCTCCCAGTGACATTTCCCACTACAAATGCCCCTGTCATGTGCTTTAAGAACCTCACTGATTAGAAACTCAGAATTTTTGTTCCTGTCTGAAAATCTAATTGTTTCTGAAAAAGCTGTCTTGCAAACATGACAACCATGCCTAACAATCCCTGCAGAATACCCAAGTTTTGTGTCTCATTGTTAGGTTGCAAAAACTTTCATCTCATCAATTGTTTCCAGCAAAAGCACAAAATCAACAAAATTAAGATAATAGATGTGTTTGGCTGTGGTGTATGGAGCATGAAATATAAAAATAATGAGGTGTCCAGATCTGGGCACTAACGGCTAAGTGTCCCATTGAAGAGATGTCTAGGAGATACAGCTAGGATGTCAGAACACCCTGTCATATTTCTATTCATTTTAATTCAAATACTACACCAATTCTTGATTTTTCTTTAGTGATTACAGTTACCTAAAAAAAAAACAACAAAAATTTTGTTTTTGGAAGTATGTAATTGTCTAATCACATTTAAACATTTCTTCAAATAAAGGTCTTTAGAGAACGCAGTATGCCTGCATGTATCTTAATGTGTTTTGTTTAAGTAGGGCAGCCTAGAACAGCAGTAGTCAACACAACACTTTGAAATAAAGTCAGTTCTGGAGTTGCTGGCAAACACCATGCAATTGGTAAATCTGGGTAAATTTCTAACCATTAAAGCACCTTACACATGCCCATGTCCATCAATTACTGCTTCTAAACCCAACATTTGTGTTAAACTATGAAGCAGAACCCATCCACGCCAAAACCTCACTTTGTGTAGGAATGTCAGGTTTTTTAATTAAGCAATTTTTTAAATTATGCATGACTGTGAAGTGTTCCATACGATTACAGACAGTTTGGTGGTAAAAAAAAAATAAATCTTGTTTGCTTTTAATCCAGTGTCAGCAATTTAATTGTAAGCCCTTCCCATGAAAAGCTGTTTCCATGTAAAGCCAGTGAATAGATAAAATGCTGGAAAGCCACTAAAGAAAAAAAAAAAAACAAACCAAAACAACCTAGAAAACACAGGTTATGTGTGAACCATACGAAATTTTCTAAATAATGAACAGTTATACTGCCAGGCATGCCTGCAAGAAGACTTTCAGAAACTAGTTGTGCATGCTGTCTCTTCAACTCTTCCAAGACACTGAAGGCTAGGTTGTCTTTGTATTGACTCCCTTTGTCCCATAGGAGACCCTGGTACAATCATTTCAGTCTCAAGCTAACGATATTTTGATGAGAAAAAAATAAAAACTGTTTCAAGTTCTTTACTATAAGGGTGGTAAGGCACTGGAAAGGGTTGCCCAAATAAGTTGTGAATGTTCCATCCCTGGCAGTGTCCAAGGCCAGGCTGGACAGAGCCTTGGGTGACACGGTTTAGTGGGAGGTGTCCCTGCCCATGGTGGGGGGGATTGGAACCAGATGATCTTAAGGTCCTTTCCAACCCTAACTATTCTATAATCCTATGATTCTAAGTTACTATTTTTCTTCTAAAACAGTAGAGTTTTTTAGGGGGCGGGGAATCTAGAAAAATTTCATTTGATCAAAAGCTTTTTGATAATCTTCACTAATACTCCATCCTTCCTCTTAGAGTAGCTATCTTAACTAAGAACCACAGCTGAAATTAAACCAGTGGATGAATAAACTAAACCCAGAAATACAGACAGTAACTTTGGGGAAAGCTGAGTTTGATTACATTTGAGTCCTCATTACGAACCCCTCCAACTCTGTAAGGTCTTTTAGTGGCAATTGTTTATTTTTGGTTAAACCCCTTGCAACGGTGAGGCAACACACTGCCAACTACACAGTCACCATAATAATGATTGTTTGATTTAGTTATTTTGTTACTAAGTGAATTCAGAGTTTAAACTCTTTGACACTACTCCAGAGTGTTCAGGGACCTCCAGACTTAAAACAAGTATTAATTACTAAACATGTAATAATGAATTATTCCTTGTATTATGTCCATTTTTGCTGAAGGTGACAGCATAGAGTTACTCTCAATTTTTCTCTCAGTCTAAATTGGTACTGGTTGAAACATATTTCTACATTCAAGACTGCTAAACAGCTATTAAATTAATATTAGTTTTATTAAATTAATGCTAATTTAACCTGAGTTGCTCAGTAAATAAGGAACAGCTATGAGGAGCTCTTAAGTAATCTGAACAGTTAGGGACAAAACTGCAGGAATGATAGAAATTCTTGTTCAGCAATAAAAGGGAAAATGTGGATTAATGAAACTACCCGAATACATGACAATGAATAAGTGTAAATTAAAATACTACATAACGTGTCAGTGTGGCTCAACTTTCAATGCACTTGCAATGCATCCTCAATGAAAGTGGAAAGTTCCTCGAGTCTTACCTGTTATTCCTCCATTAGCCCCAAGGAAAGACATGCTTGCAAAGGAAGTATTTTGTTATATTGCAGAAAGATGACAAGAAAAACAGTTCACTTTACTTTGATTTCTTATGCACTGGAAGAAATATGTACAGCTGAAGAGGCTTACTCTCTAATCCACTTGGCACTCGATGATACACAGCATGCTGACAGTGATACCCTCCTAGATCCTGTATGAGATCAGCCAGCTTAATACAAATTCCCAGCTAGCCTCAGGTTGGCTTCCCACAGTCCTGAAGCTGTCAACCTTCCTCCAACAAAAAATTGAATTGTCACTTGTAGCAGCCAGCGCTCTTCCAATCTCCTTTCTGTCCTGCCTGTCATCACTGTCCATCCTGTCATTACTGTCCTTACTCGCCTTCAAATGATGACAGACAGTTTGAATCACACAGTAAACAATGGAGGGACAAATGCTGTATCAAAATCTTTTGACATTGTCTGCAGGGACTGGGCAATACTAAGCACAGGTCAGGGAGTATATACTTACTTTTGCCATTTATCACTGCCTTATTGTTAGCCTTCAATGATTAACCTCTTCCCACCTCCAGACTAGTAATTTTAGAGAAAGATTAGAAGAGATCATTGTTTCTAATTGACCTTATCTACTGCAAAGGCCCCAGGTCTTGATGATCTTTATAGAGATAGAATTCAGCCCCCAGCTAGCACAGACATAGCCTTTGTTGCATGTCACTGGTACGCTACATTACACCAGATGAGCATCTCTCTCACATGTCAATCTTGAAGATATTACCTAGAAAAATAATTTCTCTTCTACTGCTGTAAGATGGACTGACACTAACGAAATGAAAATTTTGAAACGATGCAATGCTGCATAAGGCAAATGGAACATGAAACCTTTTGTGAGAGGCTGGTTTTGGTAGGAAAATTCCTGCAGGATAATTGTGATCCTTGTCAGTCTTTTAATACAGAGACTGTAATCGCTTGGAAAGCATCTATCCTGTGTAGACAACCAACCTATGTCTGCCAGACTCTGCAGAGACATGGAAAAGACATGTCATGCTTTGGATGGGAATAACAGCAGGTGAAAGGCAGGAAGTAGCAACTTTCCTTCAGGTACACCCACTGAACAGAAAGATCTCTTTGTTTCCCTAAATCTCTAAAACAGAGGACTAAATTCTCTATATGCAATCTTTCATCCCTACCAGACTTATTGTTGAAGGAAAAATTGTACTGCATACTACAGAGAACAATTTCATCAAGTAATTTGCTTTTGTTGTTTTCCAAGGTGTCCTAGCTAGCTGTTGTCTCTCCATGGCAGGTATGGGGAAAGCTAAGCCTGTTCTTATTACTGCCTTTCACATTGCTGAACTTAAGTGTCTACTTGTAATATACTGTTTAATTTACTATAGTTTTGAATATTCCCCATGTTCAACAGGAAATTCATTTAATCTAGAAACTATCTTTACCCACGATCACACGATTGCTGACTACTCCTGAACCCAGTAGAGACCCCTCCCAGAGGCTGCACACATGAGAGGGCCCTGCCACACGCTTGTGATGGGAAATGCAAAGCAGCACATTGGAATAAAGGTTTGCTACAGTGGGGGGAGAGAGCACTCACCAGACAAGCTGGGTTAAAAGTTCACCAGAGATGGTGACAGTTGACCTGTACCATTTTAACATTATGGTTTTCTAAAGTTTGCCTTTTAAAATCGCTTTTCATTATAAGGGAAACAGGAACTGAGTTTGGGACAAATCTACTGGAAAGCAAAGGGTGTACTGAAGGAGTTGAAGATGATGTAATCAGCATGAAGGTTCACATAGCCCCTCTAGCACATCCTCAGTGCTGCCCCACCAAGGTGTTGTCCTCTGCTTTACCAAGTGAATTTTGTTTCAAAATTCAAGTCAATAAATAATTCATAAAAAAAAAGATTGATGGATGTAGATTCTTTCTGAGAATCATTCACAAACTTCCATGAACTGAGCCCCAGCTAACTACATGCATTCCATTTTTGAAAACATCAAGTTGTTTATGAAAATGACCTCCAGCTGGTCTCTAACAGCATCTCAGCAATTTGGTTTTATTGTTCATTATTGTTAGTATTTCACTGCTCATCTAAATCCCAGAGCATTCTGCCTACTCCCTCATGGTGCAGCTGAACACTTCAGAAGAGGAAGCCAGAGATGGAGCAACCTGCAACAAATGGCAGAACTCCACCACAAACTGTGGGAAACAAATCCTCATTTGAGACAATATTCTAGGAGATCTAGGAGAAATTAGCTTGATCTGTTATTAAGTCAATGTGAGTATCTGAAAAATATCTTCTAATACTTACAAAAATAAGAGGTGAATCCCCAGCTGTTTTAAATGTGCCTTTAGTGATGTGCTCTCCTGGCTAGCTGTCTTTCCTAGACCAATGGTTGGTGCCAGTATTAGCAAATGGCACTGGTGGCCTTTCTGCTGAAGGCCAACTGTTTTATTTTAACATGATTGCTCAGTTATCCTCTTGGGAGGTACCCTGCTTCTTTGTCTCTTTTGATTCTGCTTTGTTTGCTCTTCCAACAAAAAAGAATGCTTCAGCTTTCAGGTGCACTGAAAGTGTTTCTTCCAAACAACAGTTTATTAAGCTGTGGGATTCTTCAGGATAAAATGTGATATAATTTAAAACTAGAAGATGTCATTATTGTTAAAGTTAATGTCTTAAAAACCGAACCAAAACCAAAAACTAAAACCCAAAAATCTACACACAAAAGAAAGAAAAAAGACCCCCAACAAAACAACAGAAAAACCCAACAGAACAAAACAAAAAAAAACCCAAAACCAAACAGAAAACAAACAAAAACCAAAAAACAAAACAAGAAAAAAACACAAACTAACCAATCCCAAACCAACCTTCCCTACTTCCCTCCTGAAAAAAATCCTCCCCTCAACAAATCAAAAGTCCTACTTAGTCATAGCAATGGTAAAGAGGAAGAGAAGAATGAACATATTTTTTCCATACACACCCAGTAAAAAAATAAACATTTGGGTGGCTAGATATTTGCCTGAGAAACCCGACATATTTCCTTACTCAGATAGTGGCAGGGGAAGATCCAGGTGCTCTGGTCTCCCTCCAGCTGGACTATCACCTCCATGACCTGCAGCTCTGCAGCAGAACAGGGGCTCAAGAGGTGGTTTCAGCAGTGACCTTCACGCTTCCAGTTAACACTTCCTGTTGCAGCCACTTGAGGCTGGTACTGCTCTGGCTTTTCACCTACAGCTCTCCAGCTCAATTCATTTTTACATGTGGAAAAATACAACAGAAAACTCAGTAATAATGAAACAAAGACAAAATGCTGTATTTTGTACTTCAGAGATCTAAACTATATTCTAAAAACTGAAGATATGACCTAGTTTTCTGTATACATAAGCAACATGTTACTATGATGGTTTAATTTTATTTATCAGTGGCTATTCCAGACTGCAAGTCTGTGAAGCATTTGAAGAGAAACATCCAGCGTTACCACTGTAATTGCAGCTTCCAGTTATGGGAAAGTATCATAGACCTACACTTAGAAAAATTATCTCATCTCCCTTCATTACAGATCTTCACCTTCTGTTATTGATGCAGCTGACAAGGCAAACACATTAGGACAGCTCTGAAGAAGCTGACACAATAAAGCTTTTGGATATAAATTCATAAGTATCCCGACTTGTCAGTTTTCCCATTACAAATCTTCTTTGGCAAGCGATAAAGGGAAATGGTTAGTTTTAATTTAGCTATGAAAATTTAATTATTGGCTAAAATCAGCTGAATTTAGAAATTAGGTTGGGTTATAAAATTGCAAGTGAGTGAGACAGAAACCAGAAGATACTTAACATCTAACAGGAATAGATTTTTGCTTAATAAAACAAGTAATTATTGGATTATAAAATTGAACACTTCTTTGCTGTAAGTGCAAGAAACACAGAAAGAACATCCAAGATACATCATGGTCTCCATACCTGTATAAATTACTGACATTTGGTTTACAATTATTCAGCATTTCACACCCTTTTTTTATTGTCACTTGTGTAAAGGTCATGCAAGTCCTGCTGAAATCAAGGAAGAAATTTACTCTGCTGCAAAGAGCAGCTGCCTTTATCTCACACTGTCCACTGACACCTACAGCTATGTACCAGAAGGCACCCTTCCATCTGGGTGCTTGAATACAATCCTTTCCTTTGGGAATTCAGGACCTTAATCTCCATCACACTCTTTTAAGACCTTTATACTAAATTCAAACTACTACAAAAACAGAAAAGGAAGTGATGAACTAAAGCCAGATCCTTCAAACTAGCAGGCAGCTCTGTGTAATATGTTAGACATAAATAAGTTTTTATAAGCAGAAAATGTAGAAGCATTTTATGTTATAGATGCTGAGCAATTTGAAGCCAGGATTAAAGCAACATTACAAGCCATTGATCATTAATGCAAATGCCCAAGTTAACAATTCTGGACAGAGCCCTGGGTGCAGACATTAGTATTCACAGCAAGGACTTCACAAACAGAGCAGCACACTAATAAAAAAAAAAATCACTCTGCAGTCAGCACCTGTTCAGTATAGATCATCTTTCCAAGTCAAATTGATTAATACTAGGGTACCTTATCCAAGAGGCATGTGGTCAAATCAAAGATCAATTTAAAATGTGTTCTAAGAGATTGATTCTTCTAATTCACAGACATAAGAAGCTTTAAGCTCTGCTAGCATTGCCAAGACATGACCACAGCATCATTCCAGCCACAAAGACACACAGACAACACTCAATGGATGCAGATTAATGGAAATTAATTTTTATTAACTCACCTGGAAACATAAACCAGACATAAACCACTTAGATCTCATCTTTCTTTGAGCATTTCACTGTGTTAGAGAGGCTTAAATTTTTCTGATGCACTGGGGCCTCCACAACTTTCTTTGGGTAAGATTTCCCAGACCTGTAATTGCCTCCTCATAAATGCACCTGCAGGCCTGGTTTACTGCCCCAGCTTGTGGGTGCTCACACCTATGAAAAAGCCATTAGAAAACACCTTGGCTGTTGGTGCCCTGCTCAGTCCAGCAACCTCAGCTTGGAACCGCTGAGTACCACTTCCTACCCAGCACTAAAACAGACCCTCTGAGGTCAGGAACACAAACTCAGGAAGGTAAGGTACCATGATATTTTTCTATGAGTTGCATACAAATTTCATCACCTGGTTACTAAACCAGGTAACTTTCCTTAACATTGACAGCCTGACAGCATCCCATAACATTCTTTTTTGTAATACACAGGACTGAATTATAATTAATTCCTCAGGAAAGATCATATGGATCTACAGCCTGCAAAGTCAAAGAGCACTTGGGTTTCGGGCACCCATCTTTCTCTCTCTTTTTATGGTCTCAAAAAAGAAAACTGTTTTTTAAAATATATGTGTAGAGGTGATTTATCACTCTTCAGAAATGCTCTCAGCAAATAGCAGAGGTGATCTGAGAGGGGTGCAACAGCAGAATAAGCAAACACACTACTGACAATGCAATTGCTTAGGTAAGGTTAGAGCACTCTGAAGAGCTAAAAACACCTTTGCCCCATGAGCCTCCTATGAAGATGAATGTTTTAAGAAGGAAATATGTTGAATGGCACATGGACACTTAACCTTCACCTTTATAACCTGTATTTGCATCAACAATGTCTGCATAAGAGTTTACACCCTTCTCTTTCCCTCTAGTATCTCCTGTTTCACTCCAGAGTAAAAGAAAACACCCAGACCACAAGAACAAAGGTTTGAACAGTAGATATATGAATTTCCAGTGTGTTTTGATTGGATATTGCAGCTTCTCAAAACCAGCACACAGATTACATTTGTGTTCCCGAGCCATCCAATATCCTCAGGTACCCCTCAGGTAATGATTTTTACTCTGACTTGCTGGATTTTATGCTGAAATATAAACTTTTTCAAAAATGAAGCTGTTCCTGACTTTCTTTAGGGTATTTTTTCAGAGTTTGTCTTTTTGAAGTATTTCATACAGAGAAGAACTTGACATAATTGTTCTGCAAAATTTATACATTCAGATTTGGGCAGCTAGATTGTTTATTTTTTATTCTTAGCTTTGCCACACCATTAGTTTTAATTGGTGATGGTAGTAGCACAGCATGAAACAAAGCCCTTGCTGCTCCCCCTTTTCTCCCTCTGATGGCAACACAAGTTCTACTCTGCATCAAGTTGGTCTTTCTATTTACAGCTCACCTCTTTCAAAACAATGAAAACTCTTAGAAATATACTTTTAAAATCTCAAAACATCATTTCAGGTTGGGTTTTTTCCACACGTCCCAGCTTTATACATCAAAAACAGCTTCCAGAGGAAAACCTGTTAAAAATCAGAAACCAAAACATTAACATACTAGATACTCTAGGATAATACTCTTAGAGTCAGATTCTTCTGCCAGTTCTCCCACATGGCACTGGTCATTTATTTTGGGTTTTTTCATAAAACTCTATGGTTTCAGTGACCTCTGTACATAATTTAACACCAGCTAATCTGTACATTAGCTAGCCTATGGCAGTGCAAGCACAGCTGCCTAGGGATTCCCAAGTCAACTAATTCTGTTATGCATAAAATGTAAGATGTCATAGCCTATAATAAGTATTTTCCCACTTAAAAGAAGGGGGGGGGGGAAAAAAGCAAGCAAGATACAATATGTATTGTTCAGTGTCTTCCCTGAAGACCAATTTTATGTTCTGTGCATTAAAAGGTTGTATTATACATCCAAACTGTTAAAAAATATCTATTGCCTATACGAGAAGTTACTTCACGAATGCAGCCCTGGATACCATGGATGTCTGAACACTTATAACCACCAAAGGAGTAGCACCTCTTCATCTTGCAAACATGAAGTATATTTCAAGGCTAGGTTGGACAAAGCCTTGGGTGACATGGTTTAGTGTGAGGTGTCCCTGCCCATGGCAGGGGGGTTGGAACTAGATGATCTTAAGGTCCTTTCCAACCCTAACTATTCTATGATTCTCTGATATTTAGTTAGGGACCTGTAGCAAAGACTCCCAGCTTGAGTGAGGCTGTAGTTATATGTACTAAAGTGCTGTAAAAGTTGATGTATAGTAGCAAAAATGCCAGAGAGGGGCCTCATGGATGCAGAGCAGATCCTTGCACAAACACTGTGCTGGATCTGACAGATGTCGAGCATCTTCTGCAAACAACATTCTGCATGAGGCTCAGGCATGCAGAGACCCTGCATACTGCTGCTGGAAACCAGCTTCTATCTTGGGCAGAAGTGGTATGGGCTGCAAAATATTACCATGGAATTACATTATTCAGGGTTTTTAAGTTCTTACTCTGTATTTAGTTAGTCTGTTCCAAATGAAACAAACTCATGTTTTCTAGCACTTTCATTCTTTCCTCGTGGGATCAGAATGTTATTTGTCTTTTTTTTTTTTTTAATGTGTAATATTAAATGGGTTAGACACATTGCTTTGGCTGAAAAAAATATTTAGAACTCCAAAATAGTTAATGTTTGACAATGAAAATAATTTTTACTGGTTTGTTTTTTTTTTTTTACTTTACTGGTAAAGCATTTATCTGAGATCTTTCTACTTTGTTTATTTTTCCACTTCAATGCCTTTCCAAATTGCTGATTATTATAATTAAGATAAAGCAGTGATTCTAAATATGCCACAGAATAGTGTTTCCATGAATTTGGGCAGCACAAGTCAGATTATATAAAACACAATGTTTCAACACAGTAGTTAAGTAGTCTAACTGATAGTGCCACAAAAAGCAATGTTATTTCAAAACTGTAAGTTTTAAAGAAGCCTGAGCATTTGAAACAGAAGTTAAAGTCTACAACAATACTTTGTCTTACCTGCAAAATGGCAGAGGAATTCTTTTATCTATAACAGTGACTTTATTACAGCTATGAAATGAAAAAAGAAGCTAAGGTATTTGTCACAGGAAGATAATTTGTTTTAATTTATTGCCAGCACATCATGTGCCATTTATCCAAATATAATTGGATGTTTTCTAGCTAAATAATTTGGCACGGATCGCTGCTAAATGACAAAATATTCAAATACAGTCTGAAGGATCCTATTATAGTTGTGAAAATAAGTTCCTTTCCTGCAACAGAAAATGCCACTGTTGACCCCTGTGCATATGTAGGGTCTTAGTCCCATATGAGGGTTGTCTGCAAGATGATGAAAGCTGATACTCTCCAGGGCCCCACAGTAGCAATTCTGCATCCTGTGCTCATGCCATGTGCAAAATGTGTGGATATACTAATGTGAACCACCAGTAAAATCACCATAACTCTTCAGGAAGCAACTGTTTGCAGGCCAAAACAGTTTAATTGAATGAATTTGTCTTTAGAATTTTACTACATCTTATTATATTCACAGATCTGAATATATTGTGTACAATTTATATTTAAATTTTCATAGAAAATTCAGACTTCTTTAAACCTAAAAATATAGTCTGATTGAATAAAATAGTCAAATTGCCTAAATTTCTCTCTGAGATTGCACATCTCTTCACCAACAAATAGGGGAAGATAAATACAGTCACCGAAGTTGTGCCAGTACATACAGAAACAAAGATTTTCTCAATGTAGGGGGCTCACTTCTGTATATATAATGAATGTGAAGATGTAATAATACCTACATAGTACCTTCCCTCAGCAATTTCTCCTACTAATTTTACCTTTGGACTTAACTTTTTTGGCCAGGAATCCACTTCCTGCTTCTAGTTTCCTAAGCTGGAGGCAGCTTTCCAAAATAGCATAATTTTTGCAAGTGAGCCTTACCTTCATTTCACAGTATTCTTTCACTAATAATGGTGATTATCTCTCTTGTGAATATTTCACTAATGTGAGGATTTTCATCCTAGTTTTATGGTAAAAGCAGGCACAGGAGAGGTCCAAGTAAGAGCAGGCTCTTAAAAGAGCTCTCTGTAACCTCAAGAGAGGGAAAAAAAACCCAAGCATTGTGCTGTGATGGAAACAGATTTGTGCAGTGACCATGGTGCTTTCAGTACGGTTTGTTTCATGAAGCCTTTATTATGTACATATATATATATATTTAAAACAAATATAAAGCAAACTGAGGCAACATTGGCTTTCAATGGCTCATATTCTATAGCCTGAGAAAGTAAAATATTATTCAACAAAACAAACAAGACAATCATTTTATGAAACAGAGCAGAGCAGTTTCTTCTAATGCAGGAAGCACATATTAAATTTCCTGGCTTGCAAAGACAGGAGGTCAGAAAAGATGTTAATGGCACTTTGTTGCTTAAAAATCTATGAAAACAACTGATTGATCTGTCAGGTTCAGACTGTATTCTGCTCAGTTAACTTCCAGTTTGATCTCTTAATCCCATCCATCTCCAAAACAAAGTTAATATCTTCCTAAATTCACTGAAGTTCTCCTCCAAGGTTCTGAAATCAGTGAGAATTTTTCCACTGGGTGCAAGTTGGATCTAAGGTGCCTTTTTTTTTTTTTCCCCTAAAAAATATCTATGGATATATAATGCATATATGTATAGCCCAAATATATATTGATCTCTATATAAAGTACTTCAGCTCAAGTTCCCCACACACTCCCAGTAAATAAGATTAATTATATTGCTATTCATCTTTGTGTTTTGTAATACTGACAGTAAGCATAACCAATAGTCAAAACCCAATTTCCAAAATGCAGCAAATTAACTAATGCACACAGCATCTATACCATGATCACAAACCCAATGTCAGAGGGACTAGGTGCAGAATTCAGCATAGTTGGACAAGGTGCTCCACCCAGTCAGTGGCTTTTTTGGCTTTTTTAATGTCTCCAAAAGTAAATTCCATTGATGTTTTTGGAGAAGGGAAAGACTTTGTTTTCTCAGTCTTGTGATGATTTTTTCTTCAAACATAAGCTTTCTGAGCTGGTTTGGCTTAACTGAGCCCCACAACTGAATTAGGCCAACACCCCCATGTAAGCTAATGCTGAATACAAAGATGAACCCTACTAAAAAGATGAAGATGCTGCAAGTGAATACAGAAAAAGGCTTTGCTATAGGTTAGAAAGTCAGAAACAATTGCAGAGTATCACAAGTCCTAAATTTAAATCCAGAAGTAAATATTGGCCTACGTAAATTTTGAAATATTTATCTCAATTATTTTCAGAAAAATTGAAGGCACCAGTAAGTACTGAGTGGGGTATCTGAAGCCTAATCATTAATGAGTTGTAAGCTGATAACATTAATCGTATATACTCTTTGTGAATTTCTAATTAACTTGTACAGTTTTCCCCAGTGATAATAAGCACATCAGGATGTGCCATACATTCCAATAATCTGCATTATTTATTTATACTATATTTATGCTCCTAAATGTGTTGAGACATTTTAAGCAATTCAGGATATCTGCAAAGTCTAATCATCTGACATAGGCACTGGTTCAGGAAAGTACTTATACCTTTGTTTTGCTGTTTTCAAAAGGGACTATAATGAATTTAAAAAGACAAAACTCCCCACATTATTTACCAAGGTAGGTAACATCTATTCAGATTTCTGTATTTTAGACTCCATTCAAAGAAGTGCAAACAACCCCTCTGACAGAATCTAAGTGTTCAATAAAGAAAAACACAAATGCTGTTCAATTACAGTGATTACATCCTGCGCAATTGTAGTATTGCACTTATAAAATTAGAATCACACAAAATGGTTTTTTTTACCATAAATCCCATGTTGTGGCCTGTGAAGGAAATGAACTTCTATACAGCCTTCCTTAAATGAATGTTAGCATATGATAACTTAGGAATTCTTAGTGGTCAAGTGTTTGAGCCAACTGCAGAAGAATATGTACATTTTGATGGTGAAAGCCTAAATCCAAAGGTCATGTTCAATTGCCTCCTCAATGAGAGGTTTCCTTGTAAAGCTGAGATCTTTGGTTTTGGGCCATCTAATGTCTCATTAAGTCCACAGCTTCCCTGTCCTCTTTATTTAAAAAAATAAAAGAAGGCCTAAAAGTTTTACCTGCCTGCTTGATAAGGATGTTTAACAGAAATGTGTTGCATATTATGAATGACCCAAATATTCCAGTAATGACGATTATTGCTAGGAATGTGACTTCCAATAGTCTGAAACAGGCATAGACTTAGACTTTGGCAAACAGCTTTCTATGAGACTAGAGGCAAGCAACATGTTCACTGTGTGTCTTGTATGTTTATCTTTCTGATTTTAAATATATCAGGTCTGAGAGAGAGCAAGGGTGCCATTTTTGTAAGAATAATATTAAAATTTCACATTTAAACACAAGAAATAGAAGAAGGTCTTTCAATGGGCTTAATCACAATTGACGCAAGTAAAATACATTGCTTTATGAGTACTAAAACATTATTTGTGGCACACCATTAAATAGTAACCTGACCATGAAGTCAGTCAATTAATACTTAATTTGAATGCTTTATTATAGCACATAAACCAAAACCCACTATAGGTGTCAAGGTTGTGGTATGCAGAACAGGTTTGTGCTGTACGGGCTCACAGACCATGCATGTTTTAAGCTTGGCAAATAGTTTGCCATCAATACACTGGAAATTTATCCTATCTTACCTCTCCCATGTGGTCTGCTTTTGAACCACCTGCAACTTCTGAGCTGTGAATTCTGCTTCTCTGCCTCCAGGCACCTACATGTATCACATGCACTACTCAGTCCTCTGTGTTTCCACACTTTAATTGCTCCATGAAGCCTCATTTCATCAAATATATTCTGTACAGATAGGACTCTGCATGCGCAGAGCTTCCCCTCTGCCCTGTAGATAAAAGACATTACAGGACAGCAATGACACCATTTGCTAGAAGTTAATAGAAATTCTTCTCTTTTTTCCAGCCTGAGCAATCATTATTCACCAACAGGGCAACTATGCCTCTTGTTTCAAACAACTTGAGCACTTGCAATATCAGTCAAAACCACTAGTGACACCCAACATTAGAGATCATCTACTGAACATAACACATATCCTAGAGTGGCAAGCCCCTGGAAATACTCCTGATAAGCCTGTGCCAGCAAGCCTGCATTAATTTATTTGCTCTCATACAATCACACCATAGCAGAGCCCCAGTGAATAAGCATCACCTCTATCCCCAGAATGTCCTTTGAACCAAGGATGCAGGAAGAGAGAAAACATTGTTCCCACCCTTCCCTTCAACCACCAGCAATGCTCACACAGATGCCATCCAAGCTGGGGCAAATGGCACAAGCCTTTCCAAGACAAAAGGCAGCTGGTTCAGAATTTGGTATTTTAGGGCCAGAGTTTGAAATGTTGGTTAAATGCATTTACTGTTTCTCTCTACTAGAATTCATTAATTCTGATAGGAAAAAGTGTGTTTTGTAATATTATTATAAATCATACTTGCAATTGCACTGAGATAGAAGCAGAAATTGCTAATTATGTGCACAATAAAGATTGTAACACATGCTATCATTAACTATTCTTTTATGTTTGATGAAATAATAAATAATTTCTTTCTCAGCCATTATAAAATCATTTTGCATTCCTGCTAGGGCCTCCACTTATAAACCCCTCCAGGTAAGCGTTTATCATTAATTTTTATCAACTCTGGAATGTGATGTACCTTTTATAGCTTGAATACATGTTTTCTTTTTTACTGTTGCCAATGACATTATGCACAAAGTGCTTCAGTTGGCGACTGGTTTACTTGTATTTTGTTGTCAAGCTTAGGACACTTTTACTACCCAAAGTGAGTGAGCCTGCATTGCTCACCACCTTGTATGCCAGCCTCACACATCTCTCCACATCCCTCTCAGCATCTCTTTCTTGCCTGAAGAGATGCTCCGGAGATGTGCAAGTGCACTAACCAGATCGACAGTGGTCATCAGGTGCAGAAGATTCTCTTTGTTGAAATATCTGAAGGCTAAAACCATGGGCTGCAGGCCGATGGGTGATAAACATCTACACAGCATGGTGTGAATATACATGACTGGGCTCAGGCATCACCCTGAAGCAGCCCCTTCGCTTGGTTTCCCCCAGATCCATGTTAGCAGCACCTCCAGAGCAAAGTTGTCTGAGCCAACTTCAGCTGCATGCGTGCGCTCAGAGCAGGCGGTGCCTCTGCTTCACATCTCTTTGGTGCTCTGACCCTGCACTACTCCACACACTGTGCTGCACCTCAGAGCCCATGTACGGCTCCCAATAGCGGGTATTATTGTTTGCAGTGATTTTGCCAACAGTTCAAAGAAAGACAAAGAGGTTTCCTGTCTCACTGTTGAACGTCCCTTTCCACTTGCCTCCCTTTTAAAATTGAAACTAATATAACAAATCCCATCTAAGAGAACAGTATCTGCTTCCATTAAAATGCTTTTTCTCCCTGCAAGAGTGAAGACAGAGTAGCTAAAGCACCAAGTCCAGGATTAAATCAGTTCTATCCACTGTGTACAAGGAAAATGCAAAATAAAAATATGAATGCTCTTGAGCTATTATAAACATTGAGGTTTTTGTATAAAGAATGTTAGCTTATCTGTCTTCCACAGAGCTTTTTGCAGTTCTGCATATAACAGCAGCCAAAGCAACTTGTTCCTTCTAAGAAATGGTGTGATGCAGCACAAGTAAAGCAACTTAAATAGCAGTATTGCAAATGAATTGCATCTACAGCCCTAAGAGCCACTTTTCATATTTGTTACGTGAGCAATTTATGTCCGAGCATATTTCAGAACCGAGGAATGGCTAAGCTAAGCAGAAAATCTGTAATGATAGTGATGATGGCTACATTTATTCACACTTGGGTGGCGGGCAAGAGCCTCAGTCATGCACCGGGAAACAGGAATGTGAAGCACTGCATGACCTGTGAATATTTAAACAGGCTTTATCCCTAGAGCTTACACAATATATGAAACATCTTAATGAAGCTCCTTTGCTATTCAGTAGCATCATGACCAAGTATCTTGGTTTAGCAAGCACTCCATTATGGTTTTTAATGTTGCAGCTAAGTCATGTCAATCTAGATCTGTGCTCCAGACCAGGAAGCAGTTACAAAATTATGAGTGCTCTGGCTCTGAACACACTTACTTTAGAGACGTTTGTCCAATATAATGGGATAAGCAACCATCACTTGTACTTCCAGGAGTCCCAACTGTTACTTGCAATGCTTTATCAGGAGTGGTTTTGGTTTTAATTAAATGACATTCATTAAATCAAGCATAATCTAAGCAATGCTGTCATTATCCGTATTGCCAAACAGCATTATTTAAGCTGAGAGGAGGAGGGAGGATCTTTGAGGGCAAATCATTGTTGTAGCTATTTTCTCTATAAGAAATATACCATGGGGTTTATCCGAACCCTACTGAAGTCACTGACAGTCAGTCAGTTGACCGAACTGCATATGGGATGAGCTTTCAATCAATAGCTGCTGCAAACCTTTCACTGGCTAACAGTCCCAATAAAGTTTTACTGCCTTTTGCTCGAAGCACTAATCCCTTTTGTGAATTTGAACCCCAGATTTAAATCCATAAGTAACAGTAATTCCCAAATGGAAACCAGTGTGATCAGGAAGACCTGAGAAGGCTGTTATAATAAAAGAGACCTTTGCCATGAACATAGCTCTTGGCATGTGCAGGGTAGAGTGAATGTCTCTAGCTATAACGTCAATCTAAATTGAGTTGGTGTGTTTATACAGCTGCTAAGTACACAGGAAAGCTTATCACCATAATCAGTGCTCTTACCACTTCCAAAAATGCTACCAAAAATCTCAGAGAGAAAGAGATTAAAATGACCAAAAGAAAGAGGAAGAGCTGGAAAGAATTTCTGAGTTGAGACTGTCTTCTAGCAAAGCAATATTCATACAATAAACCTCACAAATAAAACCAATTTAACAGCTACCTCTTTTCAAACTACAATTCAATCCCCACACAGTATTGCTGTGTGCCTATTTGCCATTCAATAATTTAATGGTGTTTGCTCCTGCCTTGGGCTTATGAACCTACAGAGCTTGGAGATACTTTTTATTAGAGATTCCTTGCCAGGGGCCTTTTCTATGTTTGCAAAGGTCACACATCCCACTACCCAGCCTCCTTCATTATGCACACTCCAACCTGTAACTGAATCAGCTACCACTGAAAAGTGTATGAAATGTCATGAGCTAACCCATAAATACAAAACCACACTATTAGAGGATAGGAATATGGCCATTAGCAACAGCAAGTGGAATGATGCTGGGGAGCAGACCCACTGATAATGTTTTAGCAATGTCCTAAAGCAACCAGTAGCCAAGAAAAAAAAAAGCGTATGTACCAGATTATAGTAGAATCCACCAATACTTAAAAATCAACCCCCTCAAACCCATTAAAATCTCAACCTAGAACATACAGAATGTGCTCTCCTTAATTTTTCCTCTCTCCACAAGTGGTGTTATATATTAATTAATCCTTTTTCTGTAGAACAGCACTCGTTGGTCTAACAGAAATATTGCAAGAAACAAAAAATGTGTAATTGGTTTGAAATAGCAATGAACATGGATGACCTGGTACTTACACATACACACAAAAGTACCAGAAGAGGCAGATGCTAAGAAGGAAAATGCTCAACTTTGCATCCCAGTTTCTTCAGCCTTGAGACAAGTCCTGACTCCTCTTGGAAGCTGCATTTCAATCCTGAGCATTGAGAACCACTCTTATGATATTCTGCAGTCCTGTCAAGCTCTTTGCCTTATATCCAATGGTGATTTACTGAAATAAACATGCAGTTTATACACTTGAATACCAGGTACTTTCACAGTCTAACCTCAAGATCCATAAGTGCCAAACTCAGGGACTAGAGGTTTCTTTAAGTTTGTTTTGTATCCTCAACCTGTCTGAATATTTTTCCTTCTCACATAAGAGAGCCAGGGACTGAAAATAAAAAGATGTGTACTTGTGAAGATTAAAATCTCCCTCACAAATTGAGCGTATTATGCATCTGTGCTACTTGGCAGACTAGTGTATCAATTCCAAAATAAAATAGTGTTAACAGCTCTAGAAGATTTTTATCTGTTATAGCTTCCTGTACTCTGGGTGAATTGCATGGGCAAAAAAAATGATCTAGCCTTTTAGACAGTGAGTTAAACAGCTTTTAAATCAAAAATGATGCCCACACAAGACAATTTACCATTTTTTATACCATTTTAAGTAACAAAACCCCTTCTGCTCTTCAAGGAGTGCCTCTCAATCTGGACTTTATGTATCTGATCATAGTTTCTGTCACACTACCATAATCCTTTGGATATTTATTTACCCTGCTTTCATACTTGTGCCATCCCGGCTCATTACCACATCATGAGGCTGAACTATGATCCCAGCAGTAGTGCTGACGTTTATTACAGGGTGGTGAGCAGTTACACTGCAAATGAACTCTGCTTTTGGAAACTTATCTCTAACTGTGCTAAAACATATGGGGTTTGGTTTCTCACATTTTATTAGCAGCCATCCTTCTTCTTCCACAGCTACATCACCACAGATTTGTCTATTTCTTGTAAGTTTAAACATAGCTCAAGTCTAATGAATGACCATAGACTGATGCATGAATTGTATGTGCTACAGGCATAAATATTGTTTTATGCTCAAGGGAAAACCAAATTTACAGCTCATTTAGAACTAAGTCTATTAGTAGATAACTAAAAATAATTGCGGGTGAGTGCCTAAGCACTTTAGGAAAATGGGTTTGGGGTTTTTGCCCATGCATAACTGAGTGCTCAGAAAATTGCTTTGCTCTACTTGACATTATTCTGTGTATAGATTTTTAGTACATATTAGTACATATTAAAAAAAAATTAAAATGCTACTATTCAATATTCTACAACTTAAATCAGTAACTTCACATGTGCCTCTAAATAAGATAACTACATTCAGAAAGCCAAAGTCCATCAAGCCGTATTAGTGGAGCACTGAAAGAAATAATAAGAAACAACTTTTTAGGAAAACAGCTTTGTTTATCACTTTCTTATTTTAACAAGTAGGAAAGTATCATGAACAAATTTGTTTTTAAAAATTGAAATATTCAGATAAATCAATAATGCAGATTATAGCTTGTTGATAGGGCAATAATAAATGTATGTACTTGTTACTTTGGAGCAAATTCTTTGCCAAGCAGTCTTCCCAGCTGCTCTCAGGCAGCTTCAGTGGAAGGAGTTAAGGGAAGCATCAGGAGGAAGACAGGACCTAGGATGCCAACAGCATGTGGGCACTTTCAGTCCCTGGCATCATGACTCCAACCACTGGCATGACAGAAGAGATAGGAAAAGCCAGGAAAAGTGGAGTTTTCCCTCCTCTGATGACTTTCAAAGGATTTCATATGAAACAATGATCTTTACTTTTGATACCACATCATCTGTTCTTTGCAAGATCATATTTTTAAATGTCTTTAATGATGCAAATAAATGATGGTAAGAATTGCTGAGTCTCCTGTGAAGTCAATGGGGCTCTACCAATTACACTAGCACACTGGCAGTCTCTTTAAGAGGAAAATGCCATGAAATCAGTAGAGCCTACCAGTTAAGAGTGCTATGGGGAAATTAGAGGAACATCATGCCTGTGACTTATTAATAAACAATATGCAGTTTAATTATTCACCCAAAACAAGTTATGTATATATTACGAAATATTTCTGGCAACAAGGTTTAAATAGAATGTTTTGCTATTAAATGGAGTTTAATTAACAAGTACAATTACCTAATTGAAAGCAAATACTTTCCTATTATTAGCTAGTACATACAGTAGAACAACTGTATATTGAGGAACCACAGAATCAAATTATTTACAGAAACACTAGTACTGAATTTACCTACATATAGTGGTTATGGTAGTTTCAAATTTCAATTGAGAATGGTTTTATTCCACTAAAAAATAAAAATAGGATACAGTATGTGACATGTGAATAGAGATATTGGCAGTGAAGGTGTTCTACGAACAAATTATTGAAAAAGCCCAGTTGCTTAGGAAAGCAGTTTAGGTAAACAAAATAGATAAACATGTGCAATTGAAATTATCATCACATATTGGAAAAGAGTAGCTGTAGAGGTGGGGAACTGTTGCTAATTATTAATAAAAAACCAATTTCTATAAAATTTAATGCTAACATATTTCTCTATGTGAATGTACTGCAGCCACTCAGTAAAGATTTTCCTTCTGTATTAGAACATTTATATCTTCTCTAAATGGAAACAGTAAGCCAATTCTCCAGTATTTCAGTACCATACAATAACAAAATCCACTATACTAAATTTTACTGTCATTCCACTATACTAAATTCTACTATTACCCACTGGACAGTCAAGTAGATTAAACTTTTTTTTTCAAACCATGGAAACAGCACCTGCTGTTTTATTGGTTTTGCTTCAGTTTTTTTTAATCAAAGCTCCTGCCTTTCAAGATGAGGCTGTTGAGTGGACCTGGCACTGTGGACAAATTCTCACTGGCTTAAACACACAGCTCAGTTATTGTGCTTTTACTATTGCAGTAAGGAGAAAGATCCCACATCCCCATGATGCAGAGTAGAACACAAGCAAGGAACACAGCTTCTGTTGTAAAGAACTGAAATATATAAGTAAATACTCATTCTACATCTAATGAAATAGTAAGAAAATTAACAAATTCAGTACAGGTATCTCTTAAAAAGGAAATCTCTATTAACCTCTAGAAGCTATACAGTACCCAAACAACAGCTTCACCATTCCCTGCCCAAGAACCCAATCCCTCTTCCATGGCCGATGTACCTCCAGAAAGAGCACGTTTGTGTGATAGTCAAGCAATCTATGGTTGTAGTTAATATACCAAGTCTGTCATTCTGTCAGTCTTCCCAAATATTTGGTGATCCTTGATTTACTGTTTGCCTAGTTTCTTACAATAGTGTACTTCCCATTTTATTTTATTTTCTGACACATCACTAGATCTCTTCAGCACTTTATAGCCCTAAGGTTCGCTATATATAATATAGAAAGTGACCTTTCATTTCAGTAGGCATTCCCCATTTCATATACACATCTGCTTCCAGCCAGTTTAGAATTCTCAGACCTTCCTTTCTGTTTGTGTGCCTCTATGACCACTTGTGTGCACACCTTTATCACTCTTGATAAAATAATCATTTGGTTTATAAGCTTACTTCAGCCAAAGCTTTATTCACATCAGTTTGCTTAACCTTAGATATTCACAATTCCACTGGGAAAAGAGGTTTACATAAACAATACGATAGCAATGTGTTTTTCCATTTGCTCTGATGCAAGTAAAAATCAGTGTCAATGAAATATATTTATCCTAGGCTGCACAGCATGAGAATTAAAAGAAAAGAAGTAATGACTTTGTAGGATGGAACATTTTCTAATCAAATGGGTAAACAAGTTGAAGTTATGATCACATTTGACAACGTGTGGTAAGATGTGAAGAACTTCAAAATTAAGCTTTTATCCATAGTGCTGCTTTTATTCATGCTCCCCAAATGGCAAGACCTGATCTCCTAGTCTCCTCAATGTAGTCATGCAGGACTGTTTCACAAAATGTGCATTCACCAGCCTGCTGCTTAATATCCTGGGAAAGGAGATTTTTCTATGAAACTTTTTAGATCACTGTGTGGGTAACATGAGCAATGAAATTCACTGCAAAGTCACTGCATGACATGTTTTCTAGGGTCACTGTAAGTATATTTGATAATATATATCTGAACATCGACTGAATTTTTTTTTTCAGGCCAGCCTCTAATCAGCAGGATGCTAGCTTTTGAAAATTCAAATGCACATGCAAAAATAGAATCCAAGAAATTAACTTGGTGTGTGGAGACAGAAAGATATCTTCCAATTACTTTTACCATGTATTGTAAGAAATACATATAGTTAGGTTTTCTTTCTTTTTATCCATGCCTCTGAAAAAGTTACAGCTTTGTAGGATTAAACAAATGACAGCCTTTGTTTAGCGTTTACATCGTTATAAAAGATTTTCTAACGCTATGGAGAAAATGAAGATTAGTACTGCCATGCTCTACTTTTGTTCCAGACATATTTTGAGTGCACAGGGGAGAAGGAAGTGCTCTAAGGCACCAAAAGGAAGGCTTAGCCCCATTTCACACCACTTAATCACAGATTACAGACAGCAGGGGACAAGAAATAAAGTCTTTTCCCATTCCTAAACATTATGGAGCTTGTTTCTATGCATATTTTTTCTTAGGAAGAAATAGCTGATTTAACATGCCTATTAAGACAAAGGGATGAGTTCTATCATATATTTAATTGGGTTATATCAAAACTTGATGGGAGGAATGTGTTTTCAGGTTTTTACTACAGGGTAATTAATTCGATTTATTGTTTACATTCTTCTTGCTATTAAATTCACCAAGAATTAATACCTAAATCAATTGACACTTAACCACATATACAAAAGTAAGAAGTCCATGAAGAGGAAACACCAGAGATGTGTACTTCCACTATTCATTGAATTCTTTTGCATTATCAAATGCTAGAGTTCAGAAACACAACATGTAGACTATATAATGCTGTACACTCCAATGCAGAGCTAAACAGGGCAGATGATTTGTCCTGGAAGAGGAGCATAAACCTACAGAGTCAGTCTCTCTAATCCTCTACCACAACCTCTCAGAAAGGCATAAAACTACTTACCAATTGTTGTAAAACTGCTTTTAATCTTCTGCTAATGTTGCACATCCAGATGCATAAAAGCTGAGTAATACAACCTGAAAATTTACGTATATTTTTTATATGGAAGGAACTAAGTTTGAACACAGGCAATGAAATTTAGTTCTTTGAATTCTGAAGTTTCTGCCACTCAGTATAATGCATACCCTATCTATATTTATCTATTTATCTATATTTATTATCTATAAATAAAAAACTACAGCCAAATCTGTTACACTGTCACAGAGCTACCCTGTGGCAGCAGCACTTCCCAAAAAAGTTCCCATCTCCTGCAAACTTTATTGCAATGCCAGAGAGAAAGGTTAAAAGTACTATTAAATAACTACTCCAAAATAATCATACCTGTTAGAACATACCACTTCTACCTGACAAAACCATGATTTATTGCAAAACTTCTCTCATAACCAAGGTAAGCCATACTTCTTTGTTTCAGGTTATTTCTTTTTGCAAAGACTACTTTTCTCCTCTTCCCACTTGTACCTTTGTCTTGCTCTTGCTTTGGCAGAATCATACTGAATACTTGGTTTAATGACAAGCAGCCCAATTTCATGGCACTCTTTCTGGCATCCAACTTCCATCTGAGTGTTTTCCCAGACAGCAACATGTCAGATTATTAGATTACATATGATTTTATCACCAGCAGTCATGGTTATTCCAGCGCTCCAGATATTTACCCCTTTGCTTCATATTGTTTACTACAATCATAGCTAAAAACTCACACAATAAAAGTACCTCAGTGTAATTTCTCCACTAGCCACTGAAACTACCAGCTTTGCTAGCAGTGCTCGAACAGCCTTTTGTTTTGATGGTTTTCCTACCTTCACGAGCACAGACATGGGAATTAAAAATAGGGCCTGTTTCTCAAACCACCTACAGAAGAAGTCAGGGATAAATCCTGGCCTGATCACTGCTGGACTGTCTTATCTTTTTATTCCTCTGCATTGGAAAAAATAAGATGCCCTCCTGAGCAAGTGATGGTGCATGTTATTAAATCTAGTTATCCTTATTTCTCTTACATATATATACATACATATATATATATGAGCTGAGGGGGGTGGCTTGAGAAAGGACGCCTGTGGGGGAGATCAACTTCCAGAAGCCTCACCACAGAGCGACAAGAGCCACTGAGGAGGGAGCCTCAAGTCCTCGACAGGACTTGCAAAGAGCTCAGCTACCGCTGAGAGGAAGCAGGACTGCTTGCTCCAGGACCAAAGAGCACAGGGGCCTCAAGATACCCCTCTAACTCATGGAGGAAAGAAGGAAGCTGTTGATCAGGGAAGCTGGGAATAAGTAACAAAAAAAAAAAAACAACCAAAGGAGGAAGAGAGCAATTAAAAGCAAGGGGCTTCCTCCTAAATCTGCTATACCCACCCAGAACTGCTTTGCTGTCCTGCAGGGGGCTGATGAGGAAATGCACTTGCATCAGAAACAGCCGGCTGGTGCACTGGTACAGATCTCTACTGGTGCCGTCAGGAAAAAGCGGCGGGTTGTAGTAGTAGGGGACTCTGCCTTGAAAGGGACAGAAGCACTCATATGTCAGTCTGACCCGGTCGCAAGGGAGGTGTGTTGCCAACCTGGGGCATGGATCAGGGATGTTGCAGAGAGGCTGCCTGCTCTAGTAAGACCCATGGACTATTACCCGCTTCTAGTGATACATGTGGGCGCTAGGGATATAGATAGTAGTAGCCTGAGGAGTATAAAGAAGGACTACAGAGCTCTGGGAGAGGTGGTCAGGGGTTCTGGAGCTCAGATAGTCTTTTCGACAATTCTCCAAGACACAGGGGAGGACCTTCCAAAGGCAAGGAGGATTGGACTGGTTAATAAATGGTTAAAAGGGTGGTGTCATAGTCAAGGGTTTGGGTGTCTTGGACATGGGGCCCACATTTGTGGGCCAGGCCTACTGGGGGCTGGTGGAGCTGCTCTGATAAAGAAAGGGAAGAGTGGCTTTGCTGGGAGGCTTGCCAAACTTGTCAAGGATGCTTTAAACTAGTTGTGCTGGGGGAGGGGAGCATCATTCCATCCCAACACACCCAGTCAGTTGCCAGCACCTATAATAAATACTCTGAGCAATGTAGTAATATTCTAGCCGCTCCAGCCACTGAGCTGGCTTCATTTGGAGCTCGGATCAGATGCCCCTATACAAATGCCCGTAGCATGGGGAATAAACAAGAGGAATTAGAGATGTGGCCACATCTACGGGGCTATGATATAATAGGCATCACAGAAACATGGTGGGATGGCTCCTTTGACTGGAGTGTTGGAATGGAGGGTTATAGGCTTTTTAGAAAAGACAGGACCCGTAGGAGGGGAGGGGGAGTTGCCCTTTATGTTAGGGATAAGCTGGAGCATATGGAACTCTGTCTGGGGACAGGTGATCAGTTAACAGAAAGTTTGTGGGTCAGGGTTAATGGGAAATCGGTGATGGGACACATTACTGTGGGGATATGTTACAGACCGCCTGATCAAGAGGAACCTGTGGATGAAGAACTCTACAGACAAATAGGAAAAGCCTCACACTCGCAGGCCCTTGTTCTCATGGGGGACTTCAACCACCCTAACATCTGCTGCGGCAATGGTACGGCCTGGCACAAGCAATCCAGGAGGTTTCTCGATTGTGTGGAAGACAACTTCTTTTTGCAAGCAATAAAGGAGCTGACGAGGAGAGGTGCCCTGCTTGACCTCGTGCTCACCAACAGGGAAGGGCGCATTGGAAATGTGACTCTCCAGGGAAGTCTTGGATGCAGTGATCACGAGATGGTTGAATTTGAGGTCCTCAAGACAGTGAGAAGAGCGTGCAATAAGCTCACTGCCCTGGACTTCAAGAGAGCAGACTTTGGCCTCTTCAGGAACTTGCTTAGCAAGGTTCCATGGGATATAGCCCTAGAGGGCAAGGGGGCCCAAGACTCTTGGTTAACATTCAAGGATCACCTGCTACAAGCTCAGGAGTGTTGCATCCCGACTAGAAGGAAGTGCAGCAGGAGGGCCAGGAGACCTCCTTGGATGGATAAGGAGCTGCTGAGGAAAATCCACAGGAAAAAAAGAGGCTTATAAAAGGTGGAAGCAAGGACCAGGTGTCCTGGGATGAATACAGGGATGTTGCCAGGGTAGTTAGGGTCCATGTTAGGAAAGCTAAGGCCCAATTGGAGCTAAACTTGGGAAGGGATGTTAAAGATAATAGGGAAGGGATTTTATAGGTATGTAGCGGCTAAAAAACAGACTAAGGACAATGTAGGCCCCCTCCGGAAACTTTCGGGAGAACTGGCTACACAGGACTTGGAGAAGGCTGAGGTTCTGAATGGCTTCTTTGCCTCTGTCTTCACTGGCAAAGGCTCTGATCGCAGCATCTGAGTCTTGGAAGGCGAACACAGGGACTGTGAAAACCTAGACCTTGGGCCCACTGTACATGAGGATCTGGTTCGAGACCATCTTAAGAACCTGAATGTACACAAGTCCATGGGACCTGATGAAATCCATCCGCGGGTCCTGAAGGAGCTGGCGAATGAAGTTGCAAAGCCACTGGCCATCATATTGGAAAAATCATGGCAGTCAGGTGAAGTTCCTGATGACTGGAAAAAGGGAAATATAACCCCCATTTTCAAGAAGGGCAAAATGGATGACCCGGGGAATTACAGACTAGTCAGTCTCACCTCTGTGCCTGGCAAAATCTGGGAGCAGATTCTCTTGGAAGGCATGCTGGGGCACATGAAAAAGAGAAAGGTGCTTGGTGACAGCCAGCGTGGCTTTACTAGGGGGAAATCCTGCCTGACCAATTTGGTGGCCTTCTATGACGGCTACAATAACGATGGACAGGGGTAGAGCAGTTGACGTCATCTACCTGGACTTACGCAAATCGTTCGACACTGTCCCACATGACATCCTTGTCTCTTTAATTGGAGAGTCATTAATTTGATAGGTGGACCACTCGGTGGATAAAGAACTGGCTGGATGGTCACACTCAAAGAGTTGTGGTCAACGGTTCAGTGTCTGGCTGGAGATCAGTAACGAGTGGTGTCACTCAGGGATCGGTGTTGGGACCAGTCTTGTTTAATATTTTTGTCGCTGACATGGACAATGGAATTGAGTGTGCCCTCAGCAAGTCTGCCGATGACACCAAGCTGTGTGTTTCTGTTGATACGCTAGAGGGAAGGAATGCCATTCAGAGGGACCTTGACACGCTTGTGAGGTGGGCTGATGCCAACCTCATGAAGTTTAACCATGCCAAGTGCAAGCTCCTGCACCTGGGTTGGAGCAATGCCAGGCACAGCTACAGGTTGGGCAAAAAGGAAATTCCTTGTAGTCCTGTGGAGAAGGACTTGGGGGTGTTGGTCAATGAGAAAATGAACATGAGCCAGCAGTGTGCACTCACACCCCAGAAAGCCAACCATATCCTGGGCTGCATCAAAAGGAGCGTGACCAGCAGTTCAAAGGAGGTGATCCTGCCCCTCTACTCTGCTCTCATGAGACCTCACTTGGAGTATTGTGTGCAGTTCTGGTGTCCTCAACATAAAAAGGACATGGAACTGTTGGAACAAGTGCAGAGGAGGGCCACGAGGATGATCAGGGGACTGGAGCACCTCCCGTATGACGACAGACTGAGAAAGGTGGGGCTGTTCAGCCTGGAGAAGAGAAGGCTACGTGGAGACCTCTTAGCGGCCTTCCAGTATCTGAAGGGGGCCTACAGGGATGCTGGGGAGGGACTATTCATTAGGGACTGTAGTGATAGGACAAGGGGTAACGGGTTGAAACTTAAACAGCAGAGGTTTAGACTGGATATAAGGAAGAAATTCTTAACTGTTAGGTTGATGAGGTACTGGAATGGGTTGCCCAGGGATGTAGTGAATGTTCCATCCCTGGCAGTGTTCAAGACCAGGTTGGAGGAAGCCTTGGGTGATATGGTTTAGTGTGAGGTGTCCCTGCCCATGTTGGTGTTGGAACTAGATGATCTTGAGGTCCTTTCCAACTATTCTATGAAAATGCTGGATCAGGTGTAGTAACTGATGAAGTCTTCCATATAACCTCAAAAAAAATTTTATATTCTAGGTATAAATATGCAGTCAATGTAGAAAATAATAATTAAAAAAATAAACTGATGGAGACTAAACACATGATATACTGCATGAAGCTCAGTAACCCAGTGCTCATTACTTTATTAATATTTAATATTCTTCACTTTATTCCCCACCTTCTCCTTGATTTCCCTGTTCTGCCTAAAGGCAGGAATCTTTGCAATGACTATTGATGGACTTAAGAAAATTTTCTTTCATGAAAATTTTCTTCATGGACTTGTGCACATTTAGTTTCTTAAGAATGTCTCGAACCAGATCCCCATGTACAGTGGGCCCAAGGTCTTCATTCTCACAGTCCCTGCATCTCTCTATGCAAAGAATTACTCTATCTAGAACTTTGTTGTGGCTCATAAAATCTATAGAAAAGATCTACAATTATGAATATTTGAAAGTTACTTATCATCTAGTAAAAAAAAAAATGTTGCATCTACCCTCCATTAAATTATAATAAAGTTGCATGTTGTATTTAATCATTCAGATTAAAGTACAGAAATGCAGTGCTCATAGTTTATGAAAAATAACATCTATTTTCAGATTTCTGTTCTGAACTGTTCAGGAATCTTAGAAAATCTGAGGCTATTCAGATTATATATATATTTTTTTGTGTTCCATAATTAGGCAGGAAGTTCTAATTAAGCAAGTATGCTTAAAGCCCGACGAGAGCCATGCAGCTAACAGAAACAAGATTAAGCAGTGTACATAAAACCTAAGGAAAACATGGAAAGTTCAGGTAAAAAAATAACAATCAGGATGAAAACCAGTCACATATATTTCAAGGAAGTTACTACTTCTTATTCTTTTCACCCCACCCTTCCCAACCTCTCCTTCCATCCTTAAATATATCCTTCCAAGCAGATGGGATCTCAGTGGGAGGAGGCGGGAAAAGTGAGTCTGTCCCTGAGGTATCTCAACAGAGACACCAGGGTAACTGATGACCAGACAATTCTGGTAGCATTAGCTACAGGACAGCTTTAGCACCGTAATATGTAGGAGGCATTAGTAATATATTTAGCATTCAACATGTTTCAAGCTGTACTTGATGTTCAGTTTATTTTTATTTCTTTTTCCCCACCTTGCCTGCAACTACTTAAATACAATACATGCTATTACAAACCACTGGCACCTGCCTATAAGCAGACACAACTGAGTTATGCATCCACCAGGAGACAAGATAATTCAAAGAAATGAGAGACAACTCACTCAACGCACTTTCAGGATCAGTCTGGGAATTTTGGGATCTTCCATTTCACAGTTAATTTCTGATTTTAAAACAATGAACCATCAAACAGAAATTTAACTCCAACAACAAAATAACGACTGGGGGTGTGACATAGAAAGCTCAGAGATGTAACTCCAAACCAGTAGTAGCTTTGTAGATGGAATAAAATTAAATTGACACAGCTGAGCACATAACATTGCGCTGTTCTTCACAAAACAAAATCACAGGTGCTTTTTTTTTGTTGGAGTAACAAAGAGAAGAAAGAGCTTTTTTTCCTCCCAACTAAATTATTTCCAGAAAATATTTCCTTCCTAAAAAAGTGCATGTCCTTCTAAAAAAAAGAAAAAAGTGCCCCAGTAACAAATGAGAATCGATACAGACTTTTTGATACATAACAAATTCTTTTAACCTGGAGCAAGATAGATTTATAATTGACAATCAGCATATTCATAAAGAAGGAACTGGTATACTTTTAAGATAATCTGAAATGTCAGTAAATCACATAGCAGAATTGCTGCATGGTAAAAGAAAAAAATCTTAGTGAAAGTCTTTTTTGTGGAACTGATATTAATTGGGAGTACTTTTTCTTCTTTTTAATTATGACACGGACTTCGGAAATGTAGCAACTGAACATTTATCTAATCCTTAGAACCCCCCAGTAATTCTTGAGGAACTTTATATTACCCCCGTTCCAAAGGGCTTTAAACTAATGCCTTCATTACCAGACTATCTAGTTAATACGATGCCTCAAAGAACATCAGAACTAACAAAATCAGCATCGTGTGGAAACAGATCCGTTAATATGAAAAACAGCAACCAATCCATCTGTGTAACACATTAGTTTTGCACCTGCTGAAAATGAAAATATGTGACTAAATTAACGACTAGGTCAGGAAAGTCAGAAAGTCCTGACAAATTCTCAAACATCAACTCTTGCTATAAATGCAGCTGTTACTCTTGACAGCCATTTAACAAGGCAGAAATTCCCAAATAAATTGGTGCCCACACTGCATGCTGCTCAACCTCTCCAATATCTAATGGCTGACCAATGAAGCACACTGCAAATTACCAGGAAAATTCAACAGTTATTTTTACCATGCTGTTACTGGCAGATCATCTCCAATAAAGATTTATGTCCTACATACAAGAAACTTTATGAAGTTTAATCATGAAAAGTTGAAGTGCCCCAAGGAGTACACCTCTTCAGCAGTCAGTAGCATCCCACCTTTGATGTTGTTCCACCTGAGACTCTCATCATATTGTATTCAATATGGCTGAATAATTATAAAAGAGAAATTCCTTTGCACTAACATACCAATCTTAATTAGGGATCATAACCCACTTTTTGTCGTGTTCAAGCCTTGCATTTTTTTGTCACCGTTATTAAGTATTTCATTATAAAAACAGCACCACAAGCTTTGAAGGCAGTAAAGTATAGATTCAAAGGTGGAGTGTGAGGCAACATCCACAAATCATCAAAAAAATTAATAGACTAAACTGTAAAAGTGTGGCATCCAATGTACACCACTTGTTAAGACCTAAAAGGGTGTTTTTAAATAGCTTCATGATTGAAAAATGCTGCATACTTAATCAGAAACACATCAAGCTAAGACTACAAGTAAAGTCAGAGAGAGTAATTGCCACTATTATTAGGAAATCACCATATTATTTTCAGGAGTTTATTCAGTTGTTAGGTATTCAGCCAAAATACACCCCTTTGCACACAAGATGAACAATGGTGACATACCACAAAGTAAAGAAATTAATAAAACAAAATACAGAGACATTATGGACACAGTTTTTATCTTTGAGTGTTAGTTTAAACTGTAATGAGCCCTTAGGCAGAAGAATTACAGAGGACAGTAATGACTAACTTTTTGGTCTCTAAGCAATGACAGGTATACTAACCAACAATACTGGTCCTAAATCATAGTTTTTGCAGATAAAACTGAATCATATAATCAATTTCCTTTCAGGTTCACAAACGACCCAATAAGGAACTTTCTCACACAGTACTGCTGTCGTTGCAGTGAAATACTTAGACCAACACTCTGTAATTTAATGGTTAACATGGTTAATATTATTTCTACAGTATGTTATCCTGTGTTCTCCTTAAATGGGAAACTTGAACGAATGACATTTTTCAGCTAGGATTGTGGGGTTTTTTTCCAGTATTTTCATGTTCAGATGAGGAAGCAAGAAACTGAGGTCCCCTAGGATACATTTGGCACTATTCAAAGTATGTGTGAACAACATACATACATAGTTTTTTACCTACACTTTCACTACATGAATTCTACACCTTACCATTAATTAGCTGAACTGCAGATGAGCCAGACATGAAACTACACATAATTTGGGTGCAGTAAGTTCATAGAAAAGCCATTTTTCTGTCTTTCTCTGTTACTAATAAGAAACTTCCAGTGTCAGGACTACCAAACTGGCCTGCTAACTGGAGCACAGGCAGTGCTGTGTTTTACAGATCAACCACTCAGCTGGTTTAATGCACTCAAGTGCAAATAAACAATGACAATTCTGGGTTTACATATTTAAGTCTTTGAGTAATGCCTGTGGCTTGCTGAAAATCCTTTTTATTGAAAATTGAATGTCAGCTCAGTTATCACTTTAATTCATTCTAAAAGATTTATTAGAGTTTGATGGTTTTTCTCTCCTTGATTTTCATGCATTTTCCTGACAAAATTAGAATCATTGGAGCTTCCACAAGAGAACAACTTCATCAATGTGTCAGTAGGAACACAAATTTAATAAAACACTTTGGGAAAGTTTCCTAACAAAACATTTTTAAACTTTTTACGAGGTGTGAAGAATTCATGGGGGTAGATAAATGGAAAGTAGAATGCTACCAACTCAGTGGAGCTGATCTTTAGTATTTTATATTTACCAGAGTACTGCTCTGAATTTTTCAGCTCCCTCACAGAATCACAGAATTCCAAGAGTTGGAAGGGACCTCGAAAGATCATCTAGTCCAACCCCCCTGTAAGAGCAGGGTAACATAGAGTACATCACACAGGAACTTGTCCAGGTGGACCTTGAATATCTCCAATGTAGGAGACTTCACAACCCCCCTGGGCAACCTGTTCCAGTGCTCTGTCACTCTTACAGTAAAGAAGCTCTTCCTGATGTTAACGTGGAACCTCCTATGCTCCAGTTTACACCCATTGCCCCTTGTCCTACCACTGGATATCACTGAAAAAACTTAGCTCCATCATCCTGACACCGACCCTTTACATATTTGTAAACACTGATGAGGTCACCCCTCAGTCTCCTCCAAACTAAAGAGATCCAGCTCCCTCAGCCTCTCCTCATAAGGGAGATGTTCCACTCCCTTAATCATCTTTGTGGCTCTACGCTGGACTCTTTCAAGCAATTCCCTGTCCTTCTTGAACTGGGGGGCCCAGAACTGGACGCAATATTCCAGATGTGGCCTCACCAAGGCAGAGTAGAGGGGGAGGAGAACCTCTCTTGACCTACTAACCACACCCTTTCTAATGCCTCCTAGGATGCCATTTGCCTTCTTGGCCACAAGGGCACATTGCTGGTTCATGGTCATCCTCCTACCCACCAGGACCCCCAGGTCCCTTTCCCCTTCACTCCTTTCCAGCAGGTCAACCCCCAACCTGTACTGGTACATGGGGTTGTTCTTCCCCAGATGCAAGACTCTACACTTGCCCTTGTTGAATTTCATCAAGTTTCTCCCCGCCCAACTCTCCAGCATGTCCAGGTCTCGCTGAACGGCAACACAGCCTTCTGGTGTGTCAGCCACTCCTCCCAGTTTAGTGTCATCAGTGAACTTGCTGAGGGTACACTCAGTTCCCTCATCCAGGTCGTTGATGAAAATATTAAAGAGCACTGGTCGCAGCACCGACCCCTGAGGGACTCCACTAGTCACAGACCTCCAGCTAGATTCTGTGCCATTGACCACAACTCTCTGCCTTCTTCCTTTCAACCAGTTCTTGATCCACCTCACTGATCATCAAGCCCACACTTTCTTAGCTTATCTATGAGAATGCTGTGGGAGACAGTATCAAATGCCTCTCCTCTGTTTCTTATGCATATACAGGCACTCGTGCAAAATCTTTATAGTTCTTGTTAACAATTTCTCTTAGCAGTATTTGAGACAGTATTTAAATACTGACTATAAGCCTGAAACAGTCAGACACCTAGAATAAATTTGTAATTTATTATTCATAGTGTTGTTAAAAGGCAAAAGGTGAATTTAAAACAACCTTTACCAAGCCTTTCTCGGGAGACTGGGAAGCCCTTTTCAGCTGCCATGACACAAAACTGAACATAAACTGCTGGTCACAGCATGCAGGTGGGTCCTTGCAAGTCTCTCACAGGGGCCCAGAACACATAGCCATGGGTGCCACCAAGCTGACAGTTAAGCATGTGCCAGAGTGATATTCAGCTCCCACCACTGCCTCTGCTTTTTGTGTGGACCCTCCATTCCAGCTTGTTTATGGGTCATTGCAATGTGTCTTCCTACAGTGCTGCTCTTGTAGCCCAGCACAGAGAAGAATTAGAAAAGTCAGCACAGGGAACATTAGTAACAGATGTCAGTCAAGCCTGAAGGACAACAGAGAAATACTCCTTTCTGTTGATGAACTCTCTAAGTATTTGCATCTGGGACTGTCATGGTTTGAGCATGTTTTGAGGGTGTTTTTTGTTCAAGGTTTTTTTCCAGCCAGGTGTAGGAGGGGAAGCCGGGAGGAAGGAGAGACAGGACACCTGACCCAGGCTAGCCAATGAGGTATTCCATACCATAGCACGTGATGCCCAGGATGCATACTGGGAAGGAGAAGGCTGGAGGGGTGAGCTCTGGAGGAAAATGGAGGAAGGAGCACGTGGTGGTCGGCCAGGCAGGGTGGAGTGAGTTATGGGTCGGTGGCTGGTGGGGTGTTGTATTCTTTTCACTTGCTGTTTGCTGTATCATTATTATTTGTAGTAGTAAATGGCAGTAGGGGTTTTGTGTTATGCCTTAGCAATTAAACCGTTCTTATCTCAATCCGTGGGGGCTACATTCTTTGGATTCTCCTTCCTAACTCTCCGGGAGTTGGGGGACTTGGTTTAAACTACGACAGGGACAATAATTAGGCAAACAGGGTTCCATTTATTACTGAATTTTGGGAATCTTGTAGACTGAAAATCATCCTCCCATAGGCTGTCAAACTACATAACATGCAGCCAATATACCTTTGTCATAGCCCTCAATTTCCTCCATTGTGTTTGTTTTCAATAGGTGACAGGCCTCCACTGACTGCAGGTTATCAGCAGTGGCCAGCTCCAGCCATCTGACAGGGAGGAAACTTCAAATGAGGGTGCTGGTGTTGCAGTCCCACAGTAAGATGTTTGTTCATTCCCTTGATACTCTCTGTTATCCTGAAACCCTAAAGGTATTTTTTCCATCTTTGCAGTTATCTGCCATCTGTGCTGAGCACTGAATCTTCTTCCTGAACACTGGAGCCTTATTGTACCAAATAAGGCTGATACAAGAAAAGGTCTCCCAAAATTAAGGGATACAATCATCTTTTGCAAAAGCTGCTTTCCAGTGCCACCACAAACAAACTAGCTGGTGGTGGGATTGCTACCACTGCTTTAACCATGGTTAGTAATAAGAAAAAAAGATACAATATGGAAGGAGGAGATTCATGCTATGGATCACAAGCCAGTGACAAACACATCAGGAGAATTTACTGAAATCCCAGAGCTCAGGAAATGCAGTTCCAAATCTTCACCTATCCTACCAGAGCAATACATATGGCAGGAGTGGCAGAAGTACAGCATAGACATAAATGCAAAGCATGGTACTTAAAAGGGAGAAGTTTCTGCAAAGCAGGAGCAATAATTCAGTGTACGCATTGACTTTGTAGCCACAACTGCAGTGTTAGGTAGAGTGTATTCCAGCTCAAAAAAACCTCACCTCCCCTTACTTCCTGCAAGTCAGACACCATCCTGACAATAAATAGTCTTTCAATATATTTTTTTCATTGGGCCTTATACATTTATGGGCCTTATATTTACAGATACAAAAATGCTTTGAAATATAATTTTCAAAAATCTAAATCGAAAACAGCTAAATATATGCATAAAGGCATTGTCATAATAATAAAAATCAGAGCTTAAAATCCTATTTCATGTAGCTTGAAATAAAACATACCTTATTTATATATGTTACAAAGCATTACACTTTCCTTTGGCATCCAACTGTAATGCAGTATAATTTCATGCACTCTCTAGGTATTAAGGAAAATATAATATGTACCTGCATAGGAATTCCACTTTGATTTAGAAAATTGTCTGCCTCCCACAATTACTCTATGCCAGCAGAAACATTAAAAAATAAAATATCCTATTAGCCAGTTAAAATTACTTAAAATGAACATTTGGGATAAGCTGTATGACAGCCATATGAAAACACTAAGAGTGAGCCACATCCAACATGGAAACGAAACACTATTGCCAAAATATAAATGCTGTCAGCTCCGTGTTCCCCAGCTTCCCCATGAAGATCCAGCCTAAATTAATGTACTGCCAGATAGCAAATGAAGCTGAATGCTAAGAAATACAAAGTGATGTATAAAGGAGAGGAAAGTCTGAACTTCACAGATTCCCTTATGAGTTTCAACATAATTGTAGCAACTCGGGAAAATGACGGGCATCATTTTCAGTAGCTAAAAGTAGATGTCCTTTGACTTGAACTGTCTGCTGAAATAGGAAACAAAACATCAGGACACATAAGTAGGATAAGGAATAATATAGAAAAGATTATAATGTCATTATTTAAAGTCCCAATTCACTCTTGCCATTTGAAACATGGTGCTCAGTACTGATCATCATCTCAGATAGCATCCTACTGGACTAAATGGCTTTCAGAAAGTGGCAGTAAGAATCATTATTGACATGCAAAAATTTTCCAGCAAAGTAAAATTGTTTTCTTCAGAGAGGAGGCAAATGCAAGAAGATATCATTAAAATATACAGATTTACTAACAACACAGAGATAATGTCATTCTGTTCTCTAGTCTCTTGATGTGAGAATTCAGGGGCAGCATGTGAAACTAAAAGGTCACAAACCAGGAAAGTTATTTCTTTTGATTCAAGAGCTAATTAGACAGTTGAATTCCTTACCACAATGATATTGCTGAGGCTGTGAATTTAGTCGGATGCTAAGAACTGTGTATTTATTTTTTTAACAGATAACGGGGGCAGCCAACATTACAATATTAATTTAGAAAAAGAATTCAGATATTAGAATTAACCAAATTCTAACCAGCTAGTACCAGATATTTCCTGGTATGCAAGTTATTTTGTCTTGCTTGAAAGGAATTTAGTTGCTTTCCTCATATCAACTTAGACAGAGGACACAGCCTGAAACCAAACACTGGATGGGCTCAAGCTCAAATCAATGCTCTCTGCCAACACCTACATTTAAAGAGGTCGTCACATTTATTTATTATTTGAAAGTTTTGATTATACTTCAGGTTCAGTGTTTGGTGCTGTCACTTTCCGAAGAAATCTCTGTGCATCAGAAATATATATCTACCCATTTCTATCTATCCAGAGGTGAGATAAGTAATTCTTGTGTGCAGAATTAATGTCAGTGGCTGCAGTAGCTCTAGGAGAGTCCAAAATATCCATAGAGCAATACTGAGAGCTTAACTCTCAAAATTTAAACTCCCAGATTTAAACTAGGGGTCCTGGAAAGGATAGTGAGAACAGGGTCAAAAGGTCTAGGATTAAAAGATCAGACAGGCACAGAAAGTTGCCACCACTACAAGGGATGAGATAAACAGTGTAAGTCATTGGGACCACAGAATTTTAAGAGAGAATTGAAAGGTGCTAATTTCTGTAGCTACAGTTCTGTCAATTTTTAACAGTCTGCAAGTACTTGTTATTTTAAAATACCTTCCTAACTACAAATAAAGCAAGAAACCATATGAAACCATACGAACAATATATATCTGATGTAAATGCTCATCATTTGGTGGTAAGGGAAAAAATTTGAACACACCTCCTGTCCCTTGTCCGCCTGTCCCCTCCCAAAAATATTTTTCTGTTCTTGGTTGTATCAATGTGAATGATTCGTTAATTTTGGAAATAAGGACTGAGATTTCTCTCACTGGTTATTAATGTGGTAGCTGCAATGTTTCAAGTGAGCAGCCCAGACTTCCAATTTATATTAAAATAGGTCTTTTTTTTTTTTAACCACCTCATGATACTGCATATTTTTCACTCAGTTTCTGGCTGAACATGCATATTGGCAAGTTGTTTTGTTTTGAGCTTTCTTGGTGGACAAAAGGACACGTATTCTTCTACCAGCACTGTTGAATTCAAATGTGCAGTCTGGAGTTTCACCAGATGGCAATGAACTTCATGTTGTATTTTACAGAGCTCTGAAATAGATTGCCAAACAATCTACAAAAGGCAAAGTGATGCAGTTGCAACTGACCTAAAGAGTGAAGTTGATATTGCCAGTGTTGATAAATTCTTCATAAAATTGTATAACATGTAAAGGTTCAAGTTTTAGTAATGATGTGGATTTCCAATACAGTGTACAATGTAATAGAGACACAATAAATAACTCGTAGCTGCTTTTTCTGTTTGTGTCCTGCTGGAATAGCAGATAAAGTGTGAACAGATTTTATTTTAATTTAGCTTACTGTACAAGACTACTATATCCTGCCAAAACTGTAGTTTCTCTATTCCCTTTATTTTCAATCATAAAGAGTAAGACAATAGCAGCTCTGGAGATGACAAACACATAGATCAAAGTTTCTGGACTCCCATGTAAAGAAAACCAAAGCCTGATAAGCAATGTACAGCTAGGATTTGGGAGACAGAGAAATTCTTACATTTCAGAGGTGGAATAACTGATAGAAAGCTTGTCTTTATTTTACACATTCAGGACTTTTCTAGGCCCATGTCCTGCCCACTACATCAGCACTCTACAATGGTAATAATTCAGAAGCGTATCTAAACTGTTATTTAAATAAATAAATAAACATAGAAAGAAGACAGTTTTCCTATTAAGGAATACTTCTATGAAGCATTCTTTTTCTAAACACAGAAGTACATATTCATCCCAGCTTGTAAAACACTATATGTTTTATATATGTGTGGGACTTCTACTGCAGCAACAGTTTATTCCTAATGCTCTCAAGCTTCCTAATTCCCTCTCATTCAACAATGCATTTCCAATGCTTTTTGAGAAAATATAAACCCTTATGAAGCTATCTCACACACCAGTTTTCAAAAGTGGAGGATTTAGTATTAATCTTTGTTAATAAGATCTTTCTATTATTCTAAATTAAGACTTATTCCAGCTAATCTAAAAGAGGGCTAAATCAAAGTAGCTTGAGTTGACTGGGGAGTTGCTGCAGTCTCACCTTAGCAGATCACTAACCCACCATTCGCATCTCTCCAGGGGGACATTTCCTTTAACATAGAGATTAACGCCACCTAAGCAGCATCCTCCTGCCTTGATCCTGTTGGTATGGTGACAGTAACACCTTTAAAGAATATTTCATACTAGTACAGCTTTGTTATTCTAGCTGCTAAGAAAGCTACTTTCAGGGCACACTGACCATTTAGATGTTATTAATAGAACAAGCAACTTCCATAATAGCTAATTAGTATCTTGCAGAGCTCTGTTCCTATTTTAAGCTGCTAAATGCTGATTTACATTTTTGTGCAATTACATACCTACTTATGAGTTACATAAAATTAAGTCAATAGCTTTACGATTTAAACACTATGTTGCCACTGTGTCATGAATACAAGAGCTGGGATTTATAAAATACAGCAAGGCTTGAAGCTGGGGCTCAGAGCAATGGTGCAAAATAGCTTTGTAGTTATACCTCACCACTAACATACTCCACAAGCAGACAGATATATTTGTTTTGAGATTTTTAAAAAGTCATCTATCTTTCTCTGCAGCTTTTACATGTATTTTTCCCCAGATGCCTGTCTCTTTTCTACCACTCTTAAGCATATCAATACATACTTACCATTCTTACCTTACTACTTTTGGTATGCTGCTCTTATATAAAATTTCATTTGATCATATCACTGATTCAATAGCATTATTTTTTGCATAGTTCCTTATTTTATTCTGAAAAATTAAGCTGTATCTCGTAAGTATGATAATTTTTAGAAATCAATATTATCCTTGTTTACAGATAAGAACCTCAAAATTGGCTTGGTTCTCTCTATAAATACTGTATTACCAAATACTTCTAAGAAGCTGCACTCCTAACTTTCCTGAAACACATTACTAGTGCTGCCATTTAAATATGTGTAAAATATTAATCCAAATATCCAACTACATACATCTCAGCCTCCTCAGAAATGAGTTGGACACTTCTGCAGACATCTCTAAAACTCATCAGTAGAGCTCACAAAATGCACATGAGTGTTAGACTAAACTTTGAAAGGTGGGTTTCTTACTCAAGTTTTATTGGGAAGACTGAATTCAAAAGAGTCTTGGGTGACAAATAATAACTCCCAGGTCAGCTTTCTACATGATGTCATCCAGACTGGAGTGAAATCCCACCCCACTCAGCTCTAGAAAAGTTGTATCTTCAAGAACACAATCTTAATTTCTGAGTTCTTTCTGTACAAATAATTATGGATCTGCGTCAAAATCCTACAGGCACACTACCTTTTGTGCACCCTTCTGCATGTGAAGTTAAGCACAGATTTCCAGGAAATGTAATTTATATGATATAAGCCTTCTATGAGATAGATAAATCTGAAGATGAAAGAGCAAATGCAATTTCCATTCCTTTTGAAATATTACCGAACCCCAAAGCAAAAATCCTGCAAGAACTCTTACAATAGAAAATACTGTGACTCTGGATGTTATAACTATTTTGAGAAAACTGAAACAGGGGAGGAAGTGGTGTACCAGAAAGAGGCACTAAATTCAGAGAATTAAAAATGGAAAGCCACTGTAATTTTTAGTCCTGAACAAGCACTGTATTTTCAAGTTTGGTGCATAAAGTATAAATTCCTCACTATTAAAAAAAATAAAAATAAAAACATTAACACTCAAACTAAAATAGAACTGAATAGGAAAAAGGACCCTAATAATTGCATTTGGAAAAGATTTTCTTGGAAGTCCCTGATCTTGTTCCCATTTCTTGGTATTGCACTTTTGCCCCCAGTCAGCAATAGGAACAAGAGCAAGACCCACAAAAATTAACAGCTGGAATTTTTATTATAGATTAAAAAAACTGAACACTAATGCATAAGAAGGAATTAGCAATAAAAAAAAAACAAGAACAACAACACACTATTGGGGCTTTTTCATCAAGCAGCCTTGCTGAACTGCAGAGCTGAGCTGCAGAAAAGCTACTGGGGCATGGTGGTGGGAACAGAAGGGAGGTTTCACCATCCCTGCTCTCAGGGCTGAATAACCATTTCCATTCCAGCTGTTACTTTGCATACAATGTGGGTAGGAGAATTAAAGGATCATGGCAGTGCTTCAGATAAACTTTCTGGGGAAATTAAGAACTCCTTTCATCAATATTTATTTATTTTTCATATTTTAGCTTGGACTCAGTTCTGCTAATTTTGCTATATATACTTGCAGGACTTGATTAAAGCACTGTGTGCCACATGTACAGATGCCAAAAAAAAAGAAGAAAATCCTTTTCAATCCTCAAATGACAAAAACTAGTGGTGCAGGACAGCACTAAACTCCATGAGTTTTTTTGGGGTTTTTTGGCTCTAACTCCTCAAAGGAGATCCAAAACACAAATGTGAATTTGGAACAAAATTCTGAAATTCAGGCACCACCCTCAAACACAAAAGGACACAAAGATGACTTTACTACCAAAGATTTTGTTTTGCTCTTTGGGTTTGCTAATATTGACCCCCCAAGCTATTCTATCAACAGAACGTCAGCTGTAAACACTAAATCTATTGCATGAGTCATGGCTCATTCATCGTAGGGATTTTTCAAGAACAGCATGAAACGATCCTTGCAATGCTGGCAAAGTCAGTGTCAGATTGAATTACAAGTTACATAAATCTAGGTTGCACAGGTTATACACCCTAAAAGCTGATCCAACTTGTGCAGTAAATTATTTGGCAAGGTATCTGTTTGCAGATCAGACTGTTTGGTTTGACAGCTATTTTGCCCACTCTGCCATTTTCTCCCATGGTTCAACTTTCTCTTTCAGTTTGTGTTTCCTGGAAACAGCAGTGACCAGAGGAAATTCATCCTACTTTTCCTCACAAGTCAAAATCTCATGAAATTTCTCCATGTGTTTTGCTTGGCTAGAGAAAGCAGGATGAGAGCTGTAGAGATGCTAAAAGACAATATCTAGAATAATGGTGAGTGGGTTAAACAAATTAAGTAATCAATCAAACACTATATGTAATAATTTCTTCTAAAACACAACCAATTTTCTGGAAGAAAACCCTACACACATGAAACTACCATTTAAATCTGTTCTGATATGTATTTAACTACAAAAGGGCAGGAGTCTTAGCATAGTATTTCAACATTAACTTAGCCTAAGTATCCAGAATATTGGTATTTTACTCAGCAATTAAGACAGTTTGCACTATGGAGCTTATTTTCTTTCAAAAAAAAAAAAAATCAGTTCTTGTGCCTCGTATACACTCCAGAAGGAAGAAAAAATAAAATCAAATCTATTTCTAAACACTTTTACAGAGCAAAATCATTTTGTTGCTGAATGGGCTATAGCTGCCCTCCTATGAGGTCAAATCTTAAGAGAAAGATAATGTATTGTCTTCACAGCTTCTTTCTTTAAGCACTATTCTTTACAAACCCTTATTTTATGATGAAAAGAACATTTAATTCAACTACACAAAATTAGTACGTCTAAGTATCTGAGTTTTCTTTTAAGAAAAAATTATATGTACAACTAATAAATAGATAATGTGCAAAATAGGAAAATCTGGAAAGTTAACACATTCTAAAACACATACACTGAAATAAAAAGTGCAATCTCTTGGAAACTTCACCTCAAACTCATGGGTCTGTAAACCTCAATCACACTGCTCAGGCTTCTCTCCAAACTGAACTATTGCATCCTCTCCTGTTTCCCCTCTTAAACCTACTGCTCTACTCCTTGATCATTTTACTTTCCTTTCTCAGTAACTTCTCTAACTTCACTTCCTTCCCAAGATGCAGGAATTGAAGCAGCATTGCTTAAGCTATGGGCACAGCAACATTTCATGTAGTGACAAATAACATCCTTTGACTTGTTTTCACTGGGTTTTTTTTATGGTTTAATTTTATATAAATGTCAGGTTGTATGTAATATACCTAGGACATACTAGAATTTTGTAGTAGATTCCTGTTTTCTTTATGAGTGTGTTCTTAGGCTCTTCCAAAATGAATCTACAGATAGGCTACAAAATAACTTTCCTTTTAGCCTGAGAAGACAGTGACAGCAGCTATAGATTTAGCTATTCAGTTATAATGTTCTCATGCAGAAACATTAACACAGAGAAGATACTGCATAAGCAGAGAAATGACTGAAGGTGTCCAAGTAGTGCCCATGTCCATCTCATGATGGACAGAGGCCTCAGCCCTTGATTAGCACTTACAAAGCCTGCAAGCTCAGGTTGTTTCCTTTCTGAGCAGACTCTCCAGAGCTTTTGAGTTTCCATGAGGGACTCAGGAGGGACTAAAGTCAATCAGACAATGTTTGCTCCAGATGCAGCCAAGAACAGTAGAGAGCCAGTAGTAGGACCTGGACATAATCAAAGTTACCTGTGGCAACCACTTTTCAACTACTTGATTTTCAACCAAGAAAGGGCAAGAGTAGCTGAAGTAGCTCAGTCAGCTACTTTCTACTTAGCAGAGCAGACATCTTCCCCTTGCAGTATGTTTCTCCTCTTTGTAACAAATCCTCTCTACTCTTCCTTCACCCTAGGAGGTGGAGTGCAGGGTGCACACCAAAGCCCAGTCCATGCTCAAAGCAGCCCTGCCAATATGGCTATCCAGAATTACTTTTCAGTGGAAAACAACCTTTTACTCAGAATTTTAGTATTTTAGAATTTGATCAGAATGATTTTAAAGAATACAGAAATAAAGATATCTAGTTACATCCCTTCCATCAACTTTCCAATCCTGCTTGTATTTTTACAAAACAACAAACTCCAGCCTCGGTCTACTAGCATAAAGGAGAAGACAGTAATATTTTTAATACAATTCTGAATTGTAAACAATGAAATTAAATCATGCAGCCAGTAAAGAACATTAGTTCTTCAATACAGGTCAGTAAATTCACCATGTCTAGCCTGAAGTTACAGGTTTTACCTAAACAATGTTTGGAATAGGTTTAAGCATAAACACTAACCTAAATTCATGACTTGAAATAGGTGGTTATCAGATATTTACAAGACCCTGTCATAATTTTGTTTCTTAATCCTCAGGCTACTGAGAAGACCTTCACTTTTATTCCATGTTGATGTCCTTTATGATTTGGGACAAATATTAAGCGCATTCAGGCAACAGGGACAATGTTAATAGGTGTTAAAGCAGCAGAGCACGCTACCACTGCCTCGTCATGTTCCTTAAACATTTTGCCCAACTTTTTCTTATGATACTGCCCAGTCTGAGCATCTGAGCTAAGGCCACTGGTCATCCCCCACCTCCTTGCACACCAGAAAGGCTTGTAGTATCTATTACAGGTTTTCTTCCGGGGGAGGGAAAAAGTAGTTGAGACTGTGACAGACTATATTCTACAAAGAACAGAACATTTTTTCCAAGGTTCATATTACTTGGACAGCTTTAAACCAACCAAAATTCCCATGTACTGGCTGTTTGTCTTTTTCCTTTTGGCCTCAAAGCAGACCATCCAACTATTGGCATTTCTTGACTCTCAGGGACCAAGTTACTCCCAGATTGCTCTTACCTGCCTCCAAGTCTTCTGCACCCCCTCTGCCATGTGGGCCAGTATCCTTTGCTCAACCTAATTTTGGCAAAAACCTTGGCACAAGAAGACCCATGACCTTTTTATGACTATAGGCTAGATCACTTACCAAAAACATGTTCCATGTAGTTAGGTCATTGGTTTTACCTTTCCCTGTATTTCTGTCTAATACAACAGTCTTTACGAGTGAACTTTACAGCAAACAATCCAACAAAAGCAACACATAGGCCATGCATATCTTTTGGTCTAAAATAATACACATTCTCATGTTCTGCACTCCTATCTGCATTGCAGGTGGCAAAGTCAGACAAAAAGCTGCTGAAATATTAATCACCTTGGGTACAGATGGAAAGGCTTTGGATCGTGGGCAAAGAAGAAGAAATAGGAGAGAGAGAAAGAAAGTAAATCAGGCACATGTTTTTACCTCAATATGTCAGAGCAGGTATGGAGTGAGAAATAATCTGCACATTCCTGCAGAAGTTAATATGGCTCCTTTCTTGGACACTGCAATGACAGCATTTTCACAAAGCAGTTCACAATCAACAAATAAAGCAAGATGCAAAAAATTTTAGCTACACAGCATGTAGGTATTTTTAAAAGAAGCTACAGATTAATTAACACATCATATTTTGATCTAGTGCATGGTTTTATTTGGTTCAATGAAAAATAAAACAACCTATTTTCCACCCTATGACCATTTTGTAATCTTTAATAAGCAACTACAATTTAAAAGCACCTAGATCAACAAGTTTACAATGATTGGCTGTATCTGCATCACAGAGATAGCATACCTTCACTAAGGCAGAATAAGAGTGATTGCCCATCAATCCACAGCACATTTGTAAGAAGGAAATAGAGCATGGAACTAATCCTCCAGAGTGCTGGTATTTGAGGAGATTTACTCCATGCTCTGTTTCACCCATCCAAAGAGGCAGCTACTTTAATTCAAGAGATTTGTGTCCAACAGTTTTTCTCGCTATTAAGATTTAGTGTCTTTAATTTGGAAGAAGATTTTTGTATTTTCTGTTTGTCTTACGTAAAATCAGGACAGCTGAAATGCAAGCTTATTCTACAAGGTGGCACCTGCCAGTAAGTTTTAGGGGTTAAACAAAACGGTGCATTTAGTACCCTCAGTTTCTTCTGAAAGCAGTCAGAGAATTCACAACAGGCCAGAACACATCTGTCTTCTTGTTACTAACAAACTGTATTTTATTGTATAAAAGAAACAAAATGAGAGCTCAGCATTGTGAGTCAACTGCATGTAATATTAACATCATGTCCACTATGGGCCCGAGGTGAGACCCATTAAAATCAGAGGAAGGTATTCCATCTACTTCAATAGGCTTTATATTAGAGACGACCTCAGCAATTTACCAGGTGAAATCTGGGCCTCACTGAAGGATAATGTTAAAGCCCTCATTGACTTTTTTATAGGAATATAGGATTATTCTTACTGCAGTTGGTGGGCAAACAAAATACTATAGTTTCCTGCTACCTGTGTACTGAAGAGCAGGTCGGGTGAATGATACCTTTGATCCATTATTTACCTTGTGTGATGCTTTATATTAAGGCACATGGATCAATAGAAAAATAAGAAAAATAGAAGAATTTCTGACTACAATATAAAAGCATCAGTTTTATTCTTAAAATAACAAATCACATTCCCTAATCTTTCTCCTCTGTGTTTTTGAAGATATAAAACCAGTATTACCTTTAATACTTTACATTAACTTAGATTTGGGGTGGGTATTCTTCTTGCTCTTATTTTACCAATTCCATCAAATGGTGGGCTGTACCCAGGAGATCACAAGTAATTATATACAGCTACTGCTACACAGGCTTCATTTGGTCTTCAGCTTACTTTGATGAACAAGATCAGAGTTCTTTCTTTGGTAGGATTTTTTGGGAACATGTTGCAAGCAGCCACATCTAGGCAACTTCAACCTGAGAATAAAATCCCAGTCACTGTCAGAGATGAAATGTTATTATGTTGGTATTGCGTATGAATATCTATAACTGATTTAAATGATGCCTTTTAAAGACTACTTGAAGCATATTTCAATCTCTATTTATAGCGTGTAATCAGATGTCTAGCACAATTCTTCCTATATAGACTTTCAAATCTTTTCTGGTGCCTCTAAGGCTATTCGTGTAATATAAACAGCATCCAGAATACTCTCCATCAGTAAAGCTACTGCCGAAGGGTATTTACTTTCTATTCAGTAAAGAGTGCGCAAATATCTATGCAAAGCTCTCTTCTTTAGAGACCATTTCCCACTCTTAACACATACTCTAAACTGCAGCATGTATCATGTGACACTTGAGAAAGCAAACAGATCCAATTAGGCCAAAGCCAAAACTTCCCAACATGAGAGTCCTTTTAGCCAACAGCACTCAGCTCTCTCAAGATACGAACTCCGTTATTTAGTTCATTTGCCCTAATGAGATAATTAAATACATCTAGAAAATTAAAGGTCTAAGCCCTGAGACTAGCCCATCTATCGATCTGTCTTCCTTCATCAAGACTGGCATAAAATAATTTTACCTGCTGAACAATCGCTCTCTGTTCTTTCAACCCCACATAAGCCAGGTATCCAACAAATTACATGCTGACACAAGTCTAAGAGTGATTTCTAATCATTACATATATGCAAAAAATGGCTCTCCTTTGTTCTCAGGATTAATGTTTGTTTCTGGATCCTCCCTTTGTCAAAGGGGCCTGGGTTGGCTCAGGTGGACAATAGGACTAGGAGCCAGTGGGATAGGACAGGCATGGACTAATACATGGTTCATGATGGCTGAACCATCAGCAGTAGCGATGAGCTACCCCACTGTTCAGCTCCTAAGGAATCAGGCCACTTACAAGCTCTGATTTATTATGAAGAGTCTTGGCATTAATATTTTCTATTTAAATCAGTGAAGTAGAATTTTTCAGCTTCCTTGTTTGGTGGCTGTTAATATTAAACAGTAACACACAGCTTCCTGAGGAGGCCTGATAGCCCCATATCTTAATTTTAGCACCCTTTATTTTATGAAAGAATATAAAATTGTAAAGAAGTATCTGCTATACACAAATGCACATCACTTTACATCAGCCTGGACTAATATTTCTTGATACGTTCCTATTCAATGATTCTTTTTTTATTCAGAAGATGGCTGCAATAGCCACAGAATCACCTAGAAATACATTCAACAATGTATTGAATACATTCAACAGAGGAAGATCACAAACCTGATGCTTATGCCTTGCTCTTGCTTTGAGCAGCAGAAGCTCCACTGTCTTTCTGCCCCAGGAATTTGCCAGGTTTATGACTACAGCTTGTCAAAGTCAAATAGCAGACAATGGAACAACCTTCACAAAAGGATAGCAGCATGACATTTCAAATAATAAGAGCAGCCTGACCAACACTGACTTTCTGCCTCAGCTTTTACTAGTCAGTTGCTAGAAATTAAGATGGGGAACATCCTTGGAGTCCCTTCTGCCAGTAACTGCATGTGTGTGACTTGGGCTCTCTCAAATACTAAATACTACTATGCTAAACTAAAAAGCAGTAGCTTCTACTGAAGACACATGCTAACCTCATCAAAGGCATTTTTTGAACTCACCCTGGATACATACGTTCTGCACTGCACTTTACATTATTTTAAATGGCAAAATGCATTATCAAAATTTAAAAAAAAAAAACAAAGCCTAACTTCCTTTATAATCTGAGATTCCGTTTTCATATAGTGGAAGCAGATGTGCAAATGTTTGTTTATGCAGTTCTTGATAGTAAGCATTTGTCAGCAGATGCATGAAATTAATTTCTGCCCTAGTATTAAAAATCATTTCCTTAATTTAAATGTCTCTGATAAAGAAACAGTATCATAAATTGGTTTAGCTGATGAAGCAGCACAAACAGAAACAATAGTTGCTATTTTAGAATTGCTATTTCTATTTGCTTAGATTGCACAGTGTGTCTTTCAGGAAAACAAATAATTATTTGTGAAGTCTTCCATCCAAACATTTTCCTTTTGAATGTGTTTCGAAAAACAACATAGGAGAACATTCATTTTTAACTGGAAAACTAATTTTAGCATCAGGCTGAGATTTCTCTAGGTTTCATGAATCAAAAAGCAAGCACGGGATTTCGTACTTCTGTCCCCCCTCCCCGTTTATCAATTTATAAGGAGTACCGTGCAATTGAAGAAAAACATTACGATAATACTAGTGTATTTTTATTTTAGTTTCAATGTGTGTTCACAAGAAGCGTTTGTTGCAGACAGAGATCAAGTAAGCAAAGGGACTTGTTACAGAAGCAACGCTCCTCTTAGACTCCTTGTTGGTTTGTGGATTTTTCATGTTTACAGAAGGCTTTCAGAGAATTTCTGATGTATCCAGCCATGCAGACACATGTGGAAAAGAAGATGCCATAATTCAGACCCTGCCTGTACTTCAGGGATTCCCAATACTTGAACTGACAGCTTCTGTGTTTCTTAATAAATGTCTAACTGCTAGCACAGTTTTACCTACTATAAATACATTGTTTTAAGCAGAACTGCCTCAACAAGAGAAAGTGGTGGAAAAAAAAAAAAAAAGTGGATTTGCATTTTCCCACCTAATGTACTCATCCAATATATAGATTGGTCCTGGACATGAGCATGTAGAGCTTGAGCCTTCACGCAGCCACCAGCCCAGTAAAATCCCACAGTAGCTATTCAGAAAGCAGGAAGGGAATATCAGGTATAAAAATTATTTGATGTCTTAAGCATGGACTAGGATAGGTATCAAAAAATTCTCTGGAATTTCTAGAACAAGGGAAACTAAATTTGATTCATTTCATTATTAAAAGCGTGTAATGATTTTGCTACTACAAATTAGTTAAATAATCTGCTTTATGTAACAACCCTTTAACCCTCAGCAAGGCATTATTTCTTAAGTGGCTTGAATAAGAAAGAATTGCAGAACTGAAGCAAATAGCATTAATGGCCAAAATGATAGTCTAAACGACACTCTTGATTTTTTTACCTTGTATTTACTTTTGCAAGGCCTACACACCTATATTTGGGCTTACACATCCTATTCCTGTTAGTTTAATTTCTCTTCCACATAAAATTTATAGTTCATTTATTTGCTTAATTTCAGACAACGTAACATTAAACCATATGTCAAAAGAATGTTCAGTCAGTCACCATCTGTGAAAGTGTTAGCTATAAATCTGAAGATTATAACTAATCTGCCACAAAACTTAATGAAGTTGATGTATAATGCTGTGTCACACCGGAACTGTATCTATTGAATCATCATAATATGCAACTGGTTTAATACAGACTGATGCTCCTGAGTGTCTCAGTGCTTCACCATGCCCTGTACTGCCTACAGTGGCAAAAAGCCTATCTGGGAAAAAAAAAAGAAAGTATAATTTGACTTTGTCCTGTGTTATGCAGCTCTTCCAAGTCATAATACTTCATTAGATTTCAGCTTAATACTAGCACTGCAGGGTTATATAAATACAATAATAAAAGCATAGACACACAGAGCTAATTTCATTAAAAGATCCTATGGTGCTTTACAAACATTACTTAAGCTTCAAACCACACCACTCTACATTTGAAGACTATTTATCTGTGTACTGCTTCTCCTTGCTCAGGTACTAATGGGCTGTCGCAGGGTCACTGAAGATACTGTCCCATGGTGGCACAGCGGATAAATTAATATTCATCTAAAACTGTTGGCACAGTTTCATGCTGACAGTATAACTCTTTCAGGCAAATGACCCAGGAGGGCAGCAGTTCTGCAACCCAGGCTACTACTGAGCACATACCATGATATGTCTTAGAAGCAGCGGTCATCTGGGCTCCTTCCTAACCCCAACCCTACGAACACATTTTAAAAATGTCCTCAATTAGTGATCAGATTTACAGCTCCTGTGAGTCACAGGGAAGGGGATGAAATAACGACCAGCACCATTACTCTCACCCTGCTCAGGTTCACCCTGCAATCTCAGATTGCCTCTTATGGCACTTTGAAGAGAAACGGTAAACTTGTGAGCATGGTTCTTGCCACAGTGAATCCCGCACGACTCCCAGAGTCTCTGAGGTCTGGCCACACACAGCACTCCTCTGACAAACCATCCTGATGGATACAGGAATATGAACAGGTAAACATGTCTTGGGGGAGTGGTTTGGGATATTTAATGGGAAATACCAACTTAGTTGACCTCTGGGATGTCAGTGAAGCATCTGATTAAAAGGCTATGGAGGACCCTGCAGCCCTGCCTCAGGCTTACAATACATTTTTGGGTTTTTTTGGCATGTCCTGCCCCATCATATCCCCAGTTGCCCACAGAAGCTGGCTGCATCAAGAGCTGACTCTGATAGTTGTAATAATGGGTACAGAAAAAGCTGACATGAGGTCTGCTGTAAACACATCAGAAAATTACTTCACTCCTAAATTTTATTTCAGGTGAATCTTTCTGGTGCTTAGCAACAACTTATATTTAAATTCTGTGTTAAAATACAGTGTTAATTAAGCAATTAAGGATGGCAAGGCTTATTTTATGGCATCATTTACCCATAGTTAGATTGTGTTTTAAGGTTAACTGCATGAGGCATGTTTTATGGCTTTCTGAAATGCTGTCTTCCTTTTCTTATTGCTTTTATAAGAGATTATAATGAATTCTACTTTATGTATTTTAAATTATTTTTTTTATAACAAAGTGGTCTTGTTATTTGCCGCATTACCAGAAGATGCTGTCAGCTACAGTTTAGCTACAGATAGAAGGCACATTTGCACAGTATATTAAATGAAAGCACACTAGATAAAAAAAACCCAGCAACCTAGAAAAACCAGCAGCAACATTCATTACAAATTTAGATGTATAAAGGATCTGACATGCATTAAATAGTGCACTACAACCTACAGTTTGGGAAAGGAGCTGAAGTGTTGGCAGCAGATACAGGCATTGTTTATGAGGCCAGTAGGGTACAGAGACATTGGGTAAGATATATGGATCAAAATCACAGACTTTAGCCAGAAAACACCAATATCAGGAATGGTGTGACCAAATCAGTAGCGATATTTCTTGTTATGAGCTGTTTTCTACTGAAGAAGCAAACAAAAAACTCTTCAATAGAATGAAATTAATTTAGTGCAAAAGCACATGAAGACTTGGTTCCTAGTCAATTCCCAATCCAATCTAAACTGTTCAAAGAACTTTCCTTAAAATTTCTTATAAGGCCAAAGTATTCTTCTGAAGATAATAGTCTTCTTAATAAAAAGATGATTAACTTTATTTAGTGTGCCTCTATGTGGCTATGATTAATACATTAAATATGTATAATTCATCAGAATGTATTTGGAGTAGTATACATGCCTACAAATATTGCTAGTATTTTTAAATTCTCCTGTGATGCATTTTAATCAAAGTAGAATAAATGCCACCATTATCCACCACCCACACTACCATAACACCTAAATTCACTTTCCTCTTCTAAAACCATATAAATAAAGAACAGATTGCAGAAATGACAATGTGTTAGTCCTGAAAACAAGTGACTGGTGCAGTGGTACACAGAGGACAGGACACATGTAGCTCTCCCACAGGAAATACAGGCTTCCACAAGACATGGGCATGGACTGAAGTGAAGAATGAGAAGAACAAAGGAGTCATACAAAGAGTTACCTGCATAAACAAGTTCAAGGTTATTACAGGATTAATTTTTCTTTGTAATTCTTATCCTTAACTGGAATGTGTATTGGGTGCATATACCCCAATGGTCCACATGACCAACATGGAATCATATTAATGTACCAAGTCTTGCAGACTGTTTTAGCGCAAAGTAGTGCCTGTCTCTAACACCAGGAAAGATTATCTCAGTCTGTGACTGTGGCTTCCAGATGCTATCTCAGCTGAAGAAACACTAGTAGTAGTATCACTCATAATGACTTACACCTCCAAGCCTAGTGTGCCATGGGCAGAGCAATTGCGAGAGACTAGCAAATGGATTTACTGAATATTAACACAGAGATACAAGGCAGAGGAATAAATGGCTGCAAAGGGCTGTAACAAATGAGAATCTGTAAGAGACAATCAGAAGATTTGTGTTAGTAACAAGCTATAGATGAGGATTCCCATCAATCTCAGGAGGCCCAGGGAGCCCTTTCCTTCATTTACTATTCCTGCTCTCCTAACTCAGATACTGCCAGACAGCATCAGTACATGTGTGCAGAAGCAGATGCACTGGGAAGGCGCTCACTCAGAATCAGCTGATGTGGGTTCAGCCTTCATTTAGACAGAGCTCTTAGTAGACATAATTATTTGCAATAGCTTAATAAGAAGTTTACATGTATACCTATTGCATTCCAGCTCCCTTCTCATTATTTTCTTATGAAATACTGCTACAGGAATGGGCTTAGAAAAAGCTTTACTTTGTTTCAGAAAGTGACATTGTCAACATCACATTTAAGTAATCAATAACTAATTATCAGTAATTGATATTTAAAGTTAATTGATCATTCCTCCAGAATTGCTGGTATATTGTACCATATCAGATGTAAGGTCACTATAAATTTGGTTAGTAAATACCTGCTTAGTGGAATTCACCAAAGGAAAAAACATAAAAGAACTGATAAACACTGGAAAAAACAAACAAAAAACCCAAACAAACAAACAAAAAAAACCCAAAAACTCCAACTAAAAAACAAAACAACCCCCCCCAAAACCCAAGACCATAAATTTTAAGATATTTACACATGAATAGGTAGTTTTGACTTAGTAGACTTTTGGACCTATAAGCAAAATTTTCAGGTTATTCATGCAATCAGTTGTAATAGACTAAAATCCAAGAAAAATCTCAAAGATTGTTCAGGAAAATGCTCAAACACGTTTTCTTCTGAAGCTGGAGTACCAGTGATCTTCTAACAAATCTTAAAGCATAATATGTATCTATTTAAATCTCACCATAGCAGAATGAGTCTTTGCAACAGACACCTTACTCCATAATGATACACCAGTAATTTCTAGATACAAATAAAATGTGAACCCAGATTTTACATCAAGCTTGTTCAGGAAAATGCTCAAACACGTTTTCTTCTGAAGCTGGAGTACCAGTGATCTTCTAACAAATCTTAAAGCATAATATGTATCTATTTAAATCTCACCATAGCAGAATGAGTCTTTGCAACAGACACCTTACTCCATAATGATACACCAGTAATTTCTAGATACAAATAAAATGTGAACCCAGATTTTACATCAAGCTTTTTACCAATCACAAATCAGTCTGCTTCTGCTGCATGTGCCTCCTGTCTGCAAAATATTCATCTGAACCATGGGGAAATCCCCTATTGAAAACTTTAGATCTCTTTCCCTTTCTAGTTCTCTAAAAGATATTCTGCATTTCCCTTTAAATTGTTAGATTTACAGTAAATGCAATTTCTCAGCTGACACCTCTGTGGTTTCAGAGTGACTGTACAAGGTTTGATCCCCTCAGATTTTTGCAACAAATATAAAAGTTTTAAGTGTGTTGACATTGGGTAAACCTTAGCACACCAGGCTTTTGCAAGCAGTAGTGATGTAGGGCAGTAACAGTGAGGCACATACTTTCATATTTGAGATAGACTGTTGAAAAATGTGTAGATTTAGCTTGCATGAACTCCTAAAATATGGCATAAATACAATTTAGCCATAGTATCTAACAACATACACCAAATATTATATAAATAAAAAGCACAGGAATTGAGCACTTCTCAGGAAAGCTGCAGTTTCTTGTGTGCTTGTGCTAATCATCTAGTTCTCACCTAAACCAAGGCTCAACCTGATTTCCACTCTGTTCCATATGTATGACTGCATATATTACCCTCTTGGGTATGTTCCATATGTTACCCTCTTGGGATCAGCAGCCTAAATTCCCTTTTTCAGGCTGATTTTTTTCTAACTGGTGTGGGTTGTGTTCACATGGTGCAGGCACTGCTATAGCTTGCATGCAAAGCCCACAGGTACTTCCCCAGTAGCAATTTCCAGCAAACTCTACCATGACTCAAGCCACCATGGAGGTCATAAGCACATTTAGGTCATTGCTCCCTTTTTCCTTAGAAAAATTATACTTTCTGACACAAGGATGTTAACAGGTAGTAAATAAAGAATTATGAGGTACCAATGGATCTTTTTTGGAAGCACAAAAAAAATAACTTCAGCAGATATCATTGCTGCTCATACAGCACCAAGCTTTTCAGCTACTTCTCTTCTGGCTTCTGTAGATGCAATCAAGGGATTAGTAATTATTCATCCATCTGACCTGTACATCCTTTATCTGACCTTTACCTAACCTATCCTGTACCTAACTTCTTAGTTAGCTGACCAAAAGGAAGGTCCCTAAATTAAACAGGATAGTTTCATAAAAGCACTAAAGAAAGAATCATCTCAGGTTGGAACTAGATAATCTTAAGGTCCTTCCCAACCCTAACTATTCTATGATTCTATGATCTCCCCCTCCTTGTGGAGGAGTGTATAGCCATTGGCCAAGGACACTGCAAGAATCCCAGACAAATGTAATCCAGATGACAAACTACAGATCTTCTTAGGCAAAAGAGGACAGGATATCACCACACTCTCCTCTCCTTTCTCCTCCCCTCATGTAACCTCACAAATTGTTGAGAGAAAAATCAAAGGCCTTAATTTTAATATCCTGCAGCGCCCTAGTCCAGTAGCATATAATGAACAGCTTGCATTTAGACAGTTTCTCAACAGCTCCGCTGCTCAACTGAACAGCTCCCATTTAAATCTGAATAGAAAAAATGCAATGACTTCTGCAATGACTTCTGGAGCACTTTTTTCTTCCATTTTACTGAATTCAGAGCAGTAGATTTCTTTTTTAACCTCCATGAATGAACCTCCTTTAGCAAATGAATGTTCAAAGCTATTAGATGTGAAGTAAAAAAAATGTGCAGACCATCAGCTTGTAATTACCTTGTTTTCCATTTTTCCATATGAACTGCATTGAGACTTTTATGGTGGTAATACTTATCTCTTGGGAAAAGGGTTAATGGTTAATTTCAAACTGTCCGGCACCACAGCACTGTCTTAACTTAAAACATACCAACTTGATGTTGGATTTTACTTCAGCAGTTATCATTACCATTACTACAGTGGAACACATAATCCTGATTGTTATAAAAGCCACTAGTCATACATGTGAGAAAAGTAAGGATCTTCCTCAAACACATACACCCGATCATGAAAATGATCCATTAGTAGTTTGGTATCTGAGAGCCCTCACTTTAGTATGGTGAAAAAACACAGGTGGACACAAAAACTGACATACACAATCTATGATAATTTTTCAGAGTGATCTGAAAATGCATTTAAGCCCACCAACAGTACTGCTTCTGTCAACCACCCTCCTTTCATAAGCATCAGCAGATGTGTGCACACAGAGAAATTGTTTCCATGTACCTGCAACAAAGATGTTGAGTGCCCCAAGAAACATATGCAGCAACCACATCCAAGCAGTGGATATACCTAGGCTGGGAGCTAAAATACTCAACCAGGGGGGCATAATAATTCTTGACACTCCTTCAAGTCTTTACTACAATCAAGCCAGCTGTGTAGTTCACACTGCTAAATCCGATGGTGCCAAAGAGACCCTGTTTGCTATCACAAACCTTTAGAAAATCTTACATACTGGCCATTGTGCCAGGTCCCTTATTGTATCAACTGGCAATTCCACTTTAACAAAATGGTTTTCTGAACAATATCCAAATATATACTGAAAAGAGCTTTTGTTTTAGGTATGTCAATTCATTAGATGATATCAGAATTCAAAGGTCATGAAGAACAATGTAAATGCCATTTATAATGGTGTTATAAACAGTGTATCGTTGAACAGAAATAAAGGAGTGATCTGGAAAAATTTCAGACAGAGGTTCACAAAGGGAAAAGTGTTCTCCCATTTACAAGATCAAGTACAAAGAGCTCTTCACACTTCAAAAGAGCAAGACCCATACATTCTTTATATAGCACAAATCAATGCTTCATGACTAGAAAATGGTCCAATAACTTTGTCTCCTGAAGGACTGCCGAGGATCAAATGGATACAATTAATTGAAAAAATATAAATACTTACAGGAAGAGTTTAAAATGGATTAAATCATAAACTGCACATAATCATAGAATAGTTAGGATTGGAAAGGACCTAAAGATCATCTAGTTCCAACCCCCCTGCCATAGGCAGGACACCTCACACTAAACCATATCACCCAAGGCTTCATCCAACCTGGTCTTGAACACTGCCAGGGATGGAGCATTCAAAACTTCCCTGGGCAACCCATTTCAGTACCTCACCACCCTAACAAGAATAAATTTCTTCCTTATATCCAGTCTAAACCTCTGCTGTTTAAGTTTCAACCCATTACCCCTTCTCCTGCCACTACAGTCCCTAATGAAGAGTCCCCCACCTGCATCCCTGTAGGCCCCCTTCAGATACTGGAAGGCTGCTATGAGGTCTCCATGCAGCCTTCTCTTCTCCAGGCTGAACAGCCCCAACTTTCTCAGCCTGTCTTCATATGGGAGGTGCTCCAGTCCCCTGATCATCCTCGTGGCCCTCCTCTGCACTTGTTCTAACAGTACCATGTCCTTTTTATGTTGAGGACACCAGAACTGCACACAGTACTCCAAGTGAGGTCTCACAAGAGCGGAGTAGAGGGGCAGGATCACCTCTTCGACCTGCTGGTCACGCTCCTTTTGATGCAGCCCAGGATATGGTTGGCTTTCTGGGGTGTGAGTGCACACTGCTGGCTCATGTTCATTTTCTCATTGACCAACACCCCCAAGTCCTTCTCCACAGGACTACCAGGAATTTCCTTTTTGCCCAACCTGTAGCTGTGCCTGGGATTGCTCCAACCCAGGTGTAGGACCTTGCACTTGGCATGGTTAAACTTCATGAGGTTGGCATCAGCCCACCTCACAAGTGTGTCAAGGTCCCTCTGAGTGGCATTCCTTCCCTCTAGCGTATCAACAGAAACACACAGTGTCATCGGCAAACTTGCTGAGGGAGCACTCAATTCCATTGTCCATGTCAGCGACAAAAATATTAAACAAGACCAGTCCCAACACCGATCCCTGAGTGACACCACTCGTTACTGGTCTCCAGCTGGACACTGAACCATTGACCACAACTCTTTGAGTGTGACCATCCAGCCAGTTCTTTATCCACCGAGTGGTCCACCTATCAAATTAATGACTCTCCAATTAAAGAGACAAGGATGTCATGTGGGACAGTGTCGAATGCTTTGCGTAAGTCCAGGTAGATGACGTCAACTGCTCCACCCCTGTCCATCACTTTTGTAGCCCCATCATAAAAGGCCACCAAATTGGTCAGGCAGGATTTCCCCCTAGTAAAGCCACGCTGGCTGTCACCAAGCACCTTTCTCTTTTTCATGTGCCCCAGCATGCCTTCCAGGACAATCTGCTCCCAGATTTTGCCAGGCACAGAGGTGAAACTGACTGGTCTGTAATTCCCCGGGTCATCCATTTTGCCCTTCTTGAAAATGGGGGTTATATTTCCCTTTTTCCAGTCATCAGGAACTTCACCTGACTGCCATGATTTTTCAAATATGATGGCCAGTGGCTTTGCAACTTCATTTGCCAGCTCCTTCAGGACCCGCGGATGGATTTCAACAGGGCCCATGGACTTGTGCACATTTAGATTCTTAAGATGGTCTCGAACCAGATCCTCATGTACAGTGGGCCCAAGGTCTAGGTTTTCACAGTCCCTGTGTTCGCCTTCCAAGACTCGGGTGCTGCGGTCAGAGCCTTTGCCAGTGAAGACTGTGGCAAAGAAGCCATTCAGAATCTCAGCCTTCTCCAAATCCTGTGTAGCCAGTTCTCCCGAAAGTTTCCGGAGGGGGCCTACATTGTCCTTAGTCTGTTTTTTAGCCGCTACATACCTATAAATCCCTTCCTATTATCTTTAACATCCCTTCCCAAGTTTAGCTCCAATTGGGCCTTAGCTTTCCTAACTTGGTCCCTAACTACCCTGACAACATCCCTGTATTCATCCCAGGACACCTGGTCCTTGCTTCCACCTTTTATAAGCCTCTTTTTTCCTGTGAATTTTTCTCAGCAGCTCCTTATCCATCCAAGGAGGTCTCCTGGCCCTCCTGTTGCACTTCCTTCTAGTCGGGATGCAACACTCCTGAGCTTGTAGCAGGTGATCCTTGAATGTTAACCAAGAGTCTTGGGCCCCCTTGCCCTCTAGGGCTATATCCCATGGAACCTTGCTAAGCAGGTTCCTGAAGAGGCCAAAGTCTGCTCTCTTGAAGTCCAGGGCAGTGAGCTTATTGCACGCTCTTCTCACTGTCTTGAGGACCTCAAATTCGACCATCTTGTGATCACTGCATCCAAGACTTCCCTGGAGAGTCACATTTCCAACGAGCCCTTCCCTGGCCAGTGAAATACTCTATGCAGAGCAACTGAGGTCACATTACCTACAGTAGATTTTCAAGAAGAAAGCTCGTCAGTGAAAACACTAAATCAGATTTATAGAAAGATAAACCACCACACAGTCACTCTGATATTTCAAAAGGCAGGAAAATCAAACAAAAGTACCACATTTCAGAGCAGTAACTCTCAACACCAACCAGAAAGTATGCCAGAACTAATCCAAAGCTGTTTCTTACTGTAAAGCAATGAGAACCTTTCTGCATAGGCTTCAGCACCAAAACTACCTCGGCTGTCACCTCTATGTCCTTGCAAAAAAAAGCTTTGTGGTAAACAGTTGGTAATACATACAGGATGCAAGCCAGACTGTATATATTCTCAACCCTGATATAAACAGGAACCACCTTTTTTAGGAGTGCCCCATCTGCATAGGTGTCAGGGCACAGGGAGGCTGAAAGGCCCAACTCACATGCTGCTGTTGGGAGAGGCAGAACTTTTGGTGGAGGCTGATCCTTTTGGCCTGTTAGCCACCTCTATAACAATGGGCATAAAATGGGGTCCGCTGGTAAGCTGCAGAAAGAGCAGGAGCACACTTGCTCATTCCCCCTTCCTGCTGCTCAGTCTGGGTATTAGTCACTGCCACTGAGACACAGATCTGCCAATATTTACGGTAATAAATTAAAGCCTATTAAAACCAGAAACTGACTCTTCTGTAGCACAAGATTTAATGTCCTTTGCCCTCCTCCGCTTGAGAGTTGGTTTTGCTTGTCTTAAATAACATATTTGTAAAACTTGTGCATACAGTTTCTTTAAATACTAAGCAGGCATTACTGAATACCTTAGACTTCCAACTCTCTCCCCATATGCATCTTGATTACACACATTGAGTATGACCAAGGCTGCCTCAGTTCAAAAAGGACAAGAATGAACGATGAAACAGAATGGTTATAATAATAACAACTACAATTTTAAAAAGATACAAGCTATTTAAGGGGTAGCAATTTTGCAGAAATAAACAAGGCACAAGTACTCCTTATTAGATAAAATACCATTGGACTATGTCGAAGATGACTGTTTTTTTTTCCTCTGGTACTAACGAGAGGAAAAACCTGATTAATTTCAGTTATTCTGAAATTCGCATTTACAAAATAAAATTACTCAGATACAATAGATTGATTAGACTTCTCTGATCAAATCCGTCTTCATTGCAACCCCCCCCAAAAAGCAAATAAAATTACTACAGGATTAGCTTCAGCTCATGCAACATAAATTTTTCTTCAATATTTTAAAATCAAGAGTTTATTCAACTAGCAAAATGTTTAGAGGAGTCAAGGAAGATTCATCTATTGCTATAGCGCTGTCAAGCAAACACAAGGGAAAACATGGTAGAATGTTTACATGTGTTTTTTTCAAAATGAAAATTTGGATGCACAGGCCAGCCTTGGGGTGCACTGCCATGCTGGGACAATTTTCAGGCACTATTGTGAGTCTCCAACTTGCAGTGACACAGCACCCTTGTAAATGTCTGGCAGTGGGTGATCAGAGCTCCTCTTTCACACTGCCTTCCTGAGAAAATCATTACCTTAGTATTTTTTTGAGATTTTAATAATACTTACCATAACTGACATCCACCGTGAAGCAGACAGAGAAGACGTGATGACATCACATGACATACCAGAAAAATTGGTTGCAAGAGAATTTAGTATTGTGGATTACTTAGTTTTTGCTTTGGCTTCACATTGACAAAACCTTTCCCCAGGTGTTTTCTGCAGATGTTGAAAAGATGTAAATTATTCTAGAGCTACAAGAAAATTTCAGGTGTTATTTTTATTATTCATGATCTGTGTATGTCATCTTTGTATATGATACTGCATTCTTTCAAAGATCCGACTTGAATTTCAAATGTTAAAACTGTGTTACCCATTCAGCTACCAGCACACAGTTGACTGGGAAATCTCTGATATAATGTGAATGAGGTCAGATGGGAGAAAAATACAGAACTAAAAAGAAAAAAAAAGAAAAAGAAAAAAGGAGGACAATGTACTGCCATCTGTTTGCAATTGGGTTAATAAAAACAAACTACTGAAGAACCCACAAAAAGAAAAAAGTCTCAATTATAAGGATGAAAGCATATTTTTCAAATTAGCCTCTCAAATTGAAGCGGTAATAAAACATTGGTATGCACGTAAAGACTTTCTAGATTGTGTCAGAATTTTTAATGATGAATGTTTAATGTGTCAGTAGACACCTAAAATTGATTTTAGGATATATATCACCCCTAGTAAGCATAAACTGAATAATTCTTTATTCTCTAGCAATGACTGGGAAATGTCCTTTCATAAAACTTGCAAAATGGCATTGAATTTCATTCCTAACTGCAGCTTTCACAGAAAAAAACACTCAAGAAGAGCCCTCATGCACCGTCCTAACTTCCACTGGATTCCACCCAAATGCATAGAATCATAGAATCATAGAATAGTTAGTATTGGAAAGGACCTCAAGATCATCTAGTTCCAACCCCCCTGCCATGGGCAGGGACACCTCACACTAAACCATATCATCCGATGCTTCATCCAACCTGGTCTTGAACACTGCCAGGGATGGAGCATTCACAGCCTCCCTGGGCAACCCATTCCAGTACCTCACCACCCTAACAGGAAAGAATTTCTTCCTTATATCCAGTCTAAATCTCTGCTGTTTAAGTTTCAACCCGTTACCCCTTGATAACTGTATTTTCATATTCTAGATATCTGGGGTGCTTAAGGAAACGATAAATAAACAGTGACAGAAGAAACCACTCCATTTACGCCATACGTGCTTTTTGGCACAGCGGAGTGAATGAAATAAATAAATAAAACTCGGAAATTCAACCACAACAAATCTGACAACACTCCCCCCATAAATTACTTCATTCTGAAGTACGAGCAGTATGAGCCTGGAGCTGCTAAGGGTTATGCTTTCTGTTTTCCAGCTTCAGCATACTTCAGAAATCATCTAACCATTTGCTCTTATCATGAAACAGTTGAACTAGCATGTAATCACAGGCAGGCAATTTTCCATCAGATATAATGTTCCTATACAACCATTTGAAATTGCTGCCTTAACTATGAGAACAGCTGAAAAGGTTTCAGAACAGATGCAAAAAATTAAATTAAAGAATTTGCTGAATACCTGGTGATATGTTCCTTCTTTGCTGCAGGTATTCCAGCAAGACATACAACTCAACACTTCTAGGCTGGCACTTCTGGACTGAAATTATTATTGTACAGCAATAAAATCCTTTTCTGTAGCAGCTTTTGGTAAATCTATCATTATTTCATAAGTTATTGAATCTGGCTTCAAATTTCCTGAGTTTCTCTATTTACTAATATAAGCCATTTTATATTTCAGCAACATTTTGCCTAACATGCACACATTCATCTATTCTTTTTTCTTCTGAGGAATAAACTAGCTTTCTTTGGAAAAACTATTGGAAGGAAAATCAACTGTTTACACTCAGTTCTTGGGTTTCTTTTGCTCAAAATGTCAGAACAGTCTGTCAGTTACTTTTATTTTCTGATCCAGAAAGTAGAATATGATATAACTGAGATAGTTTTTTTAATTTCCTTGAAAAAAGCACAATTTTTATAAGTCATATACATTATAAAGAAAGCAAAGAACTTTATTCCTCTAGAAGTTGTAGCACCCCAGCTCAATAGAAGGTTTGAAGGTTTTGACACCTTGAAACCCACACATTTTCGTAGCTCATTATATCCAAATTCATAATTACTTTCTTCTACAGAATTTCCAAGAAAAATAAGTCAAATTATAATTTTTTATTATTAATTCACTATGACTTCTCCATATGGACACTGATCCAGATCTTACAATTTAAGAGAGTAATTTCTAGAGCTGAAAAGACAACTTTTTTGAAATGGTTATGAAGGTTCGGCATCTTGAGAATTCTGACAAAGGTGGCCAGGTCTCAGGAATAAAAAGAATATAGAAGAAAAAGATAATGAACAGAGGTTATCTTTTTCCCCATGTTCCTTATATTCTCCTACAAAATTTAACATGTAGCATATATGCAAATGATGAAACAGATTGGTAAAGGCTATAGCAACCAAAGTGTAAAAGAACAGATGATCAGCATTAGAATGCTAGAAACTAGTCATCAGAAAAAAAAATATTAATTTGGGATCTTACTGCCTTAGATTCATGAGCATACAATTTGAGATTTCTTGAATGCTGTATTAGTATTCACTGTTCAATTCAAGGTATTCTTTGAGAACAATTCATTTAAGGCTCTCATACTCAAAATATACAGAAAAAAATTACAATCTCTCATGAAAGAAAGTAGTTTTCTTTTCTTGTCCAAAAAAAGTCCTTCTCACCAATGTAGTTATGTCAGTTGTTTCAAGTACCTTCAGAACCTTTCCTGCTTGCAATGTTTTGCAAATCCTAATTTGATTTTCTTACTGGCTTTAGAATCAGAGAATCATAGAATACTTAGGGTTGGAAAGGACCTTAAGATCATCTAGTTCCAACACCCCCACCATGGGCAGGGACACTTCAGGTCACCCAAGGCTTCATCCAACCTGGCCTTGAACACTGCCAGGGATGGAGCATTCAAAACTTCCCTGGGCAACCCATTTCAGTACCTCACCACCCTAACAGTAAGGAATTTCTTCCTTTTATCCAATCTAAACCTCTGCTGTTTAAGTTTCAACCCATTACCCCTTCTCCTGCCACTACAGTCCCTAATGAAGAGTCCCCCACCTGCATCCCTGTAGGCCCCCTTCAGATACTGGAAGGCTGCTATGAGGTCTCCACGCAGCCTTCTCTTCTCCAGGCTGAACAGCCCCACCTTTCTCAGCCTGTCTTCATATGGGAGGTGCTCCAGTCCCCTGATCATCCTCATGGCCCTCCTCTGCACTTGTTCCAACAGTTCCATGTCCTTTTTATGTTGGGGACACCAAAACTGCACACAGTACTCCAAGTGAGGTCTCACGAGAGCAGAGTAGAGGGGCAGGATCACCTTCTTCGACCTGCTGGTCACTCTTCTTTTGATGCAGCCCAGGATACAGTTGGCTTTCTGGGCTGCGAGCACACACTCCTAGCTCCTGTTAAGTTTTTCATCAACCATCACCCCCAAGTACTTCTCTACAGGGCTGCTCTAAATCTCTTCTCTGCCCAGCCTGTAGCTGCACCTGGGATTTCTCCCACATAGGTGTAGGACCTTGCACTTGTCATGGTTAAATTCGTAAGGTCAAATTCGCAAAATTCCTAAATTCATGGTTAAATTCATAAGGTGGGCATCAGCCACAAGTGTGTCAAGGTCCCATGCTGGCTGTCACCAAACACCTTGCTGTTTTTCATGTTCCTTAGAATGCTTTCCAGAAGAATTTGCTCCAATATTTTGCCAGGCACAGAGGTGAGACTGACTGGTCTGTAATTCCCAGGGTCATCCATTTTCTCCTACTTGAAAATGGGGGTTATATTATCCTTTCATTCTCCTTTATATTTTTATTTACTTTCCAAACTGCTACTATTTCATCTCTCCTACAAGTTTTATTCCCTGTCCTTTTCACTGGAGATGTCACCATCTAGGCAGCTACAGCACTTTCTCCAGCCAGGATACACACAACTTGGAAGGCTCCTGTCATCATTGGTCATTTGCAACTGGCCTCACTGCTGGCCAAAAGCTCCCCTGCCTGTGAATAAAATCTATGCTTTGTCCAGCTTAATATCTGTGGTTGCAGCACACTGATATAAGCTGGAGAAACAGAGCTAAGCAGCATGCTACATTAGTTTCACTGAGTTAACTTGTTTTTAAGCTCCCTTTAGGGGCTTATCTGATTTCTTTGCAAGCAAGTATATGACTAGTTGAGGAATTATTTTTTCAGTCACAGTATATATATTTCAATTGCCATTTGAGGCAAATTGTTCCAACACTGACAGGAGTGCCTGAAGCCTCCTTTTTCAAAGTGAAGAAAACCAGATCTCACATGACATAAATGAAGTTTACATTAACAAAATATGAAATTTTACATTTTGGGGTTTATACCATCTTTCCTCCTTTCTAATTAAGAGTAACTAGAGCAATGAAAAGGAAAGAGAAAAACATTATTTGAACTTTGACAGTTACAAGTAAAAACAACATAAGAACTTCCAGTGTCTAAACATTTAGACACTTACCCAATAATGAAGATTATCTACAAGAACAAAGTATCATTGTATTTAAAGATAATTTCATTTCAGGACAGAAGAGACAGTGATTCATGGTGCAGAAAATATACTTCGAAGCAATGTCAAAGACTCTCTATTATTCACTGTATGGGACAGAAAGGAATAAGGCCATATGGCTATTAGAGATGATAAATAACAGAAGGTCCAAACTTTAAGAATTATAATTACAACATTTTTACTAGGAAAAAAAACTGTTCAGGACAGAACATTTTAGGTCATTGACCATGAAGAAACTGGTTTCATTTCATCCTTAGTTTTGTGTATATAGCATAACACATGTGATCAGCAGATTGGAGTCATCTTTCTAAAATATGCTATAATGACATACTGACAATTTCTCTCAAATTTCAATACTAATTTTTGTCCAAACCATCTGATTGAAAAATCCCTATGAAAGAAAAGCATTCACTAATCAAGATTTATTTATTTATTTTAAATCTTTCTTGACTTTTTCTTAAAAAGTCACGACTGATCAGCATTTAGATCTGGAACAGATTTCTGAAGATTTTTCTGTGTACCCAGAAAAAGCCTTTGACTATCTATTTATCTAAATCAGATCTGTATAATCCTCTTTGATGTCAACCCTACAGTTAGTTCCACTATAGGTTAATTCCAGATAGCAGGGCAGCTCTTCAATTCTCTTTTTATACACAACAGAATTCAAGTAAGTTTGAACAATTTTTAGAAAATACATGACAAGGGACAGGGTGCCGCTTCACCCTCCTTTGGCTGGTTTCCAGCTATGGGAACAGGTATAAAAAGCATTGAGATGTATTTGGGAAGATGGGGATAAAGCTCTCCAGCCCATATGAAGCGCTCAACTTCAGACAGTGAAACACATTGACAAAAGTGTTTTTTGCAAATATTTTGCAAGGAGTTAATAACATGGTAAAACTAAACATGACAATAACAACATTGGGCAAAATATTTTAAACCCCCTTCCAAAAGGAATCAGGGAGGGGGAAAAAAGACATTTGATTTTGTGTTTTGTAGTTGCTGTTTTTCCTTTTTTTTACTGGAAAGGGTCTTATTTCAACAGGAAGAGAGTAATATTTTATTGAAAAGCAGAGTTCAGGGTTCAGTTTTTATGAAAAGATGCTCGTTTCCATGGAGAATAAAATCCAAAGCATTGTCAACTACTCGACAGAAACACACACAGATGATATTTGTTATTATGCTTCTGCTCAATACAATGGTTTCATGAAGTTTTTATTTCACCTCTCACTATGAACTTTGTTCTTGCATTTGACACTAGTGACAAGCAATGTTTTCTTCTCAAGCGTATGAAGCTCATTGGGTTTATATTGACTTTTAATGAGGTAAACAAATACAAGATTTATTTTAATTTATTGTTTATGCCATTTGCTGTCTGCTTAATATGAGACATAATACATCATTGTAAGGAAATATTCCTTGCAAGTTCTTTTAAATCTGTTTCATCTTTTAAGTAAAGGCTTTATTTTTTCTTCCAGATCTGATCCTTCTCGTTATTTGGTTGAAACTAATTCCATCCTTGATAACCATAATATCTAATTCTCCCTGGAAATTGCTGAATGCTTGACAAGCTATGCAAGGAGCTAATAAAGCTTCAAAAGACTTAAGAAAATTCACGTTAAGCTATTCAAACTAAAGTCCAGTTCCTCCAGTCACCACTGAATTCAGCAATATATGTAGGACATAAATATAAAAAGACCTGCATGAGACATAAATATAAAAAGACCTTGAGCCACAGCCATTGCAAATAGGGGCATATCAGGGGTTAAATATGACTTACTTAAGATCTGTGACAGCTTTCTCACTTAATTGAGTAAGCTGAGATTTTTAGTCAGAATTGGTATGCCTTGGTCTCATCCATGGGCTTGCATCCCAGAAAGCCAACCATATCCTGTGTTGCATCAAAAGGAGTGTGACGAGCAGGTCGAAGGAGGTGATCCTGCCTCTCTACTCTGCTCTCGTGAGACCTCACTTGGATTATTGTGTGCAGTTCTGGTGTCCTCAACATAAAAAGGACATGGAACTGTTGGAACAAGTGCAGAGGAGGGCCATGAGGATGATCAGGGGACTGGAGCACCTCCCATATGAAGACAGGCTGAGAAAGGTGGGGCTGTTCAGCCTGGAGAAGAGAAGGCTGCGTGGAGACCTCATAGCAGCCTTCCAGTATCTGAAGGGGGCCTACAGGGATGCAGGTGGGGGACTCTTCATTAGGGACTGTAGTGGCAGGAGAAGGGGTAATGGGTTGAAACTTAAACAGCAGAGGTTTAGATTGGATAAAAGGAAGAAATTCTTTATTGTTAGGGTGGTGAGGTACTGGAATGGGTTGTCAGGGAAGTTGCGAATGCTCCATCCCTGGCAGTGTTGAAGGCCAGGTTGGATGAAGCCTTGGGTGATATGGTGTATTGTGAGGTGCCCCTGCCCATGGTGGGGGTGTTGGAACTAGATGATCTTAAGGTCCTTTCCAACCCTAACTATTCTATGATCCTATGATTCTATGGTTGGAGCATAGTAATTGGGAAAAAAAAATGGTTACATGAAGGAAGAATAATGATATGAAATGTAATCTTGGTTTTATCAAGACTCCATAATTGGTTTTCTTTTGCAATTTTATTCCAATGTCCTACCCTAACCCTGACCCTGTCTTTTACCTGTAGGGTAGGACAGCAAAGCCAACTAGATGAAAATATAAGACCTCAGAAATTTATAAATTGGAAAAGCAGACGTAACTTATGACACCATGCTATGAGTGGAGACAGTAAGGTGCTAGGAAATATTACAAAATTAGTACCTTCTTGGCTCCAACTTCATAAAACCATAGTAGGCACAAGAACTTATGCCATCCTCATAAAACCAATCATGCAGTTTTGTATTTCCCCTTATGCTCACCATGGAAGATAGGAGTAAATGTCATGCAAAGCTATCCTTAAAATTTCATCTAGATGTCTTGATTCATAGCAGGAAATTGTGCTAATAAGTTATAAAGGTTCTGTAATTCATTATGTTGTCATTATCTTTTGTAATCTTCCTGTAATTAGGTATCAGTGGGTTTCCTTAGAGAACATATGATTGAGCCTTAAATTACAGAATACTCTCAGCAGCATATGACTGAAACAACTGGAACATTTACTATAGTGTTTCTCAAGTGTATATTTAATACATGGAGCGCCTTTTTGTATGTGCAAGCCAGTCTGCCAGGGAATGTGCTCATTACTGCATGTGCGCTTAATGTCTGACAGATCTACAGTTATTAATAATGAGCTGGATTCTCTCATTTCATAAACTTGCATAAGCAACCTATTTTAGCTTGTGATCAGGGACTGGGAGGGAGTTCAGAGCAATACTGTAGTCTCAGACTTTATGAAAACCAGCCACTGATACAGCTTAATACATGAATAAATGAATTTCTGTTGTTCTGTGTAAAACAATGAAGCACAGGAAAATGAAGAAAATATTTCCATTGTGACACGGGCTAACCAGGCTGTATACAGCATTCTACGTATGTATTTTTATATACATATACACAGAATATGGTGCTGGAAATCTGCCCATCAACTGTAATGTACAAATTTGTCACCTAAGGCTCCCCTTAATAAAACCAAGAACCACCACTCTCTCCATGGTCTCTGCCGCTACTTCAAATGGTCATCCCACTGGCCAAGAGCTACCGAGGGCTCACCTAGGTTCTGGAGGGCCAAACAAATGTTTTTCTAGCAGAAATTTAAGTGTATTTAAGAAAACTCACTGTGGTATAAACTGTTTTCATAATAATGGCAATGGTATCATTAAAACACTAACAAAAATACAGTTACAAGTGCTCAACAAGTGTTTTCAACTGACGATTTACAGGGAGAATTACTAGTTTTTTTCACAAAGCCCAGTCATATACCAGTAGAGACCTATTAGAGTAAGTACTTATCCCTCAATGAAAAGCAAACATTGAATATCCCTTTATCTCTCCTCTTGTGCAAGGAAAGCCATTAGCTCGCAGAACTGAAACTGAGTGTGAAAGTAATGCATATTTTTCTCATACTGCAGGAAGAAATGCTGAAATAATTAACAGCACTGAGAATTCTAATCACCTGCATATTTATTTACTAATTTAATTACTAGCATGACACTGAGATCATTCTTCCACTTACAGTCAGACCCTTTATCTAGTCTATCTCAAAAGCATAGTTTCCAAATGTGTCTCATACTTAGTGCTTTATCTTTAGCTTCAGACACTGGTGATAAAGTTTTAAAAATAATTTTAAACATATTTTAAAATTCAAATGAAACTAAGAGATACATCTCATTATCAATGATTGCTACTGACAAAAATAACACTTCTATCTCCAATAGAGATAGGGCTCCAATAGGGCTTCTATCTCCAATCTCCATAGCCTGATCCTGAGCCACAGAAGTCAAAAAAGGAAATTGTACAAAATAAGACTCCTACTCACAAAATGAGAGCTCCCAACAGCTGTGATAATGATCCCATAAGACAAACTCAGAAGATTCCATATCTCTGAATTTAAAATAATTTTAACCGTTTACATTACTTACTAATTTCTTGTTACCATGAAAGTTACTAAGTTACAAATGCTGCAGTATAACCCTAAAAGTCACCTAGATCTAGATGTTGAAAACTCAGCAGCTTTCCCTATGATTTTTGAAAGGGGCTTCTTTGGTTGGCTGGTTTTCGGTTTGTTGTTTTGTTTTTTTGTGTGATTTTGTTGTTTGGGTTTTTTTGGGTTGGTTTGGAGTTCTGGTGGGTTGTTTTTTTTTTTTGGGGGGGGAGAGTGGGTTGGTTGGGGTCTTTTTTTTTGTTTTTTGTTTGTTTGTTTTTTTATTGCTGGACCACTAAGCAGAATCCTGAAGAGATATTTGCATAAAAATATCCCCTACAACCCACTCCTCCAAAAAGGTGTTTATAAGAGTTGAGTTTTGATAATTTGATACTGCAAGTCCTTAAAAGAAAGAAAATAAAAAAAGAAAATTAAAAAAGAGCAAAAGCAGCAGCATAAAGCTATGACAGATCATTTTAAGCCTCCTTTTCATATGCTCGCAAGGGTCAGGAGAAAATAGTGGCAGCAAAAGAGTGCATTTGCTGAAATACAGGTTAAATGCGATCTTGGCTCACATATGAATCTCTCAGCTTCACTACCAGGAAGCAGGGCTCAGAAGTACTTGTATTAACAGGTCTGAGCTCCCTGGATTCTCTTGGCATCAGACAAAATGTCTGCTCTGCCCGTCTCCCTTGCAATGATGTGATGTATGTTTAGCTGTTACCTTTTACCTCCAAAGAAGCTGCATTCTGGTGATGGAGCTCTAATTTTATTATGCATACCCTAGAATAATTCTATTATCCTTGAATTTATAGAGAAGACATCTAAAAACTTGTGCTGTACCCAAACTGAGTTTCTTAGAAGGAAAATATTCTAAAAATTAAAAATACTCTTACAACATCCATAGTTCCACCAAACATTTAACTATTTGGCAAAACTTTTTAAATTCAGATCATCTTTGATTCTTCCATAGTTAAATATTTAACAACATCAGGATCACCATTTTATAGACATCTGCAATAAACATGCAAAGCATGTGCACAGTGAGGGAAATGTAGCATTAGTTTAGTATCTTTTTCAGAAGGGATATGAATTTTCAAGGATTCAAATAGAAGTGAAATTTTTTTTCAACAGATGAATCTTCCTACAAGCTCTTAGCAGCCAGGTAAAGGTAAAGCACATTTACATGGTCAGCAGTGAGCACATCTTCCAGATCTAGCGGTGTGTGGAGAGGATGAGTAGGAAAAGAAATGTGAATTGATTGCACTCTGCTGTACAGCAAAATGCTTGTACAAGACAATATGCAGAACAAGAAAGTAAAACCCAAACTCCTCATACCTGCAACCTTCCTTCATTTAACTTAGAAACCAAGGCGCATAGCAGATGGGTGTTGTCTACAGTAGCAAATGCATGCTATGCTTCTTTTATGCAAAGGACAAAAATAGAGGACCTCAGAAAATATATTTGCCTGCTTGCACTGGACTGGAAGTGGCAGGTACAGTTATGTTTGCAGGTATCTTCCCCATGAACAGATGAAATTGTAAGTACAGAGTATGAGTAGAATCACAGTGTACCACGCAAGCTGTCTACCATGCAAGTAATTATCACTGAAAGCAGTGTTCAGCCCTCAAACGTCGCAGGTCCTGGGACAGAGACCTCCTTCAGTGGAGCACAGGCTTAAAGCCTCCTGAAACACGAGGCTCCTTTTTGATGTAAAAGAGAGATCTTCAGAACATTCTAACAAGAAATCAATATTGCTGATAAAGCAAACTAAAAGGGTAAATATTTTTTGTTTTGTATTCGCTCTTGGTGTTGACATATCAGAGCATTTCTGCATGACTGAAATGCCAGCAGACATGGACAGTGGCTTGTCTGGAGTTTACTGTTTAATGCACGTAGCAGTTTGAAAAAATGAATACATAGGCTAAGACCAAAAATCTTACCAATTTTCACCAGTTTATGTACATTTGATGTTTATTCAAGAGCCACATCTCCTCATGGTGGCAGACAAACAAACTAAAACACCTGTGAAAGACTTAGGAAATGGCACTAAGCAACCATCAGTTTATTTAATTGGGATGGGCAGGAGAAGAAGTGTTATCCTAGAAAATATCCACTGGCCATGATCAGAAGCTTTTCTAAGCACTGTGACCTATGTATGTCCTGCTAACGTGCTGGGCACAGCTACCTTTCTTCACCGGCTGTAGCATCTTCAAATGTGGGGGAAAGAAGAAAAAAAACAGGTCATATACCATGGAATGAAGATGACTTTCAGGTTAAGTTCAGAGCAACAGTCAGGCATTCAAGTCCTTTCATCACATAAAGAATATAATTATTCTGATATAAAATAAATCTTTTTCTGGGACCTTTACCCTCCTTTTTAACTCTTTATATAGTGTTTCTACCATCCTCCCTGCTCATCACTGGAACCAAGTCATTTAATTTCCATCAGTTTAACAGAAACCTTGGCAAACTTCCTAAAATTACCCCCTGCTTGTTTGCTTTCAACGCTTTGTTTACTTAAGTTTATTGATTTTGTGTGATATTTTCAGTTCACAAGAAACACATTAGAAAGTTGCCCAGGATCCTGTGCATACTGCAGTGTGTGCTTTGAAAGCACAATGAGATGAATTTTATATTCCGATTTTTGTGAACTCACATTGTTGTCAACAGCATGCTTGAAAGAAGAAATCTTCTCAATTCTTAATTAGTGTAGTGGTATAAACAGCCCCAGATTGATGTTGATAGCATCATGCACTGGGCTTCATTTTCTTAATTGCAACGAAGTTTTCCTTAACACAGGAGAAATAACAAATGCCAAGAAAACTACTCTTCTCCCCACCCATCATTTCTTGAAGTCAGGTCCCTTGATTCAGAGAGGGCATTGTTTTAATCCAAATTCCTCCTGATGTAAGCTCAAGTTGTCTAATGAGTTATGTCACTATGCATTGCTGTGCCCCTGAGGAATCTCATTAAAATTTGGAAATAACACTATTAACCACTTTTTTCCCTGTGAATACATTTTAAAATTACTTAAGATCTATGGCAAGCAGAGTGGTATCTACTATTATTTGACAAAACATTTTACCCAATTTTTTAACTGCCTTAGTTCTGCAGTCTCTGTACAGGAGCAGTGAACTCACTGGGGCTCTATAGAAATGCAGAAATGACCCTGACACACATTTTCAGGCCTTTACAACACAGGAACAGACTTTTTTCCCCTACTAGTTTTAAGCTGTCAGTTCTTTCCTTTCATATGTTGTACAAGGGGTTGTTGGATTGTGGAAACTATTGTTACCAGATTAATGCATTGTTCCTCCAGCTTCTGACAGGTGGATATGACTCAAGAAATTATAGAGCTGATGCTTGAACATCAAGAGTTTTTTTAATATTTTAAAAAGGAGACCCAGACATGAAAGGTGACAAGTGAGGAAGCCAACAGCATACTCTCTCTTGCCAAGTATACGTATACATATGTATATACACACAGCGGCACTGTTGAACTTCAGGCCATTCAGTTGTTCTTGCAGCTCAAGAGATACCCACAAATCTCAACAGAATACAAAAATTGCTAACATGGTAATAATGAAAAGGAAAAGAACAGTAAAGGCATCTATGAGTAACTTCTTATTCATCACATAGATTACTGTGGCTGTTGCACAGGAAGCCACTGCATTACTTCTCAGTAGTGTTTGTTGTTCTACAGCTTACTGATTTTCACATATCTTAAAAAAAAAAAAAAGAAAAAAGAAAAAAAAAGGAAGAAAAAAAGGCTATGGCTGCAGAATTGCAATGTCTGCTTCAGCTATAAATAAACATAGTGTGAAATAAAAATAGGCCATGACGGAGACTCCAGCATTCCTTCCAAGTACTCAGCTTGAACTGGTCAATACAACTTCCCATTATCTAAGAATCAAGTCAAAAAGTGATACTTCTAAGCTCTCCAGGAAGAAGCTTGTGCTCCCTTTCATTTTCTTTTGGTGAAAAGAATTATGACTGTTTCGGAAGATTGATTTTGTTCTTATTGTAAAATTCACTCTGTGTCTTGAAGCAAGTGATTTAAAAGATTTGGTTTTTTTGTTTTATTTTGTTGTTGTTTTGTGGGGGTTTTTTGTTGTTTTGTTTTGTTTTTTTTTTTTCTTAAATAACAACTAGGAATAAATTCTGTCTAACCAGAACAGAGCTACATTTCTTTTGTGACTGCTTTGTGACATTTTTGAAAAGTTAATTTGAACCCAGAAATCCAATTTACGTGGATAAATCCCTGGCAATGTCTTGCTCTACTAGACTTTTTTTTTAGCAAAGCATTTTAAAAACTGTCAAAACCCCGTTACTAGAAGTGGGTGTAAAGCCTCACCTCGCATGGCTTTTTACAAAGGTGTAAGACAGAAAAAAAAAAAAGAGAGATGAAAAATAAAGATTCCTGGGCTAGATCCAGTCCCTTCCTTCACACCTGTGGCAAAACTTTGACCCAGCTGAAGATCTTTAAACTGGAGAGAAGCTGCATGTGCATGAGTCACCACATCAAAATGAACACAGTAATTACGGCAGGTCAGCTGTCCAGTCGGTATACAGGGAACAGTGCAAACTTAGAGGACTGGTGCTGAAGCTAAACATGAATTCATTCATGTTCATGTAAACATTGCTTCATTCATGCATAAGCAAGACATAAAAACTAATTTGAGATGCTCAGTTCCCTTAAGTGCAGTACAAACACAGCCAGAGAAAAGATGTAATGAGGGGCTTTAAATAATACCCATATTATATAAATACATACTCATACATATGAGATACACATATCAGTGACATATCAATGTAGTAATCTGATATGGACAAAATCTTCCAGAATGAAAACTGATGAATAAAAGTAAGACACACTTCTGACATACAATCAATTCAATGTGCCTTTCAGAAATCTCACGAGGATACAGCAGGTTTGAAATACGTTCTACATTTTACACAAAGAATGAAAACTTGTTCCTTCTTTTAACACCCATTTCTGAAAATCTAGTTGCTACACTTGCCCCTGAAATATAACAGCTAAGCATCTCTCTCTCTGCATCATGTTAGTGAGATCCATTAAAAAAGAAAGCATTAACATAATTAAAAAAAAGCATCCTTCCCATTTCTGTTTATTAAACCAAAACGTAATTATCAGAGACATGCTGTACTAGATGTTGCCTTTGCAAACAGATGAGCCCAGCATTGTAAACAGCCTGTTTCCTAATCACGTATGCATATTTATGTGCCCATTTGTAAACATTTTTATTTAGTTGATTTTCAGTCATCAGTTTCTAAGACATTTAAACACAGTTTAATTAAATTCTATGGACTTACAAACAATTACCATATATTCATTTTAGAATATTCTCAGCAGCCAAATGTTCAGTATGTTAGAATTTTTGTGTAAATTAATGAGAAGTTACGATAGAGGAGCTACCACTTAAAGAAAGTAAAGTGTTAAGTACACCAGTAAATTAATTTATACCAAATTGAAGAGAATAACATATTTTGATACCCCTGAGATATTTTCACTCTTACAGCTACTCAAAAGAACCAGAACTGTCTTACTTGTTGTGGCTTCACAGGGGTAGTCAATATTCAGTCCCAAATGATGAAAGCTGAACTGCTGTGTGCCTGAAGATGTCTCATTAAACAACTAACTCTGGAATAATACAAGCAAACATATAAGAAATTAAGGTTAAAATGGTAAAAGGCATCCACTGTTCAATGCTCAACATCCTCCTTGTAAACAACATGAAGCTACAGATAGCCTCAAAAAAAAACTCTGATTAGGGAATAATCACTTAAAATTCAAAACTAAACAAACAGGCCAGAAGACAAAAAGCAAATGAAATTACACCCAAAGATTAAAATCAAAGGCGGCAAGAAGTATGTGAATGCCATTAACAAGGCTTAATGTTTAGTAACACCTCCACATTACCACGCCAGATGTTGCAACCCCTCCATGGTCTGGGTGCTCTTCCCATGAAGCAGGCCCTGTCCCTGTAGGGACAACTCCCAGGCAGTGGTATTCACTTTATTTCTTTAAAGAAAAACTCTCCTGTAAACTTTTTCCAGGTATTATTTTCCCTCCTCCTTCAGGCATCTGCTTACACATATCAACACACGCCAGGTTTTGATGAGGAGATAGAGGCCAGTTCTTACAAACCACAAAATCTGCCTTCCAGGTTTCCTCAGAATAACAGAGTAAAATCACTGAACTTCTCACCTTTTGAGTCTAACTTCCTTTGCCATTCAACTTGTTACTGCAGCCACAAATGTCCCTAATTTTAAGCACAATTCTTTGGATAATAAAAATTTATAGATTGGGCCAATGTTGGTGTTTCAACAGTGGATTGATTTGAAGCTGATCTGTAAATCATGTTGAAATATTTTAAAGCCTGAATGAATCCTGAACTTGGATGTTCAGAAGTACAATGCAGAAGTCTAAAGAGCAGTTAAATGAAGTACATGAATGTAACAGCTCCTTTTCAAAAGGAACTAGCTGTAAACCTCAGACTTAGGAAACCAGAGAGAACTCCAAGACGGAAAAAAAAAATACTATGCAAAAAATGTACAAGCATTCTTTTTGGTGAAGTCAGCAGAGAGGTCTCTCAATAGGTGTGATGAGATAAAGAATTGTGTGAACAGTACAGATTTGAGAGATACAGAACATGTACATGAACAATACATGTTTGAGAGATACAGAAGAGATCAGTAGAAGGGTAAAGACTGAAGCAAAGTTAAAAATTTGAAGAAAACTATTGTCTATTCAGAATTTAACCACATAGGAAATCATAAAGTAGAACTCAGTTTTAACCACCTCAACACTACAAACTACAGCTGTGGAGGGTTTTTTTAAGCAAGATGGCTCAAAAGGTAGCATTCCTGAAACTTCTCTGCATTCCTAAATGACCATGCAGGAAGTCACACAGAACGAGACATCTTGTCTCTCCCTATACAGCCAAATCCAAATTACTTGCATGCAATATGCAATGTATCATAAAAGGCTGCTATTTTCCACTAATTGTCATGCATCTTAAGCGTATTGGTGAGTGCTTCATATTTCCATAAATACACTTCTATATGACCTAGCCTGTCTGTAATTTTCTGTGATGGGAGCTCAGGTTGTTAGCGTAAGAATGCACACATAACCACCGGAATGGTTATATGAGGTGCTTTATTGCAGCGCTGGGAAACCAGGGGCACTCACCCAAATCTGGCTTCGACCCCGTCACATCACACTCGCAATTTATACATCAAAAGTTTCGCAATTAATGCATATTCAACCTAAATTGCTACCTTGACTAATACATATGCGTTAGGGATTGCATCATCAGTCTATTACGACATCAGCCTCTTCTGCGCTTGCGTAGTCCCCCTCTGGTGATTGTCCTGATGAAGTAAGGAGTCTTCCTCAGATGAAGTAAGAAGTCTTCCTCGCTTTGTCCTTTTTTGACCTGTCTGTTCTTTGGACAGGCCCCAACCATTATGTGGATGCCAGCATTCTCTTGTTTTCACTTGGCTGCCTCTGGTCAGCCTGCATGTTCTGCTTGGATAAGGTTTTACAGTACTTTCTTAAATCCACCTATGCCTAAATTACAACTAAGGTACAGAACAGCAAAGTTACAACTAAGGTACAAAACTATTAACTAAGGTACAGAACAGCAAAATCAAAGGCCTACTATTGATTTGCAAGCATTCAAATATAATTATTTTAACATAAAATTTCACCCTTTTTCTAACAAGGTGTTTCCCCTCAGCACTCCTGGTTTTACTGGTACTTCAGCAAGGCTCTGCAGATGCTTTTTCTCTTTGGGTTCACAGCTGCCAATGGGAAGGTGGGCATTCACAGAAACTGCTGGGCATGTAATTTTGGGTGCTTAATTTATGTGCCCATAACTACTTCCTGAATTATTTTAAGTTTTATGTTGAACTGGACTTCACAACAGACACATGATACTAGCAAGACAGCTTCATGGCCAGCATCCTTAACTACTGAACCCATTTCAGTTGTCTGTGTTAATTTGATGGTAAAAATTATATTGTAGGGCTCTGCTCTATATGATTATGCACCATCTACTGTAACTCTTAATTGCTATCAAGATCTCCATGATGAAACAGTAACAATATATTTTAGTTACAGATCTTACAGTGAGGCATGCAAGACTTTGCATGCATCCATCAAAGTCAATGGCAAATAAGAAATATAAAGTAATATTGAGACAGCTCTTCAAGCTACAATTCATTCTTGTCTGAATCCAACATAAGAATTTTTGATGACATCTATTCTGAACCATAATGTCATAAAGACAATCACACAGCTACGGGAGAGCCAGCACTGGGTCAGTAGGTACTGAAAAATAGATTTTGGAGTTGTCAGCAAAAATGGAATACTAAAACCTGTGAGCATGAATAATAATGCCAAAAGAAGGATATAAATATGAAATAGAATAGAAAAGAAAATGATATCAGTATGAGTCTATGAGCAAATTGAGACACTCTAGAAACATAAGGAAAAATACTATATTGACAGAAAGAACCTGAAGATGTCCAATGTATTACGGACTTAATAAAAAAAATAAATAAACTAAAAACCCCAAACCCACCAATCTCATCACCTACAGCAGCAAATGAAATGGAAATACAAGGACCAATTCACAGACACGGCAATATTGAACTGGCAACAGCATGTAACCTAAAGATATTATTTGGAAAGATTTGTCATATATTTGAACAAAGAATTCATCTACAGGTATGACATACTTCCACTTTTCTTTTTTTCTTTTTCTAGGCTGCATAGCTGATATCAAATTTCCTCCACAACTTTGTAAAGGAGGCTCTTCTGCTGTTAAATGTATGAAGGAAAACAAAACGATATTATATTATTCACAGAGAGAGAGACAGTGAAGACCCACAGGAGTTCTGATCTTGCTCCTCTGGCCACCACAGGGCACTGAGAGGCTCCCCTTCTATACACAACAGCTCTAAAGGCAATCTAGACAGAACCACATTCACACAATGGGTTTTACAATGAAACCCATTTCCTTTTCCCACAGCATTGCCAGAGCAGGACTGAGGACCCTGGGTTGGTCTGGTTGGGTCAGCTGCCTCCCAAAGACTTCAAGTGATTAAAGCTGGTAAAAAATAAGTAGGCCTGGCAGTGAAGAAGGGATTAGGTTTTGGTACTGAGCTTAAGGATTTTTTCTCAATGGTAACTAAATTATTTTTTAATTCTTTTTTTTTAAAAAAGACTTCATAGCAAGACGGAGATATTTTAAAGCTGCAGAAACGGAAGGGAAAGGTAACAGAAGCTGATGATTTGAATTTAGAATTGGTAACTTTTAAGTTGTCTGCAGTTTAAAAATCAGTAATTTTCGAAAGAGTGTGATGGACTAAAGGTACCTCTCATATACTGAAGTGCTGAAGTAAAGGAGGAAGAGATGTCACATTCTTTGGAGCAGCAACCTGCTGCTTTCATATTCCCAAGAATGAGTGCAATGGGCTTTGAGAGAGAAAACACAAGCTGGAAATCTATGTTAAACTGAAGCAATGGAATCCGTAGTACTGCCAGTGATAGCAAAGAACAGAAATGTTTAGATAGTCATAATTAGAACAAAGAACATGTTGTAAGTAAATGCTACAGGAGGTTTTGGAGGTACATCCAAATACTGTGAACAGCAAAATTTTAATTCTTCTAAGTACACAATACTGAGGATAGGAGAAAAGGAGAATGGTTCTGAATAGCACACCTGCTGACCTCAGCTCATACTTGCACAGACAAGCTTTTCATCTCCCTCCTCAGCTCTGAGTTTTCCACTGAAAAGCTGGCTTAAGCTGTAGATTTACTTGAGCTTGAGCTCTCCTGTCCTCTTCCCACTGTGATGAAGCTGTATCTTCCTCTCTACCAACTGAATAGTCTCATCAAGTTAGACCTCTCAAGGAAAAAAATAATCTTAGTTCAACTGAAGCCTTCTGAAAATGCTTTACTCAAAGAGAGGGTACTTAACAAACAAGAGTGAAATGAACAATAAACAGAAGGTTCCAGCAAAAGAGTATCCAAGGAGATTTAAAAAAAAAATTACAATAGGACTCTGAACCTTAGCATGTAGATTTGGCTAAATATAACCTAGATGCCCCTAAATGTTATAAAACACTGAATGATCAGAGTCAACACTGATCAAAGAGCTGACATTGATTAAATCAACAAATGAAGAACAAGTTATTGGTAGGTAAATATGAAAAAAAAAAAAAAAGAAAAAGATCCAAAGTATTCTCCAGTAGATTTCAGCACAAGACACAGTGTAAACAGGAAGGCAAAAGGAAAGATGGAAGTAATAAAAAAGGGGGAAAAATGCCTATTAAAAATAAATGAATGATGGGCAAGTAATAATCCTATCAAAAAGCAGCTGAACAGGAATCCTAATTATCAGGTATCTGTTACAAAACACAAGCTGAGACAAACATCTAAAAGCCTATTCTATTCTCCTACATGGCTCACACTGCTGTAGTGTCTGAGCATCTCACATCTCTCCATGCATCTATTCTCACAACACTCTGAAATGGAGTAATACTGCTATTTCTTTTTTAAAGAAGAGAGAACTGAAGAATGTCATGCTAAGGCCAACACCCCCCCAGAGAAGTCTGTGTCTTACTTTCATTGATGCAGCCCAGATGTTCACTTGAAAATCAAACACAAAATCTGTGAAAACCATGGAACTATATCTAAGCTGAAGGCTTACCTTTTCTTAACTGAGAAAACCATCACAAAACAATACAGAACTCTTCACCTAGATGGCAGCAGTGTTAGAGATGGAAAAAGCAGGGCAATAAGGCAACACTGTCCCTCAAATTCCTCTCATTGTTAATATTTTATAAAAGAGATAAAAGAAGCTTTCCAGCCCACGACAGAGGCAGGACTGGAAGCAACAAGATACAAAAATGACTCTAGGGGCATGTGGTAATCAAGATAAAACCAAAATGCAATCACAAAACACCATAGTGTCGAAAGCCCACTGCTGAATCAAAAGAAAAAAAAAATCTTCAGCAATTACCCTAAAGCCAGATAAAGGCTGCTGGGCTGTCCCTAATTTCACTGAGCAATTTTTCCACATTCCTGGATGGCAGTGCCTTCTCCTAGAAGCAATAATTCTCACATCCGTAGAGCTGCATCTCTCTTGTGCTGGGGGACAATAGCTCTCATGCGCAGCAACAATAAATACATGGTATATATACACCAGTGGCAGCCACTAATAAACTAGAGTCATGGGCTGTCCTAGCCTGCTGGCATCTCTCTCGCATGATTTAGATCCATTTACCAGCTGTATCGCCTCGCCCCTCATTTGCTGTTTTTTTGTTAAACAGCTAACATATTATTTCCCATCAGCACTCACCCTCATCCCCACAGTGCTCAGGGGATGCTTTGTTACAACTGTAAATGAGAATGCCATGGTCTTTTCACTCTTCTGACAGTGACTTCACTTTTAAGTTGTTAGTGCTCAACTCCTTACCTCCCTGCCAGGAGAAATGCTGCTTAAACAGCTGTTGCACAGGAAAGAAAAAAAAAGAGAAAAAAATGAAAAAAGGCACAGAAAAAAACAATAAAAAGCATAACTGTATCCTGAGAAACAGTGTTGAACAAAATAGTTGACCAAGTCACTGCCAACAAACTGAAACAAGGAAAATTGAGCTGCATTTAGCAGAGGCATTCAGAAAGGAGCACTGCTGGCACTCAGACTCGTTACAACAATAAAATTTCTGATCCAGTTTCCACCAAAAGCCAAAGTACTAAGCACAAGTAAAGACATGCCAAAGTGTTTCAGAGCATGTGCAGTGAGAACTTTCACAGTGTTGCAATATCAAATCTTGCTTGAGGGGTAGGTAGACTCCTGAGGCTCTCAGAGCTCCTACACTTAAACACAGCAAGAACACCATCAGCAAGCAGTCACCAGCGCTGCTTCCTAGAGCATCTGGAGTAAAACAAACTTTTCATAAAACCATGGCAACAAATATATGTCATTATTAGAATAAAGGTCTCACAGAAAATGCACATATATTTTATTTTTTAAACCAGCATTGCAGTATCTCAGCCACCTACTTCAGCTCTACCTGTCTCCTGCTCAATATCCCTGGCAACCCTGGCTCCCCTACATCCCCTTTACCATTTCCACTCAGGCATAATCTAACAATTCCTTCCCTACAAAGAATTAACTGTGTTATTGCCCATGTCCATGTACCAAAAGTATATATTTAGACACCCAATGGAGACAGCTGGTGCCCAAAGTTATCACTAGAACTCGAGTGGATTGATATTTTTCCCTGAATGGAAGGCTCAAAACTGGTGAAAGCTCCCTCTCAAAGAATCATTTTGAATAAATTGAATAAATAGAAGTATTTCTGTTTAATAATATAAAAATATTTTATTTCAGCCTAACATTTCAATCGAATTGGATAAACATCATAAGTATTCCATGTCTTTAAAATCTTTGCGTTTTTCAACTTCTTGCCCTGAGGTGGGACTAAAATACTGAAATTACTCAAGTTTCTTATGGACTAAAAATGCTGTTGTCTCTGCTCTACCAGATGCTAAAAAGCCTTTCTTAAGAAAGTCTGTATCAGAATAAAAATCATCTGATCCCATCAGTCTAATCCATCACCCTAATTGACTTGATCATTTGGTATAGATTATAGCAACATGACTCTTGCAGGCACTAATCGCTCACCCTAATTTCAGCTAAGTGCAGCAAACAAACAAAAAAAAAACAAAAAAAACCCCAACACACATACACACACACAAAACAAAACAAAGAAAGAAAATTAAATGGGAAAAGAAGCTAATATGCATTATTCTGTGTATGGGACACCCTGCAGCTGATTAAGTGCCTGAAATCAGATATGAAAGTTAATCTTGTAAACATCTGCATATTAAAAACATGCAGATCTAAAACTGGCCATTCCTACACCGAAGAAATGGCAAATTCTGCACAAATTCCCAAAGCGAGCCCAGCCCTGAAAGCAGCAACACATGTGCATCAACACAACATTGGACCTGCTTATTTTGCTGCAAGGAATCCTAAGGGGTGCCAGGTAATTTAGTGTTAACGCACCTTTACACTCCCAGTATGCTTTCCCATATTTTCCCATATTATTTTGCAATCATAACCTCTTTATTCTAAGACACCAAGGGAATTACTTACAGTATCAGGATATATTCAAAACCTGTGTAAATGACTGGTAGAAATTCCCAAAGTGACGCTTCCCTAAAATTTCTAATCACATCAGAAATTAAACCAGAAAGAAGAAGAAATACATCTTTCCCTTGAGAAAAATTCTCGTGTAATCAATGGAAAATTACAGCAATTCTGCAGATTTTCCTGAATGGCCTTATACAACTAAAGTTTTGCTCCTACCTTGTAAAATATATAGCAGCAACATCCCAGATTAAATTAATACAAGCTTCTGAAGTCATCTTTGTAGAAAAAAAAAAAAAGATTATTTTTTTATAATTCATGAAGAGATCTCAAAAACTATATGTACTTAATCCTTCAGCAATGCATACCAGCGCATAAAATAAGTGCTGTTTAAATTAAGAACTAGTAAAGTGTTCCACACTCTTAGGAACTAAATGTTTGGTGAAAGATACGCTTGGTGCTACAACAACAATATGCAGCAATGTGCAGCTGTACATGTAGCGGCATACAGATAGCTGTGTTTGATATGTACTTAGTAGTAATTACTAAGCAATATTTATTCATTTACATATGAAATCAGAAGAAAAAGAAGCTACTTGTAAGGAGTTAGTTAAATATATATCTGCATGTATGTATCTATGTATAAGTGTATGTGAAAGTGTCTCCTCTGAGACAGGCAAGAAACACGGATATATGCGAAATGCAGTTTTTCTGAGGAAAATTATATTTCAGAACCTTACTGCAGACAGGAACAAAAAAAAAATCCTACACTTTGCTGCTCTTTCACATAAATCGGGAAAAAAAAAACCAAACATTAGAAATGCTCTTCAGTAACTTCTCTGAAGCACAGTGGAGTCATCCTGTCTTAATGACAGAAATATGAGAGAAAAAGAAAACAAAATAGTTTTTATTTATAAGTAATTTCCACATTAAAAGGTTGCACAGATCTGAAACTATTGAGGGGCAGAGAGGTACTGGACAGAAAACAAACATATCAACCCTGGGAGGACTTCTAGAAGCAAGCAGTAGTGGCCGTTCATTCTGGTCACTATTTTCTTGCAAAACATAAGCCTTTATTTCTTGACCTAAATAGCATGATCTGTAAATAGGAAGGGAGCTGCTGGCTTAGAATAATTCTTCATACAGATCATAATCCTTCAGCAGAGGGAAAACATGCTGCCAGAAATGTTTACACATTGATCCCATCAGTATTAGGTTACTGGTTCTGCCTTTATCAAATGAAGAGCTTCTTGTTTTTCCCACTCCACACACACCCTTACTGAACTGCAAAGAACTGCAGAAGCTCATTCAGGCTCTCAGGGAAAGTCCAAAACTAGCTTTAAATTTATTTTGTTGGGTATTTTTAACCTAGAAGGAATTTTCCATCTATAGTCTATAGTGCTAAGTGAACAGACAAATCAGTTCAAGAACAAACAATGTCTCAAAGGCAACTCAGTGCTCAAAAGCACTCCACTATGTGCTCAAAACTCAGGGAACATGACTCAGCCTTAGAAAGAAGTGCAAAATAAATACATCCTTTCTTCACTCACTGGGACTTCGAGAAATTCCTTGAGCACATTTTCTTATTCCATTAGACTTATTCCGCTTATTCCCTAATATGGCATTTGCATTAGTCAAGGGGTTTTGGCAGCACCCTAGTCAAAGCAGTATTTCAGTATGAGACTTTCCAGACATTTATTCCAATGAACCAAAGAACTCTGCATTTATTGTGCTAGCACAGGACCATTCACATGGCTCATGCACAGGAAGCTTCACATACCATAATCACTGCTTCAGTACTTTAGAGATGATTTGTCCATACCCCTGAGCTTAACCCACAGCCTGCGACCACGTATTTTAGCAGCACTTCTCTATGTCTCACTCTTTGCAAATCTTTATTGGCATGAGTAACAACCTAGAAATGAGAAATGGCCTGCAGTGAGCAAACAGGAAGGGAACTTCCATGCACAGATTATCTTTGCAATGTAGCAGGCTTTTTTGTGTGTTATTATCTAGACTACTGAAAGTTTATCCAGCGATTTGACACCCTGTAAAAATGTGCTTTGGAGTAGTTCTGGGGCAACTGTGTACAATGATTCTCAAGGGGAGACCTGTTCTGCAGGGTCGCTGAGTTCATATCAGAGAGATCTTGTATGTCCCCTGGCACAAGGCTGGGTGGGTTCCACAGGGTCCCTTTGCAAGGAGCCTTTGAATGGGTTGTGCCAGGTCTCAGAAGTGCTCCATCAGGGAAGCACAGCAAGAGGAACACTATTTAGATTTGCAAGATTTGCTCAGTTTAATAAAGAAATGCAAATCTGTCATGGTTTGAGCATGTTTTGAGGGTGTTTTTGTTCAAGGATTTTTTCCAGCCAGGTGGAGGAGGGGAGTCCGGGAGAAAGGAGAGACAGGACACCTGCCCCAGGCTAGCCAATGAGGTATTCCATACCATAGCACGTGATGCCCAGGATGCATACTGGGAAAGAGAGGGCTGGAGGGGAGGAAAATGGAGGAGGGAGCACGCGGTGCTCAGCTGGGCAGGGTGGAGTGAGTTATGGGTCGGTGGCTGGTGGGGTGTTGTATTCTCTTCACTTGTTGTTTGCTGTATCATTATTATTTGTAGTGGTAATTGCAGTGGTGATGAAAATTCTGTGTTATGCCTTAGCTATTAAACCGTTCTTATCTCAATCCATGGGGGCTACATTCTTTGGATTCTCCTTCCTAACTCTCCGGGAGTTGGGGGACTTGGTTTAAACCACGACAAAATCTTTACAAAAGGCCAGGGAATAAACTCTGCTTCTGACTCTTAACCTCTAAAGGAAGAGCTCTGGAGTCCTCGTTCAGATCCCTCTTTGAAATGAGAGGGTATTTCACTGGGAAATAGAGAATTTGCTGAACCTGGTCTTGGGGGGGGGGGGGGAAATAAATCATTAGGAAAGTAACACAGAGAAAAATAACAGCTCAGAGAAATCTCATTTGTAAACCTGTTTGACTGAGGAAAGAAAAGCTGTGAGCCTAACAGAAATAAACAAACACAGGAAGAAAAACATCATTAAATCCAGAGCCAGAAAAAAGAACATTTATGAGAAGTTGTAGTCATTATAGGGTTCCCTTTCCTCCAGAAAACAGACTTGCAAGAAGGCTTTGCCTGACAACAAAAATAAGTGCAGAATCATATACTGAATATACAGCAGATTTAACAACAGTGGTAAAGAGAATAAAAAACATTCCATATGGAATGTATTTCTTCCTATAGGAAAAAATAAAGCTTGAGATATTTCCTCATATTTGCTGAAGGGTACTGCTTTCTAGATACAGACCCCCCCATGGCAGGGGGTTTGGAACTAGATGATCTTAAGGTCCTTTCCAACCCTAACTATTCCATGATTCTGTGATTCTATACATCCTGTCAAAATCATGTTTTTCATTCTCATCACAAAACATTTGTGTACATGGGACCAAGCCCTACATGTTTATCTCAAGTACTTTGCTGCTCCAGACAAGAGGGAACTATTGGTACTACACGCTTCCCAGGGGTCTGCTGTTCTAGCACCAAACCTCAAACACTCCATTCCTACACCAGATTTCCTCCCACTCATTTTCTTCTGATGACTCTGACACTATCATCGAGAGCATCATACTTTTCCCCATAACCTATGAACTTGGATTAATTTAACTACATCAAAATAGATTAATTATTCTGGATTTATACTTTTTCAGAGCCAAACAAGTTCTTAGTTCAGATCCAGGAAGGGACATGTCACACCATACAACATTTTTCTTAAGACAATAATTTAAATCAAATTAAAGCAAGGGGAAGCAGGTTATCAATTCTGAGTTTTCATTAGCTGTAATCTAGAAACAAAAAAAAAAAGGAAAAAAGAAAAGAAAGGAATACTTTGCTTTACAAAAAATGAAAATTAAAAGGTAGTTGCAGAAAGCAGGCTGCAATTTGACCGCTTGTGCTGGAGATTTAGTGACTAGAATAGGAGCTCTGATTGTTTTAATCTGCCACTACCACTCATTTGTTTTCACGGGGTTTATAATACCAAGGAACCAGAAGCACACTAATCACTCTAACTGTTTAAACTTCTGATTAATGGCAAATTCAAACTAAATTTATCAAATGAAATGTTCCCTCTGTTTGTCTTATATATACACTCAACCTTGAAATATTTTTAACAGTTCTCTTCTTCTCAAATTTCATATACTGCATAAATATTCATAAATGTAATAAACACTTATTATAGAAATCACAGCCCAGAAGACATTGACAGAGATTTTTAAATGGACTGCAAAGCAGAGTGAAAGCTTTACAATGCTGCACTGACAGCAGCAGTCATTACAGTTCTCCATCTCTATATCCATCCTGCAAAGACCCATATATACATCTCCAAGCACATATCTACCATGAAGACAAAAGTTACCTTTTTAAATTGATATGTAGTAACACAAAATACAATCCTAAGCAAAGAATTCTGCAGCTTTCGTATCAAGTCAAGCAAGCTTCACACATAGTACACTCAATTTATTGTGCACAAGTTCACATTTTGTGCTCTAGTTACCAGCCTTTTGATTATTGTTGTCTCCAAAGAGAATGCAGTGGAGCACTCCCTCCATGAGCTGTGGCAGGAATGGCTCATCTGGGATTAACTGGGGAGGGCACCGCCAGCAGACCCAAAGCTAGGAAGACAGCAAATAGGAAACCTCATGCACCAAAGAAGCAAACATGTCTGCCACCTGCCAATGTTTCCTCACTGCTCGATGGTTTACTGTCCCACATACTGGTGCTGGTTGCTCAGAAGAGCTGAGGGCACATCTAGCCCACCGCGGCAAGACTAGGTGTATAGTCCCTGTGAACAGGTCTCATGAACTGTTTAGCACTGGGGCTCAAACATCTATTGACATTTCTTCTTAATACAAACAAGGTTACAATAAGTAAAGCTTATTGTGTAACTAAAGTAAGAAGTGAGGTAAACACTCATGACTTGCAAAATTTGTAAATTATGCTTTACCAAATGCTGTTCCCAAATACTAGTTTATGGATATTTTGCCTGTTAATCACAGAGGGTCATCTGCTAGGAGAAGACAGAACAAAATTACTCTTCCTAAATGCAACCAAATCTACAAGACCTTCAGAGCAGAATTACTTATAGAAACACAGTTCCATTTCTTAAAAATCAGAAGATACAAAATCCTGTCTTCTGCTAACCCACAGCCTTCTGCAGTAGTACTTCCTTCTGCTTTTGTATTTTGTACATCTACACAAAATATAATTATTTTTACTACTCCCTGTTGTGTTTTAACCCCAACTGGCAACTAAGCCCCACACAGTTGTTCACTCACTTGCCCCTGGTAGGATGAGTGAGAAGAACTGGAAGAGTAAAGTGAGAAAACTTGTGGGCTGAGACAAAGTCATTTAATAAGTAAAACAAAATCCATGCGTGCAAACAAGGCAAAACAAGGAATTCATTTACCATTTCCCATCGACAGGTAGATACTCAACCATCCCTAGGAAAGCAGGGCTTCATCACACCTAACGGTTTACTTAAGAAGACATACCATCACACTGAACTCCCCCTGTTCCTTCTTCTTCCCCCAGCTTTACACGCTGAGCATGAAGCCATATGGTTTGAATATCCCTTAGGTCAGTCAGGATCAGCTGTCCAGTTGTGTCCCCTCCTAAATCCTCATGCACACCCAACCTACTCTCAGTGGGGTGGGGAGCAGTAGAGGTCTTGACTGTGCAACCCCTGTTCAGCAGTAACTGAAACATCCCCAGATTACCAGCAGCATTTTCAGCATAAAACCAAAACACAGCCCTTTACCAGTGACTATGAAGAAAATTAATTCTACCCCAGCCAAAACCAGCACACTTTCACAGCACAGAGAACCCAGAGGGGAAGACCCTTTTCATCAGAATTTTATATACAAATCTAGTGGCAAAGACTTCATTAAAAACATAGTCTGCATCTTCATGTTTGGTTCGTTCCCATAAATATGATCAGTGTCTTAGAAGGGTTTTTTTTTTTTTTTGCCATTTATTTTAAACTGAAAGAAAGATGAAGAATAAGGGCTAGATTCCCAGGTAGTTTAGTTCTGCAAAGCTCAAAAGTCTTCTGTGCCTAAAATCAGCACATGATTTTTTTTTAGATTCCCCATTTAACTGCAGTAGTTGGTTCTCCCTGACAATTCTTAATTAAAATGTCTTGATATTTTCTCTAGGTTTTAGAAAAGGAAAAAATTAAACATAAAAAAAAAAGCCTGCTGCCATCACTGTGTATTTTAAGTGTCTTCATGTACTTAAGCTGTACTTTCAAGGTGATTATTAACCAGTCCTATAAAAATCAACTTATTCTTTATTCTTCTAGGAAGACAGCTAATAGGTGACATTAACAGTGTTTCCTCAATTTTCCAGCTGAATTCAAACCTGTTCTAGAGTGATTTGTAGGACAGCACATGGTTTCTAGCAGATGCCTGTTTTAGCAGATATTATTAGCTCTGAAACCATGCATAAACTCTCAGAAGGTCAGAGAAGGATTAAAAACTGACAGTAAGAGGCTCAAGTAAATGAAGGTAAATACATCAAACAATCTATTTAACACAGGCATCACATGAGTTAGTACTGTCATCCCTGAAGAGAAAGTTAAATAAAAACAGGGAAATACTGATTTCTGAAACTGAAGGGCAGCAAAATTTGTTTAGATGAAAGAACAGAGAAAGGAAGAAAACCAAGGCAACAACATGACTGACAGTCATTACACCCAATTCTGCAACATGGCAGCAACATGCAGAGCACTCCCATCTCCAGCACCTTTATCTCAGGAATCCCAGTACTTATGTCCATGAAATAAACATATCTGTAGTGAAAACTGAAAAAATTCTCAATTAAAATTAGCTGCTGTGACATATTACATATTACCCATAAACACCCCCCAGTTCCCATGCCACAGCTCCCTGTTGAGGCTTTGCTAACACAGGGATTAAGACTCAAACATTGCCTGCTCGTAAGTCTGCAGAAGGGGAGGGTAATAAAGTCTTCAAATTCGTTCACAACCTGAGCTATTTCCATAAAGGCTAGAATTGCTTATGAAAATCTCTTTAAACCTGCAGCTAAAGGTTGTGGTCCAAAGCCACAGCATGAGCATCTCAGGCTGATCTAGAAGCACACAAGGTGCCATTCTCACTCTGACTGTTTTTTGGACACTGTTATCTTCCTTGCCAAGAGAAACCAGGCGCTCTGTAGCACATTCTCCTCTAAAGCAAGTCAATTTCATTGGAAAATCCACCACATACTTGACGTTACTATGAAGAGTTTTAGCTTACTCATTTTGTAACATTTCAATAATATTTGAGGTCTTTAGAAAAGAAACTGCTTGTAAATGTACTTGTGTGTGCTCTAGCAGGATCCAACCTCAAATTTTCATGCCTATCCCTAGGTATTACCTCAGATCTACTGGTAGTGGCAAATAAGTATAGTCTTCCCTAAAAATACTGTCAGGAAAGTCAAAAGTTGCTTAATGTATTCTCTTGTAAATAGCCTTCAGCTTAGAGTAATACAATTCTGACAGGGATCTTGGATACCAACTGGGTACTAGAAAAAGGGAGCCTTGGTTACTCATACACAGTTCATTATCATAGAAAGGTCAGGTTTAGATCTACACAGTCCCAATTGTAAAGTGGGCTTCTATGCAAAGAACACAGTAGAAGTCTTAATCATATAGCAATCTGAACGAATAATTAACTATTATAAGTAAAAGAGCTTCCTTCAAATTGTTTTCCTATTACTTTGAACAATATTGTTGAATCCACTATGAAGAATATGGCATAAAGCTTGCATATTATTCTCTTTCATCAACAAGTCCTTTATACCAACGTGCATTGTGAAGAAATGGGAGGACGAAAAACATACTGCTTTTTCCGTAGCACATCTTTCTAAGCTTAGGCTAAAAAGTCACACCTAAACAGAAGTCAGAATGCAGCAAAAACTGGAAGTCCCATTTTACTTTGAAAAGTAAAAGGTAAACAAACAGAAAAGAATTTCTAGTGGCAAAAATATCCATATTTATTCCATTGTTAAAATATAAGAAGAGATTTATTTGCTATATTTGATTTTGATTTTTAGAACATCAAAAACAATGTACACTGAATAATTTAAGCTCCAATGCATTTCCCTGAATGGAACATGCTCTCATGAGAGGTAAAAGAATCAGTTTACATTGTGAAAATGGACAATAGGAAAGAAAGATTTCTCTAAACACAACACACCAATACAACTTACTTACAATGTCTGGCTTTATATAAACTATTACAAATTTGTTTTTCATATTTTGGCTAATGTAAAACTCTTGTAGCTGAACCATAATAGCATTCAATTCTTATGCATGAAGAATTTGAACCACTGAAAACAAACAAGAAACATCTTATATACAGCTGAAGAAAGGGAAGATTTCAAATAATTAATCAAAAGTTGGAAAGAATAATGAACTAGTTCTCTGACACTTTGAAAGACATGCTGAATGGAGTACAAAGCAGTTGCAGGCTCTTCAAATCTAATCAGTACCATCAGCATGAATACTAAAACACTGTATTTCAGAGATGAGGTGATATCCAACAAGCAATAATATTCTCCTTGTGTTCTCACCATATACAAACTGAAGTCACAATTTACACATACAAAGGAGTATTAATATAATTGCACATATTCTGACTTCTGTAGTTTTTATGCAATACTAGAAGTATATTAATGCAAGAGATGAGCTTTACTTAAAAAATTAGAGAAGCAGAAATGAAGATTCAGTCAAACAGAAGAAAATCCTTTATCTTAACTAGCAACTCTGATGCTTGGTAAAACTATTGTGATGGGAGAGAGACAGTTAAAAGCATCAATCTCCTTGTCAGAAGTTCGCATGTTCCCAGGTTTAATTTCAGAAATGCCAGAATTCAGGAGTGGGGTACCAGTTGTACACTGATTAGCATGCTTTGATTTAGGAATTAAAGCATCTAGATATGTTATTATTACAAAGGATCTACCTGTTTTAAACTACTAACAACATTAATTTATTTATGACTTGTACTGAAACAAAAGTGCAGTCAACTGTTTGGAAAATGAGTCAAGGGATGGCAACAACATAGCTGTCACAAAAAAATGCCTTGCTTTCTTGAAGACACTACTGGAGTCCAACCAAATTAGAAACAAGTGGTCAAAAAAAGAGGCAAAAGACAGCTCACACTGACGAGCTTAGATCAAATGTCCTGAAGCTCCCTGCAGGGCCTCTGCTTAGAAAGGGCTAGTAGAAATGTCATTTCCCTTATTATAATAAAATTATTCTTTTAAAAAAGTATTTTAAAAGGGCAAGAAGGTAGGGGGTTTCTCCATGCATACCGATAGCCTTACTCAGCCTGGATACCTGCCAGTAAAACTAAATGAAGGAGATGAGAAATGGTCTTTGTATCTGGAAAATATCACACGCGCATCACTGGTCTGCCATGAATGAGCCAACCGATGCCAATTAATGCAGAGCCAACAAGACTGTACCGAATTTCATCATGTAGGAGGTTAAATAGCAATTTTAAAATTGCAAAGCAAGAATATCCTTGCAAAAGTAGAGAGCTTGGAATTTATCAGCTGTATGCATGTTTAGGGATGGCTGAAGGAAATGTTATTACTTTTCAGATGTAGCTCTGAGGACATTAAACTATAGCAGTTATATACCTAATTTGCACAGGTGCTTTGGTAAATCCTACAAATGCCTAACTTAACCATGTAAATATCTTTAAGATACCCAAGTCTCAATCTATTACAGTGTAATTTCTTTCCAGGAGTAACTGAATCTTGAACATATTGATGAAAAACCACAAAGAGAAAATACAACAAAGGCCAGCAATTACCAAAAGGAAAAAAAAAAAAAAAAAACAGAACACAACAAAACACCAGGATATTGTTTTTAACAGTCAACAAGTTCTTATGCTCCATTCTGTATATTCATTATTGGAAATTCAGAATACTTTGAGGTTAACTCAGGAGTCATTCAAAGTCATTTTCACTCCTGTCACAAGAACTCATTTTTGTTTCCAGATAAATCAAAAAGACATAAATTCACAGGGGAGGTTCACTTTCTCATCTCTTTTTTTTTTTAATTCTTTCTGTCAAATAGCTTTTGGTATTGTTTCAGAAACATCCATTATACTTCAAGACTAAAAGCTATATGAAAATTTTGCAACCTTCTGATATATCATTAATGAGTGCAGTTCTTCCAATGTGAAAGAGTGGAAGAATCAATGAGGTCTTATAAACACATGAAATACATTTTTATCCAAGTCCAACTTTATACCTGTATCACCTCTTTTTGCCAAAATTTCTATTGAAAACTCAAGGACCATTTTAGATATGGCCATTCTGATTAATAACTGATTCAGATATGGATATTCTGATTAAACTACATTAATTTTAATCTAAACTTCATAATTTTGTCTAAGTTGGAGTCATTGGTGGTCACACACACACATGCAGATACCTCAATGCATTTTTGACATGTATTTTGTATTGTGAATGGGAAATTTAGATTTCATAAGAACTTAATTTGAATCTGGTAGAAAAAAAGTGTTACAAATGCACATCTCCCCTACATGCAGTACTTGGTCTGCATCCAAATCTAAACCATTTCTTCTAAAGAAATTCATCTACAGAAGGAACAGAATGTCCTCCTCAACAGAAAACACCCACTCCAAAGTCCTCATAATAATGGTAACTGTCATACATAATGTATATTGTAATAATTTTTCCTGGAATACGTAATTAAAAGATATTTCTTTTAATAAAAGATATGCACTTTCTATTGAGTTATCATTCATATTTAGACTATCCAATTATGCATTAAGAGGCAATTTTCATATTTTTGGACATGTACACATTATTCTATTTTAAAATGTAAATACAATTTCATTTTATATCATATCGAGAGAAGAATGACTCAGATAGGCTGCTCTGCACCTATAGCAACTGACATCTGCCAGCAGTTCACATTCTGGTTAGGAAATGTCCTTTAGATTTGTTGTGTTTTGTTTCATTTTTCGGCTTGCCTCACCATTTCTAAATATGGGATGCTACAGTACCAGCTCTGAGTGCTGATTAGCTGGTGCACACTATTTGACAGCTGCTACATTGTGAATGTCAGTACATTTCTCTGCTGGGCTTCTTTATTTAACAGCATTCAAGCTGTATGACAGCAAGAGACCTCTTCATTCCGTCTTCCTGCAGCCCCTGCAGAAGTCCAACATTCACATGAAAAAGATAAAAGAAAATAATTTTTTTAAAACTGATAAAATTGTGTGCATGGGTGTCAAAGCAAAAACAAAGCCACTGTAGTTGTTAGCAGTTGTCCATCTCATTCTCTCGCCATTTCAACTTTTCATTGTTCATATTTGCAAAAAGACCTCCTCATACAGTTTTCAGAGACTAAAGCTGCACTTTTTTCGAGCCCATCCAATAGCCAGAACTTCAAAGAACAGATCAGGATATTTAGGAAAGCTGTAGCTTAGATGCTGTGCTGCAGTTGCACATTCCTCCTATGTCTGCAAAGGCCAAAAACTAATTTTCACTCCGTTTACTTTCAGTGACCAGCAGACAAGCAGTTTTACCTCCATTCATACCCTCTTCTGGCAAAGAAATGTATGTGCATATATGTATTTGATCATACATATCCATATTTTTTATAGTGTTAGGTCACATTTTAGGCACTCTTAAAATTTTCCAGGGACCACAACACACCAAAAAAACCCCAAAGAAAAGTTGTTTTTCCTCTAACCAGGGCAACATCTACTGCTCTGTCCTCTCAACATTTTCACTTCTCTCAGTAACCAATAAAACTCCCAGGTTTATTGCAGCTCTCACTCTTGGTGGTCTACGAGCTCTCTGTCTTCAAGGCTAAAAAAGGTGTTGATTTTTTATTTTTCCTATTTGTTTTCACTTTCACCTTTAGGTGTTTAAAATATATTGTCCCAAGGTAAATGCAGAATATAATCTGGCCCCTTCGGTTTTACCATAAAGAAGGCTTGAGGCAGCTTTGCCCCACAGTATAAATAAGTGCTGGATCTCTACTGTGCTTTCACCTTTGAACAGCTCAGAAAGAGACAACTACCCTAAAGGTACAAAAAACAAAACTGAAATTTTTAGCTGTTGAAAAGATGTTTTCCATGCTTCCTAACCATGAAGCTTTTCAAATTCCATGCCAGCCAAAAAAGCTGAAGTAAACCGAGCATTAGTATTCAGCCATTATTTACTCCTTTATTTTAATATATAATTATGGTGAATAGCCATAACTCGTGAACCACATAAAAAATTTGTCACAAAAGTCTGTGTGTTCTGAACTGCAATGAACTATGCTCCAGTACAGTTTTAACAATGCATTTAAAAACATATATTTGTGTTACTCAGATTGCTCTAGAAGCAATTATGATAGTGACTGAGGACATGAGCTTACTGGAGCTTGGAAAGCTGTAGATATGAAAATGTAAGAACTAAGAAGGAGCAGATTTTGTGTTATTACACAAAGTAAATGAGATCAACAATGACAAATTCTTCCTTGAAGGAGAGATATGCCAGAACATAGTGAAGTGGGAAATAAGAAAAATGGGATTGAGGTCACCTCTACTTAACCTTTCCTGGGGAGGAAAATGCAGGTAACCCAGAAAACTGCCAAAATGCAGGATCAAATGAAAAGTGATTCCACTCAATAAAGTTCCCTAAAGGTCAACACTTAAAGCAAAAATGAATCAAATGGGGGAAGGTGAAGGGGTGGAGGAGGCGAAAGATTTCAAATGAGGTTAGCTATATCCAAGACATGAAAAAGACTGCATTTACACTGAACAAAATCTCTAACACTATCCTTGCCCTTTGGACTTGTACAGTGGAGAACTGGAATGGCTGGTGGCACCAGAGAGTTCTTGCTTCAGAGGGTTTTGCATTGGTAAGTATCTCCACTGCATTCTTCAGCTGTTATTTTTTTCCTCCAGACCAATAGTTTTAATCACTATTAGAAAAAAATCATTGCTTTTAGCTCCAGATCTTGATGGTACTTCCAGATAAATAAACTGCCCCACATTCTCCTTAATTGTTTTGTTTTGAGGGTTTGTGGGTTTTTTTCGTTATTGTTGGTTTTGTGGTGTTGTTGGGGTTCGATTTTTTTTTCCTTTTTTTTCCTTTTTTTGGGGGTGGGGGGTTGTTTGGCTTTTTTTTTTTTTTTTAGAGCATAAATTAACTCATTGACACGACTGAGGAGTTTTTAATAACAGTCTAGGACATACAAACAGTTTTTCATATCTTTAAAGAAAGTTGGAAGACTTATTCTAGTAATGTCTCAACAGGGCTATTACTGATGTTTCTAAATATAAAGACAGGGATAAGGCTTTGCAGGATCTAAGGTCCAGAATGCTAGTCTTCATTACAGGAGACCAGGTGTTCCTGACAGAAAGGATATTCAAATCCTGAGGGAAATAATCACTAACAATTTAAGTAAATGGATTATTAGGAAGGTTTAGTTTTTAAAAAAATTGATATGAAGGGAGAGAAAAAAAAAATAAAAAGTGTATGCCTTGATTCTATGGAAAATTACTATTATGTTCAAGACAAAAAAAATCAAAATCGAACCCAAATTTCAGTGTGCCTGTTAAAAAACATCCAAATCCATCAACTGTTCTTCTCTCAAATCCCTATGAAATTGTTTCAAACAATGACACTGCACTGTGCTGGTATGTTTAGGATCAAGCAATAACCTGATTCTTGGTTTTAACTGTATAATGACAAATTGCAAGAAAAAAAATTATAGCAATTGAGGAGCAGCTTCATTTTAAAAGTTTAGAGAGTAATATCACACTGGACTGCAAAGATAGATTAGCTTGAAATTTGTTCTGCAATTAATCCCTGGAAAGAAATCTATTTGCATGCAAAAAGAAGGAGACTTAATTAATAGCCAAGTATATTTAAATTAATATACCAGCTACTCACAGACAATTGTAGCTTCATTCTGTATTGAAACCAGCACAGCACTGACTAGCTTTTTTGACAATGTGAAACAAAGCTGTAGAATAGATCTCATGTAAGTAAAAAAAAATAAATAAATAAATAAAACTGTTCTGTTTTGATTTCAGTACTTCACTAGATATGGAATATTTGAGATTGATTTTATACTGAAAATATTAGAAGGTTTTTTAATTATTAAGGGAATGCAAATGGGAGAACACCAGTGGTTTATGCTAAATTATCAAGTTGGATGAATCATTTTGCATATCTCCAAAGAACCATCTTATTACCTCTAGCAATAATCTTGTCATAAAAGAAGGCTATATGTTAACAATAAATGCTAAAGACAAAATTAATACAAGGTAAAAATCACATAGCTGGACTTGAACTGTCTAGTAATGGGGCTACTAAACGCAAGAAATCAGCTGCCCAGCTAGTGAGTCTTGTCAACTCTCACTGTGTTTTATACAAAGTCAAATTTGGTAGGGATGTCCCAAGAAAGGTCATTAGGCAGATAAGGAACATTCCATGTGAGACTCCATTGAAAAGCAGTATTAATAGGAACTTTAAAATTAAATATTTTAGGGCTGGCAAGTGTGGAATTTGAGATGTCAAAGAAATCTGGAGCCCCTTCCAACCTGAATGACACTGCAAGTACATATGGACTTTCCTAGATGCTTAAATTCCTAAAAAAGTCCAAGCACACACACACTTCACAGCGCTTCTCATGCAACCGTAAACTAAAGCTTTAATCAGAGCTCACAGCTGAGACAAGTCTTCTCAAGGTAGAAACAGGTTTGGAGAGCTTTTTTCCTGGCACTGTCTAAGCTCATGGCTGGGAAAATAAAGTATTTCATTCTCCTAGGGTGTCAGTCTGACTCCTTTGGGAAACCTTGCTTTCACTGAAACAAGTGAAAAGCATAACCTTAAAACACCACAAAATTTCTATGACCATAATAAATCTCTTCCAGCTACAAAAATTGCTCTGGTTTGACAGGAACCAGTAAAGAAGGCTCAGGGGAGAGCTTATAACAATCTTCCAATACCTAAAGGAGGCCTACAAGAAAACTGAAGAGGGACTTCTTACAAAGACGTGTAGTGATAAGACAAGGGGTAATAGTTTTAAACTGAAAGAGTGTAGATTCACATGAGACATTAAAGAAGAAATTGTATGCTATGAGGATAGAGAGGCACTGGTACAGGTTGCCCAGAGAAGCTGTTGCTGCCCCATCCCTGAAAGTATTCAAGGTCAGGTTAGATAGGGCTGTGAGAAACCTGGTCTAGATGAAGGTGTCCCATACTCCCTGCAGGGGAGTTGGAAAAAGATGATCTTTAAGGTCCCTTTCAATCCAAACCAGTCTATGATTCTACAATACTCCACTTGCATGGTACTTCAGCCAACAGAGATCCTAATAATTAAATATCTCTAAATCAGGCACCATGAGTTTGTTATAGCTACCTATAAATCAATATCATAATGCCAGTTATCATAATGACAACCCTGCCTCACCATTCTACAAAGATTTTTATTGTTTCCTTATGGCTCTTGCTAGGGAAGTTGCAAATATAGAGTTTGTATGCACAACTGCATGCATGTATACACATATAATAAACCTATCACCACCCTATCCCCAGAAGGCAAAACGTATGGTATTGTTCACTTTGTCAAAGAGAAGCAATGCTAAAAAAACTGCATTACAATCATAAGCACACAACAGTTCCACTTAAGGATGCAGAAGCACAGACAACTTTTCAAGAAGTTCAGCTATACCAAGTGCAAGGTCCTACACCTGGGTAGGGACAATCCCAGGCACAGCTACAGGTTGGGCAGATTCAGAGCAGTCCTGCAGAGAAGTATGCACAAGTGTTGGCTGATGAGAAACTGAACATGAGCCGGCTTCAGTGTGTGCTTACAGCCCAGAAAGCCAACCGTATCCTGGGCTGCATCAAAAGAAGTGTGACCAGCAGGTCGAAGGAGGTGATCCTGCCCCTCTACTCTGCTCTCATGAGACCTCACCTGGAGTATTGTGTGCAGTTCTGGTGTCCTCAACATAAAAAGGACATGGAACTGTTGGAACAAGTGCAGGGGATGATCAGGGGGCTGGAGCACCTCCCCTATGAAGACAGGCTGAGAAAGTTGGGGCTGTTCAACCTGGAGAAGAGAAAGTTGCGTGGAGGCCTCATAGCAGCCTTCCAGTATCTGAAGGAGGCCTATAAGAATGCTGGGGATGGACTCTTCATTAGGAACTGTAGTGGTAGGACAAGAGGTGAGGGGTTAAAATTTAAACAGGGGAAGTTTAGATTAGACTCACAGCATCATAGAACAGTTAGCACTTGATAAGACCTTAAGATCATCTAGTTCCAACCCCCCTGACATGAGCAGGGACACATCACACTAAGCTATCTCACCCAAGGTTTTGTCCAACCTGGCCTTGAACACCGCCATGGATGGAGCATTCACAGCTTCCCTGGGCAACCCATTCTAGTGCCTCACCACCTTTACAGTAAAGAACTTCTTCCTTATAACCAATCTAAGCTCATGGCCCTCCTCTGGACTTCTTCCAAAAGTTCCATGTCCTTTTTAAGTTGAAGACACCAGAACTGTACACAATATTCCAAGTGGGGTCTCACAAGATCAGAGTAGAGGGGCAGGATCTCCTCCTTCGACCTGCTAGTCACGCTCCTTTTGATATATTGATTAGATATAAGGAAGAAGTTCTTTCCTGTGAGGGTGGTGAGGCACTGGAATGTGTTGCCAAAGGAAGTTGCAAATGCTCCATCCCTGGTGGTGTTCAAGGCCAGGTTGGACAGAGCCTTGAATGACAAGGTTTAGTGTGGGGTGTCCCTGCCCATGGCAGGGGGGTTGGAACTAGATGATTTTACGGTCCTTTCAAACCCTAACTATTCTATAATTCTATGTTTCTAAGTCAAACTATCAGGTTGCTTTTATGGAGAGCAGCTACTCAAAGCTGTCACTTCCAGTAGTTGGTGTATATAACCGATGGGTGACTGTCTCCTTAACAACTGAAAGTATTGACTTGGTTCTAACATTCAGGACAAAACTGACAGTGAAGTCAATGAGAAATTGGGTAGGAGAATCTCACACACTAAGTAATGAAAACTACTGGTTAAATGGAAAAGGCAAAGTATATATTCAGGCAAATTTTGTACTGTGCCAACCTTCAATCAACTTCATATATTATGTAGAATTTAAATTACTGCCACATGCATACTTGTAGTACAGCTGATGATGAAATTGATGTTTATCACTAAACACAAAGAAGCAGATAAAAAAATTACTTTTAAACTAAACCAGAATATTACTTGACATTGCCTTAATATTTGTACAATGAGGTGGCACACTGTTAGGAATCAACCTTTCAAATATGACAAGCATATAATGAATCAGATTATGGTAACAGTCTCAAAACACTGAAGCAGGAAATAAAGTTCAGCTTGAAAATCCCATTCTCCACAGCATCTTCACGAGGAAGGAGTTACAAAAATTGTGTGCCTACAAAAGCCTTAAAAGAGTTCTCATATTCAGTGGTTATCTTATTCCCTGAAAGACATTACTTTCCCTTTGCCATGTACTAGGATGACATGGAAAATGCTACAGTTCAAGCTGGGTAGCACCTGTCAGTTGGTAAGAGAATTAGAAAAAAAAAAAATAACTGCAAGAGTTTGCATTTTTGCCAGGCAAGATCTTCCTATGCTGGCTTTTTATTATTTCTGGGAATACTGCAACATGCATAAGTATGCTGGAATATAAAAGGTATGAAACTTAAGCAGTATAGCAATGCACACACAATTATTTCTAAAGAATTTTAATTCTAGCTGATAAGACTTTTGTAAAATAAGATACTTTCTTTTATAATTACACAAATTGATTAAATTTTTAAAAGAACTGCTTAATTCTGTGTCTCCACAAGGATTTTGCCTATAGAGAGCACACAGTGCTACACACCAGCAGATCAGTCAAAACAAGAACCAAACACCATCAATATTTATGTATATAGCATAAAGACTATGTCTAACAATAATGGCAGTAGTAAAACATAAATCAAGACCAGTGTTTAATCAGTGAAAAATACATTTGTTTTCAGCACAGTTCATCAGCTACACAGAGTAAATACAGTATAAGTCAATGCCTCTGCCCTCAGCTGCTTCTTCCCAGAGAGCAAGTCTGTGCTCCTCCAGGGTACTTTGAGTCATGACATAAACAGTGAAATGACCAGATCTGCAGAGGGCCTAGAAGAAAATGCTCTGACTGGAACAACTGTATTGCACCCAGGATCTCTCAAGAAGCTGCCTGCCCCTATAGGATTGGGTGACAGGCAGCAGATTCTCCCCAAAAACCAAGTGAACCCTAAACACAAGCATGAGAATCTCTATGTCTTGATGTTCTTTTTTTTTTTACTAATTTAATTTCCATACATTATTTCAGCAGAACTTGGTCAGTAAATTTCAACAATGGAAAAGCATTAAAAAAAACAAAACAAAACAACAATACAAAATGCCCAATAAACCAAACAACCTACAAATATAAGTAAGTCTCTACTGACTGCACAGCCTGCTAAGTCTGCCACAAATTTTGGTAAAAAATAAATTACATCCGCTTTCATCAGACATCAGAGTCCGATGTAAGAGGGTACGTAGGGACTAAGTTATAAGTTGTATAGCTAAATATTTCAGAGCTTCCACTCTTCTCTTTTTTCATCAACAGAAGATAGGTGGCTTTCCAGAGAATATCATTCACTTTGTCACTTGAAGTGTCTCTCTTGAATAATTAACACAAATACTTAACTTTCAAAGATGTTAGCATGTCATTACTTGTCACATAAATTGTAGAGTTAGATATGTGCAGAGGTGCATTTAGAGACTGCTGCTGAGCAACTTTCAACATCCATGAATAAGATATAGGACCTTTCATATTTCATTAGATATAATGCATACTTCCTATAGTTATGAAAGAAAGGTGTGCAGCATTGATTTCTAAAGTAAATGTTCACTTTGAACAGAACTTTAAGTAAATAGTATAGATAGGCAGCAAATCCCATAGCTTTATTCCAGAGGTCCTCATCCACAGACATATTTTCATAGTAATCAATAATATTAATTTGGTCTTTATGTATTAATATAGGCTGAAGGTTAGAGTTATGGCTACATAGAGGCAGAAGCAAACCATACCTGCCTGTCTGCTACCAAATCAATTGACAATTTAAAAAGTCAGACCTGAATAGAAGACCCAAGTATCTCATTTTTCTCATTCCTGTAGTACAAGCTATAAAATTAGTATATGCTGGCAGGTTAATGCTGTTGCGCTGAGTTGACTTCAATTTGTTCACATTAACACACTTCCCATCTACATCTGCCTCCCATTCTCCAGGTAGTAATTTCCTACCTTAAATTTCAGTAATAAGCCTGATGGGAAGAGCTCCTATTACACAGTGCCTGCAAAATACAGTGGGGTCTGGTCCAGTGTGAGTTACTCTGCTACTGTCCAACTTCCCCCTGCAGTCCCAGCCTCCTGGCTTCCCATCTGAATCCGTCTGTCACTGTATTGCACGTCCTCTGCTGTTTCAGGGTGAGGGTTTTTTCTGTTTGATATCTCTATACTTACAACCTGGCATACAGCCACTCTTTGTAGTTCCAGCTTTTGCTAAATAACAAAACACTCTCAGCAGTTGAACCAGTGCTTCCATATGGACTACTGTTGGACTTATTTCCTTAGAGAACTGGCATTTCCAGTTTACATGGAAAACGGTACCAGAATTCAGGCATCTATAAAATATTATCTAAAGGGAGGACGCTCAGGGCACTTTCATACCATGTACCAGGGACAGGTTCAGGAATTCTAGCAAGAGTATTTACAATGGACAGAAACACGATTTTCAGGAATATTTCCACTGCCTATCAATATAATTTCTTCATCAACAGAAAAATGCAATAAGTTCAGATAGGTAGAAACAATTAGTGTTAAAGTACCAAATGCTTCCACTAAGCACTTTTGGAGAAGCTAGGAGAAAGCAGGTGGCTACTCTAGGACAGCTGTGGTTTGCACCCCTGAAAAGCACTCTGAAAGCTCACACAGCACCCCTGGGGGGTGGAGAGGCAGTAGATACTTACAGAGATACCAACAGTCTAGAGATGCATTAGTCCACAAACGTTTCCTATTGTTTCCCTCAGTCCTTCAGCTTCTAGATGTTACCTCAAACTGGCCAAGGGAATCACCAAAACACGTGGCTCCATTTTCCCTGGAGGATCACATCCCAGTTCTTACTTCCTGTTCCTTGTAGAAAAACTGCTACTTGCTTGTTTGCTGTTTGTCCCTTGCTTACAAACATTCCCACAAACATTTGGTAACCTTTACTTAAAGAAATTTCAGAGCACAGACCTAGGCAGCAACTTTTCCTCAAGGGGCATCTCTCTTAATGACTGCAACAAGTGCAAATCTGTGAGTTGCAATTATTCACAAAGGAAGCATTTTAAGCCAAAAAAATAGGAATGCATTTTATTTTTATATCATTTAATGACTAGGCAATTTCGAAGTTGATTTGTGAATCATCCTTGCCTCGTCCTTCTGACTTAAATTCTCTTTTGCTTAAGCAGCATTCATTAAAAACAAGTGAGTCATTAAGTGTGGTCTCTCTTTCAGGCAGGAGAATGCAGCAGAAATTTCCCACTGCAGCGTATATCCTCAGGATCAAAAAGAAGAATCTGTTCTCCTGGTTAACTCAACACCGCCAAGAAGGGGGTTTTTGGCTTTTTTTTTTTTTTGGTGGTTAAGTGGATGATAAATTGCTACTGTTCTATGAAGATGCAGAAGACAGGTGTATTATAACTGACAATAGTTATAGATTAAAACTAGTTTACAGTCTTAGCTATCCAATCAAAGCTTGAAATTGAAAGGAAATACCATTTGTTAATTTATGGGCAGAGAAATTATCATTTATCTGAATGATTTACCTACAGCAGTACAATGTGCCTGTCTTGTCTATGCTCTATCTATACTATTGAAAAACCCAAAAAAAACCAAAAAAACCAAACCAAAACAAACAAAAATTAAAAAAAAAAAAAAAAACATAAAACCAAAAACCCCACCACAAACCCCCCTGAATAAAAACACAAAAAAGCCCTAAAAAAATAAAATAAAAAAACACCACCACAGAGACACACACACAAACCCCACCCAACAATTTCCTTTTTAATGTAAAATGTGTAACTATAGAGAGTGTGTAGGCAGTATACTCAAGGTGCCATCTGCACAAGTACCTTTGTGTTTTGGCGTCTGAGACTCATCATCTGAATCTTCACAACCTAGAGACAGCTTCCTACCTCCTGAAGACAGGAGTACACCACAGTGTGTACAAACACAGCTACTTGTTACCTTTTAATTGAACACTTTAAAAGTTTCCTTATTGTTTAAAGGCAATTTAATTTTACATTTGTTTGGGGTTTTATTGGGGGGGGAAGAGGGGTAGGGAGCAGGGAGTGGTATGTTTGCTTGGGGGATTGGTGTGTTGGTTTTTTGTTTTGTTTTCTCTTTATTTTCTTCAGAGGTTTTTTTTGTGGGTTATTTTTATTGTAGTTGGGTTTTGGTTTGTGAATTTTTGATGGGTTGGTTTTTTTTTTTTGCATAAGATGCAAGGAACTAAAGAGAATTTTTCAACTTATGTCTAACTGTCAACCACACTATTAATGAACAGATCACTCCTCTTCACTTGCCTGCAACAGTGCAGTTGCACTTCTCCCATCAGGAGATGGGCAGGGCAGGGCAGGGAAAGACTGTCCACACCATGGTGTCGTGCACTTCATGAATTTCAGGAAATGCCTACTCATTCAAGTCAAGTAATAGAACACAAAAGGATTTTCAAATAATATCCAGCTCCTTTCAAAATTCCAGTCCAAGAAAATTTAGTGTTTTTGCAGTACATAATGTATAGAACAGCAAATTTCTTTCCAGAAGGATATTATCAGTGGTGTGGATGGTGGCAGGTATGCATTAAAGTGATGGGAAAATGTAGAAAAGAGCCATCAGAGAAGAAATAGGTATCAAGACGAGGAAACTGTACAAAAAACCACACAAACCACAATTAAGATGGATAACCAAGAGGAGAGAAGAACTATTCTATTGTTAAGAACCCATAAACTCATTTCTCCTGCAGTCAATGACAAAAGTCTTAATTTCACTGTTGAATTCAGACAGAATCAATATCAGGCAACATACACTGTGCTATGACATACTAATTTTATTAATAGACCTGCTTCACTAAAACTGCTTACTACTTTGAAAAGCTGTGTCATTTGAGAGATAAAAAAAGCACCAGGAGAAAAAAGACAAAATATAAAGTACGACCCTAAAAAGCAGAGTTTGTTTCCAGGTAGTACCACAAGTAGAAATGAGATCTAGGAAAGGGTTTATTCTGTTGCACCTAGTGTCATGCTAACCTCAGCAAGATACCAGGTCTCACTCCAGAAGGCAGCAGAACTTATGGAATTGCTCTCAAAAATGCCAGCCCAGCGTGGGTATGTTGAACAACTCAGACATTTCTATATGCATCAAAGTTACCTATTCTCAGTAAAACAGCATCTGCAACTCCACCATTTCTTCTGAATTAGAATAGAATCATAGAATAGTTAGGATTGGAAAGGACCTTAAGATCATCTAGTTCCAACACCCCCACCATGGGCAGGGGCACCTCACAATACACCATATCACCCAAGGCTTCATCCAACCTGGCCTTCAACACTGCCAGGGATGGAGCATTCACTACCTCCCTGGGCAACCCATTCCAGTACCTCACCACCCTAACAGGAAAGAATTTCTTCCTTATATCCAGTCTAAACCTCTGCTGTTTAAGTTTCAACCCATTACCCCTTCTCCTGCCACTACAGTCCCTAATGAAGAGTCCCCCACCTGCACCCCTGTAGGCCCCCTTCAGATACTGGAAGGCTGCTATGAGGTCTCCATGCAGCCTTCTCCACACTGAACAGCCCCAACTTTCTCAGCCTGTCTTACTATAGCAGGTGCTCCAGTCCCCTGATCATCCTCATGGCCCTCCCCTGGACTTGTTCCAACAGTTCCATGTCCTTTTTATGTTGAGGACACCAGAACTGCACACAATACTCCAAGTAAGGTCTCACAAGAGCAGAGCAGAGGGGCAGGATCACCTCCTTCAACCTGCTGGTCACGCTCCTCTTGATGCAGCCCAGGATATGGTTGGCTTTCTGGGCTGTGAGTGCGCATTGCTGGCTCATGATCATTTTCCCATTGACCAACACCCCCAAGTCCTTCTCCGCAGGGCTGCCCTGAATTTCCTTTTTGCACAACCTGTAGCTGTGACTGGGATTTCTCCCACCCAGGTGTAGGACCTTACACTCGACATGGTTAAACTTCATGAGGTTGGCATCAGCCCACCTCACAAGCGTGTCAAGGTCCCTCTGAATGGCATTCCTTCCCTCTAGCGTATCAACAGAAACACACAGCTTGGTGTCATCGGCAAACTTGCTGAGGGCACACTCAATCCCACTGTCCATGTCAGCGACAAAGATGTTAAACAAGACTGGTCCCAACACCAATACCTGAGGGACACCACTCATTACTGGTCTCCAGCTGGACATTGAGCCATTGACCACAACTTTGTGTGCTGCCATCCAGCTACTTAATCCTCCAAGAGGCCCATCTATGAAATTAATGTCTCTCCAATTTAGAGACAAGGATGTCATGTGGGACAGTGTCGAACACTGTGCAAGTCCAGGTAGATGACATCAACTGCTCTATGTCTGCCAGTTCAGCAGCCTCATCACAGAAGGTCACCAAACTGGTAATCTGTGACTCATGGATAAAGAAACCAAACAAACTACCCAAACCACCAAATGCTAGTAAGAAGAGAAACTATATTCATATTTAGAAACAGCCTATCCATTTCTAAGCCTCCAATAGCCTTTTTTGTATGGTTTTAACTCAGCAGTCATTGCATTGCCCAGTGTTCTAGACAGCAGAAATGTAAGACAATGATTAAAAAAGGATAGACAGATTTTATCAAAAAATGGATGTGTATTGTTTCCAGAGGTGTTTTGTCTATTTTGTCTATCCGAGCAATGTAGTAGTCAGCGTAATACACATATCTTAAATTGTACATGTAAACAGTCTTTATCTTAGAATAAAACAACATTTCAGTGTATATGCATTTCACATTTTGCCTTGTGGCTGAATCCCCTCCACAAGCATGCAGTTAGGCTACATCAGATGTGAATTGTCAAAGAATAGAGTATCTGGTGAAGTGAGTTGTAGGATCTAAGTGTCAGCTTTTACACTGCAACACAGAGATGTTTTCATACAGAAAAAGAAGAGCACTATTTCAGTCTTTACAAAGTGGTATTTTCCTTCGTTTTACAAAACCATAAAAAGTGTGATTGTTATACATCAATAAAAAGAAATTTCCTCTTTCAGTTAAAATGTCAATAGTGTAAAAACCATACATTCCATATCAGCACATGAAAAGTACAAAACAAAAAGCTTCCAACTGAAAAAAAAAAAATCTAGTTAGATTCTTGGAAGCTTGCAAAACAGGTCTGAAAAGTCCATTGTCCCCATGCAGTCTTGCATCCACTTGTTAGGCTCTCCAGCTTCCAATACGCCAGTCTTTGACTTATTCTTTGCTCTTAAGAGACAGCAGCCAGATGGCCAAAATTGAATATCCCCCCCAGCTGGCCAGTGTGAATGCATGTGCCTGCTACCCAGCTGTCCAGCCAGCCTACAGATAGCTTCAGGCTGGCCAACCAGAAAACATATGTTGCCTTTCTCTGAGCTAGTGGACCAGCTAGTAGAAATCCAGGAGCAAACCATGAGATAGCAGTGAAAAGCTGACATTTTGTCCTAGAAAAATCAAAAAGCACCCCTGCTCACTTGAGCTACATAGTTTTGCTGAGGGCTCTTTGTATACAGAAGGATGCATAATCTACCTGTCCTCCAGTACCTGTTGTGATTATATCATACATAGATGTAAGCAAAACAGGTCAGAAGCAATTAGGCAGAGAAGCCAAAGAGCTAGTGACATGCTTCTCCCCATCATTCAGAATCCGAGGTACTGGCTAAGCCAGAAACATAGTCCAATTGTCACAGCTTGTAGTTTACAAGGTACTCTAATTAGCACAAAGAAATAGCTCTCTCTATATATATATAAAAACGTATATGTAAATATACACACACATATATCTCAATCTCTGCCATGACCACACAACCGCAGGGTTGCTTCAGAATCAGAACTAACAGTTTTAGATCAAATTCCACAAAAAGATTTAGGGCTGGGCAATATTTCAAACTTCCACAGGTAGCTTCCACATACCTGCTTCCAGATGCACTCCAGAAAAACTCATCGCTTCAGGCTGTGCTTAATTTTCCCCTGTTATGCAGAGGAACGTTAAACACACCATATAGACTAAGGTCCATTATAGCCACATACTGAGTAGAGGATTACTAAACTACATAACAGAATATGCTGAAGAGAAGTGCATCTCTGGACAGTTTTGCAAGGGATTTATCTTTCAGGAAACCAGTATCAGTCGCATTAAAATCTGCATGTTTTGTTTAGTAATACCCTTAGAATTTTCCAGACATTTTGTGGTAAAAGGTCTCGATATAAATCTGTATACAAGTGACTGGTAATTAGGTATACATAGCTACCACCATATTGAGAGGAAACATTGTGTTTACAACAAATACATTACAAACCTCAGGAAACTAAATTACCATGCAGACAGACAACAGGAACAGCAAAATACCAGCAGCCCATTTTGCAGCTGGACACTAATATTGTTCCAGTTTCTGCAAAATGGTTTGCTGACTCTCGGCAATATTTTTATTTTAGCTTTTAGCTTCCTCTTTTACTTTTTCTGTTTCAGTTAATAACATGATCACATAGCTTTTCTCATCCCTGTATCTTTCTTTTCCCATTCATCACTAATCTTTTAGCCCCCCCCATGACTTTCCTTCTCTTTCCTTTCCTCTGACCTCTCTCCAGACACCATCTGAACCCTTGAACAATCTGCAGCCTCTTGTCCAGTTCCTAAAGCCACCAGAGACCCTCTCATTTTCTGCTTTTCCTCTTGACAATCACTGAAACGAGGGTCACCAACACTGACATCTTCTTTGACAAGGCTTAGAAGAACCAACCTCAGCCTTCATTGATAGTCCTTCAGTATTATCCTCTCTTGGGTATTTGGAGTCAGTGACTCCATCATGCCCTGGTCATCCCAGCACTGAGCCAAAATACAGGATACACAACTAAATTCAGACCATACAAGACAGTATCTGATAGGTGTACTAGCAGATACTTGCATGCCTAGTTTTATTTTGGAGGGATTGTTTCAGACTATTCACCCCTCCAGGTAATTCTGGAAAATCTATGATGATCACATTACATCTTTATTACAGAGATATTTAACCACAAATGTTTAATATACAATATATAAGTATTGCATACCAGAACACATGGTGCAAAATTTCAGCCTGAGACAAACACCTCTGCAGAGCCACTATTTAGATTCCAGGCTGCTGTCATGAACCTATTAACTTCTCAAGTTATTAATGGCCCAGACTCTTGATTTTTCACTTTTCAGCTCTGTTGCCTCTCAGCCTTGTAAGCCTATTACTGGATTGCTTCAAAACCCATTTACCTCCAAAGCATAAAATTCTAAACTGTCAGACAGAAAAGATATTTACTAAATAATTTAATCCCACACAAGACATCTGTCAAGGCAAAGGACAGAGTATGGACCATATTTAATATTCATATTCTAGTATTATCAGAAACACAGGAGAGGTTGCATCATTTTGAGCCTATCAATCTACATATAGCATTTGATGAAGACCTCGGCATGTACAGCTTCTGAAGGTTTTCTTCCACTCCATGGAAAACTGTTCTTCACCCAAAATGAAAATTGTTTGCTACACTGGCATACAGATAAGCTTGTAGTTTAAAATGGAATAATAGAATTGTCTTCTGTACTTTTTTTTGTGCTAATTTTATTTTATTTAACACCACTAATACTCGCAGCTACTCTGGCAAAGATTCAACACTCAAGTGTTTCTAAGTCTCTGAGAAAATTCATTTTCATCAGTTCCTCTATTTTAAGCCACTCCAACAAAACATAGTGCTATCAGCCACCAGAACAACATGCAAGGCTACCTGCCTGGATTTTGTAGCATTGAACTGAATTTCACTTTCCACCCTCTGGAATTTCAAGGCTGGAAAACCATAGTAATTTACTTGCAACTGTCCTGAACAGCACACAGCAGCATCACCGAGCTCTACACTTGGCATTCTTTATGACTTCCTGCAATCTGCTACAGCCCAACAGCTGGTGAGCTCACTGCTCTGATCTGTTATACCAGGCAATACTACTCTTTGGTTGCTCACTCTGAGCTCAGGCTAAATAGTAATACAATTACCTTTGACTTTCTTGGCTAGAGCAAGCTCATGGGCAGGTGCTACCATGGCTGTGCTGTTAGTAGTACGTGCAGCTTTAAAAAAGAGCTTATCTGAGAAAATATTGTATTGCACCATGTTCTCATGCACAGCGTGCCAAGCCCTCTCTCCAATATATTTGGAGATGAAAAACAAACCACAACATTGGGCTCCAGTTTTAAACACATATTAAGATTCCAATCAGCATTTGCTTTAAAGTATATTTTTTTATTGGGGAAAAAATGTTTTGCTGTTATACAAAATTACTATGAATTTATTAAGTGACTTTGGGAAATTATATTTGCTTATATAATTAATTTCCTTAGTAAGAGATTGACTGATAAGTCCCCTTGCATCCATCAGGTGACCTTCCTCCACTGTGACATTGTCAGGGAGAGAATAGGACTACAGACATATCACCTCCAGCACAGGCTGAAGCAATTGAGAAGTTACAGTGATCTTTTCAAATTTTAGGAAAGCTAGAGTTGTATTTACCCCTCATATTTGCCCAGTGAAGATCAGTTAAGGAAAAGATCCAATATGAGCAGCTTCCTTACAGGAAATCCAGGTAATCAGATAATGGCCTCATTACAAGATATCTGCAGGTTCTCTCTCAGAATGTGTTTCTTAAGACCTGAAGTCAGTGGCATTAAGAGCTCCAGGCACCTGGCAGGATCTGGCCCTACTCACAAGAGGTTACTGTTTTAGCTGAGGGACCTCCACCATCCATCAACTTGTTTCTTTCCTCTGTGCCTGTCAGTGAATTCAACCTTCTGCCCGTTTGCTTTGGTGACAAATTGACTTGCTACAGGCACTTTGGAAAGCAGGCAGGGCCTATGGAGCAGAGCAGGACTTTTCAAGCAGCTGAATTTTTGGATGCTGAGGTAAAATTCAGTTTGAATTTTTCTTACTATGTAATAAAATCTTAAGTCTTCTGCCAGAGGCATTGTCCTTGAAGTAACACAAGAAAAAAGGATACTGGCACAAGCAGGACAATAAACTTTGCTCTTGAAGGGTACTTTCATTTCCATAACAAGTCCCATTACCCAAAATACCCTTTAATTCACAAGTAATTTTCGAAAACACGATTTCTACATTATTATGCAAGCGCAACAAATGCCATCTCAGAAAACAAAGTATTTTTATACTCAGATACCTGAAAAGAAATACAATCCAGAATAAAAAAAAAAAATGTTTTGCCCCCCCATCACTGGAGTAAAGTCAGCACTGACCCGCCTACAGTCATCTCACAGTCTTGCCAGAGTCATGTAATGCTTTGGGTTGGATGGGACCTTTGAGATTGCCTGGGCAGGACTAGGGTTGGGCCAGGGGCTCAGGGACTTTTCCAAGTAGGTTTTGAATACCTCCATGCCACTTTTTCTCCATGACAGTGGCTAGCATCTCCATAAGAAGAAAATCTGCAATCACAACTTCTCTTCTGGTCTTTCAAGTAAGTTTCCATTGTTTTGTCCTCTTGACCGGCAGACACAGCTGCAAGAAGTGCACCCCATGCACTCCCCCTTGGTCTACCTACTCAATTTTGTCTAAGAAACTCTTAATTACACTTTGGAAAATTAGCAGAACCTTTAAACCAAAAGCACCATCAAAAGCAATGTAAACACAGCCAAAAGGTGCACTCCTACAAGTGTAAAGAAGCAGTAGTACAATTACACCATGGTGGTTTGCAGGGAACAGCTTCTTGTTACATGAGCCACCATATCAAATCATTCAAAATAAACTGGGCTTCTCTGACAGATTTTTCAGGCTGAAAATGCTTAACTGAAATGAGAGCAGCTTTGAAAACCACAGCATATGATGATTCTCCTTTGCAAAAAGGTTGACCTCCGGAAGGTCTTGCTGCAACAGAAGGTTTGAAGGACAGCAGGGTAAGCTTTTCAAAACTACAGAAGCAGGTAAAGGAAGGAAAACCAAATATTTAATTTTCCTTTCACATGTTAAAAATTACGTAATCTATCAATGCTATATGCTAATAAGTAGGCATATACGTATCCTGTAATCTTGCAAGCCCGCTCAGTGATCTTTGTTCATGTGTGGAAACATGTCTTCTTACTTATATATAGTTATCTCAGTCTACTGGAAGCCATTACACATACATATAGATATTTTCATGAAAGCACTCTACACTTCTCAGTTTCCTACATATTGTATGGTACTGTTCACTGCAATACTAATTTCCCTCCTAGTTCACTTCTTACATTAGAGATATGAGTAGGTATTACACTGCCATTAATCTGGATTTTCATTTAAAATAAAAACATTCCAAGTTCTACACTAGGCAAGAAATATGCTCACCTGCAAATCTACCAGAAGTAGGAGAAAACAGGTAAAGGCAAACTCAATCTTATTTTTTACGAAAGAGTCAGATTTGCACTGCATTTCATATACAGAAGATCCTATAAAATATTAGTAAGGAGAAGAGCAGAGAGAGAAGTGTAAGATGAAACTGGGCTCTGAAAATATGAAATCAAAATCAAATACTCCCAATATAGATAAAGAAATGCCTTAAGGATGACAAAGAAGAACCTTCAAAAGCTGCCAAACTGCAGGATCCTTTGCTTTCCAGAAACACAGCTATAAAAAAAAAATCATATTTTGTTCAAAGTTCATTTTACCCACAGAGGATTGTATCCCTGGCATCAAGAATGAAAAGTTTTGTCATCCAACTACAGCAGAGTTTGAAAACTGAAAGTGCAACCCCCTTTTGTTTTGTCAAAAGGAAGAAATCACAAAGACTTATAAATCAGTGTCAAGAAGGAGGTTAACAGTTCCACATTAACAGACATGATTGTTGTCAAGGTATTTATTATCCAAAGTACTGAGCCCTTTGAAAACCCAAGCATTAACTTTTGCCATATTAAAAGACAATTTACCCTTAAAAAAAAAAAAAAAACAAACCTTGTCTGCCACAGAATAATTAAAACTGAAATTAATTCTTAAATATGCTGATCTGGCTAGGAAAAGGAATATAGTCTTATTACAAGGCAACTTTATTAAATAAAAAAAAAACACAGATAACTGTGCAATATTTTGGACTTCATCTACTATTTTCTCACTCAGACTTTCTCTATGTACATTTGTCTGTACAAGAATATCTGGCAGTCTGGCTGTATATGTTCATGTTAATTCATCACCAAGGAGATACAATATGCAAAAGCTTCAGTATTCAAGCACCTGCAACACGGCAACATTTTCAGAAGTGCCTCCACAGAGCAGATCATGTCTCATTTTGAAACCAATCCTGAAGTCAGTATTGAAAAAGCTTTTCAAGAACAAATTTAGTTGAGGCACTAACTTTTTAATGAAATTAAATACTGATACTCTATTAACATCTCAATGGTTTGATTACTTGTATACCTGTTTAATTGCATATTTAGATGATTGATCTGAATATGAAATAGCACATTTGAAAAGATAAAATGTATTTTTGTGTCTCTATCAAACCTACAGAAAATACATTGCTGCCAACAAAGATTTCTACTCCATCTACCTTTTTCCACATTAGTTAGCAATTTCTTAGTTTTACC